>NC_054547.1:4817692-5137692 GCF_017654505.1 Polyodon spathula | reverse complement strand
CATTTAGAAGACTTCATATAAAAATGGAAATACAAATTAGATATGTACAGCATCAACTACTGTCTTCAGAAAAGGCCTAGCTTGTAAAGCTACTGTGATTGTAAAGTCTTCTGTTAGTCTTGCCTCCCATGGAAATATATTCAGCCACCACAAGGTGCAAGTCTTGAAGAGAAAAAAATATCTGTCAATCAAGGTAACATATTTGCACTAGTGCTATTTTGGTAAATTGGTATTTTTTTGGGTGCATTGTGCCCAGCATGGCAAACAGTGTCTCTGTCTGAACTGAGATTTAAAGCTTGGGTTATTCTGACTACCCATCAACAGATTCATCAATACTGTAGATGGCATTGCGCTGGTTGGCTGTTACTGTAATGGTTATGGTTGCCAGGCAGCCGCTAATCTTATCTGCTACAATCTGTTTAAAATGATCATGGCTCTTAAAGTATAGTACTTTCCAGACTTTTACTGTGTTAGCAAAGACTGTTTGATATGAGGGAAACTGAAAACAAAACTTGAAAGTCTTGAAATTAGTAGGTGGTTTTGAAAAAGGTTTCAGAATTTGAAAGCATACTTTCAGTGACCTTGGCTGTGCCAACTTTTTGGAGGATTTGTTTAAAGTAATTGGAAGTTGATCCAACTTAAAATCTGTGTGTGATATATAGATAGATAGATAGTGTGTCATGTAGTCATATCAACTTCCTTAGTCCTGGTGCCAAGAATGAGTCATTTGTATACCTCAGCTGTACATACATCTTTTAGATTTAGTCAACCAAGTTGTGATTATATGATATTAAAAGTGTAAATTCTTTTTTTTCAAGTTTTACTTTTCTTTGTTCTTCATCGCCATTTTGCCCACCAGTCATCCATTACCACTGACTGTGTTACAACAATAACCTAAGTAAATGATCAAAAAACCTTTTTTGGTAGAAATGAAAACCCAATTAAAAAGCAGTTTGATTGCAAGTTTCAAGATGAGTCAAATTTACTGTTAAAGTATTTTGGGAGTGGATTGTTCGATGATGATGATGATGATAATAATAATGATAATAGTACATTCTAAAATAAATATTGAAGGTAGCTGTCTATTCTGAAGAGGTGAAATCAGGTTTAATCCTCATTTAAGAAAAGATTATGTTCGGGGAGGATGAGATCATCTCAAGAATTTGCTCAAGTTTGCTCTTTGCTTTTTCAAAGGTTGGTTTGTATACTGGGCAGACTTTTCAGGCTCCTGAAAATAGAAATTATTTTCACACAGGAACCAAGAAACTGGCGCTCACTGTGATCACACACATTGATTTATATACAATTAGCTATGCTGCTATTACTTTCAATCAGAGCATTGCTGGAAATGGTGTACTATTGCAAGTCAACTTTTAACAGTACTTTGTGGTCAATATATGCATACTCCCCTCACAATATTACTTTGATATATCGCTATATTAAAACCAGTATTTGACAGTAGAAAAAGTGAAACAGGAAATGGTAATGGAACAGATTCAATAGGCAATCACAGCCAAAGGAATAAGGCCTCAACAGATGGCTGCTTAATAAATACTGTTATACCCAGTATTGTAGATTAGGCAGTTTGTCTAGTTTTGAGTTTCTTGAAAAGGCTGAAAGAGGAGATAAACAAACCCAAACATGTATAAATATGCTGCTACACTGCTGTTGTGTAACAATTGTCATCTTTGACACTGCACAGCCTTTCTTGAATGTCATGTGTACAAGGGGCGGGCTATAGTGTACTTGTATATAGTTCTATTTGCAGAAGCTCACGTTATAAACACGTGTTGACCTTATAAACACACATTGAGAGATAAGAGATTGCTAAATCAGAACAAACTAATAATAAACAGTCCTGGTCTACCCGGCCAGACTTACAAACAAAACAGCTGTGACACTATGGGCTCTTACAAGGATCTCCGATTTATATTAGATTGCTGTGCATCGCACATACTGGGGACACGACCTTTATAAGCAGCTGGCTGAACCATTTGATTACTGAAGATTCATGAAACCTGCACGTATAGAGATATTTGTTTCTGACAAAATGAATAAAGAATAATATAATAGTGTGTGATATATAATGCTTCTGTTTTGCTATCGTAGAAATCGAGCTTTATATTGTTGTAACTTTGCTTGTTTAGCCTATACACTGTTCTGTGGACACACAAGGAAATCCGTTAAATATATGAATTAACCCATATATGTAAGTGATAACTAAAGGTAGAATATAGTGCTCTCAATGCATGTAATACGAGATCCCAGATAGTTTTCTATATAATTAGGTCCAAAACCAATGCAAATCGCATTTTATGTAAATACTGTTTTTTTTGTTGTTCCGTATTGCAGACATTTTAAACCTGATAAAAGAACGGTAATTTTTAACCATTTACAACACGCCTTGGCTTTTATAACACAGACCACCTCATAAAAAGGAAGCTGAAGCCTAGAGTCATGTAATGTGTCGCTTTACAACTACATCTGAAAGGGTTATATGGCTGTCTATCTCTCCCCGGCTTCCTCGCAACTGAGCACAAAATCAAGTTCGCAAAGGAACCAAAAACACACAAAAGACTACCATAGTGTGCTTACTGTAAATGAAAAGAGGAACTACGTGTATGAGTTTGTATGTACAGCTGTAGTGTGCTGCGAACTGAAGTTAGATTTTCACGCGTCAAGAGCTCCAACGCCGCAGTTCTTTCATTCAGTGCGAGACTAAAAACACTTAAGAAACCTCAAACCTATGCATTCCTATAACCAAACAGACCTGTTAATTGATAGGAGTCTATGCGCATTTTATAGCAATGCAACATTTAGCTAAATGAGTATGTAGACAGACAGACAGACAAACAGAATACTGTCTTCATTCATTTCGGTAGAAAATCTGTTATTTCATTGTAGTGTGGGTTGATGTATTATTAAGCAGAACTTTGGAATTGCTATTTTAACTTCAGTACTGGGTTCTCCCGCCCATATGCGATTCCAAATTTAACAATTACCTACACTCAAACTGAAATAAACAAAAGCTCAAATTCAGTTCAATTCGGTAAAGGACATTGGATGGGTGTTTAGCAGCACAGAGCGACAGAGCAGAACGTAAAGGGCGCTGCACTAAACCAGGGTCTTTCTCTGCGGCTGCAGTGAGGGTTATTATTTATTTTATTTTATTTTATTTTATTTTTTCCCCCGTTTAAAATAAATACCAAAGTACCAAAAAAAAAAAAAAAAAAAAAAAAAAATCTTAGCTCGAGCCCAGTGAAAAAAAATACAGGAATGTGACACTCCTGCGTACGCAAAATTATATATGGCCGAATATGGCTTTATGGTCAATGTGGGAACGAAAAGTGCGTTTTGCTTATTTTTTGTGTAATAACACAAATTCGCTTTTGTAAACATATACAAAAAATTAGACACGCCGACATTTAGATATATAATATATATATATATATTATATATATATATATATATAATATATATATTATATATATATATATATATAATGTCTATATATATTCAAAAATATTTATAAAAATATGTTTAATTCCGGATATATTAGTAATTTTTGACATATATTGACGGATCTCTAGAACTCTACATGTTGCGACCCAACAAATGTAATGAAAATGAAATAGATGTCTAATAATTCTAAGAAAAATGTCGTTTATGCCTTTCGTGCATTCACATGAATCCATTGCAGAAGTTCTCGCTAACGTTCAGGAAGTTGTGTTGTGGTTTGGGGGTGGAACCATTAGAGCTGAAATTGAAATATAATTTTCAGAAGCAGACTGTTTAGAACACTATAGTTATGTCGTTGACAGAATTTTGCAATCTTTTTTGGACACACGTTGTGGATTTATAATTTGTAGTTTAATCCCGTCTCACCTGGGTCACCAGTAGTCCTACAACAATCGATGTATGTAAGTTACATTTTAATTTAATTTAATCGGTTGTATTGTATTTTTCACAGTCCTATTTTTGTTATTAATGAGAATGCACGCATCATTAATTACACCGCTGTTACTAAATGTTCTGTGTTTCGAGCGCGCAAATGAACGTTTTGTGTCAATCATAACTGTAGCTTGCAAATGAGAAAGTTTACATCTTGTATTTTGCATGTTGCTGTCATTTAAAAAGGTACGTGTTTGTGTATATTTTATTTGACAGGAAAGTCATTTATTTCAATTCCATCATTACTTTTATTGAAACTCTGTGAACAATGTCTTACAGCAAGTAAGGTTATTTAAAAAAAAAAAAAAGAGTGTTTTGTATTTATTTGTGTACTGTTTTGCTTTAAAACAAAGTTTTCTTAACTTTTTAGAACAAAGCTCAAAACTTGAAGCGAACAACCCAGAATCAATATTGCTTTACACATAGGGTTTTCTTAAAACTAAATGTTGAAGGTAATACTAGAAGCCTAGAACGCGCGTTCATAGCTAATGGTAAATGTTTAGAATATTCGTTGAAGTACATTTCAGCTCTTGGTCAAGTTTCTGCTTTTGATATCTTGGGTGCAGGTATATTATCAATGGAAGCTGTGAGCACAGAGCATGTGTTTCACCTGTTTTATCTTGGCTGTGTTCTTGCAGATGGAACAGCCTATTCCCTTTCCCACATTTATTGGGTGCATTGCATGTACGTGCTGTATTATTCGTCCTTGGAGACGGTGGATTAACAAATCGCGAAAGCAATGATTTTATTTATTGAACTGGTTCAGATTTCACGAAAGCAACTCATTAAAGCACTGCACAAATATAGTTTTCAGCACGGAAGTTTGTAAATAATAAGAATGTTGTTACTGCACTTTTTTTTAAAAATTCTGAATCTATTGTCTGGTTTTAATAAAACATGGTATATGTAAAAAAAAAAAAAAAAAAAAAAAATTAAGTGTAAGAAAATCGTACCGTAGTTATGTTTGCAAGAAAGTACTGCCGGGATTTGCAATTGATTTGTCTCAACAAAGGCTGCGATGACATCGACTGTTGCATCTTTAAACAGGGCACGATGGTGTCTTATTGCTGGTTTATCGACAGAGGGCACACCAGCCTGACAGTAAATATTGTGTCAATATATTTATCAAGCTGCTTTGATTTCTCTGGGTGCTGATGGTTAACGCGTGAGCTCCTTCTCAAGGTTGGAGGTGTTTGTATTATGCAAGCAGCTGGGACAGGAGCTTACATTTCCCACCAGCTTGTAATTATGACATGGTATTTGAGTAACAAATATACACAGGCTATAATAACGAATGTAAACGCACAACATTTACCAAGATAAAATAGGCTATATCAGCTGCATAGGGGACCCTTTTATTGGCCCTCTATTTGTGTCAAAGCCAGGCTATAATGCAACACAAACAATGTAAAATCAATTGTTGTTTAATAATTTAACATAATCTAATGCAACATGTTTAAGAAAGCTTGTTTGTTGCAATTCTGAAGAGGCAAACAGAAACACAACTGCTGCCAAAAAAGCTGCGATGCGTCTTTACAGCTTACAGTGTATTTACAGTATAAACACTGAGATGCCTTTACCATCTGTTGCATACCTTTGTGACTCACGTATGTTAATTTGCATAAATATAAAAAAACAAATCCCTACACAAGACAGGCTCTACAGACGTTTGATGGGAGATTCAACTTCGCGTTAAAATGCAGAGGAACATTCTCAAACTAAAACATCTCAAAGAGCTCGTGTGTTGTGTTTCAAAGTGCAGAATGAGAATGTATAACTGCTAACCTAATGCGTCATTACTAACATCAACATGTGTCATTTTATGTTATTTTGTTAAAAAAAAACAAAAAACAAAAAAAACAGGCGACATCTGCATTGTATCTTTTCTATTATAAACTAAACACAATATGCAGTAGGTATCCTCTGAGATGAATCTCATTCTTTTAAAGATGATTAGGGTTAATAATGAGACGTTCCAGTGAAAGGACGAAAGGAATCGCTGGAGCACATCGCTGTAGAGAGATAGAATAGCGCACGGTGCCTGTTTGCAGGCTGCTGTGTGAAGTGAATGCACGCCGATACTGCTGTGTGTCCTATCATTAGAGTGGATTGGATCAGCGGAAGAGCAGTTTGAACAGCGAACAGGCAGCTGTTTACCAATCCCTGGAAGAAACTCCAGACTGCAGAAAGGTCGGCGCGTGCACGGCGTGTGTCTCCTGTAGCCCGTCATTACCCCCGTGCACTTCACATCACAGACAAGGTGCGCACTTCTTGTAATGTTGTTAGCAACGTGTGTGGTTAAAATATTTAGGTATATTGGCTACAAGGCCCTATCTTGAAGCAAGGACAATGGGAAATGCATATTTGCTTTAAAATTAACCATAGCCTACAATCTAATGTCAGTATAAATCTAGCAACAAACATATACCATGCATTGCCTCTTTCTTAACGTACCCATTACCCGCACCTGCACACGCTTTCATTAAAGGACTATTTGTTATTTTTCTGGGCTACTGCAGATTAAATATTACAGCGGTGAAATTGCTCCTTCTAATTTGATTTGGTTACATTACATCACAATTGGATACATTGTACAATTAATATATGACTTCTGTGTTACTGTTTGCACTGCTGACATGTGTGGCGGTCAAGAAATAAAATAATATACATAATACAAGTAAATACATAATACAATAGAAAGGTATTCAAAAGTCTTTGAAACGCCAGGATTACATTGTCTTGTTGTGTTGTATAAATATAGGACTGTCATTCGTCTAACCACAAATAAAAAAACAACAACAACATCAAAACGCTTAAATAAAGGAAGAAGCCATAAGGAGCCTCGCTACAACGTTTCCTTTTTTTTTTTGTGGTACAGCAACTGCAGGTTTGTGGGTTTGAAAGACGATAAATTATAGACAAAAGGTTATACCCAGTAAGTACATTCCGCATAGGTCGTGCTGGCACTTCGTTGTCAAATTCCGCCATTTCCTACCCCCCTTGGTAAGGTATTGGGTAACAAAGTGACAGATAGCATCCTGGTGCCCTCATCCTGAATTCCCAGTGGAAATACTGTCGGATCCAACCAGCTGACTACGACTTGTTCCAAGATCAGCCAATCACAGGACAGGGATTTGCAAGATAGAGTTTTCTAAATCACCTGTCTGTGTAAACGGAGAGGCAGCGCCACGCATGCTCCACCTCCTGCCGCCCCCCCCGCTCCCCCCCCAAAAAAATCCCTTATATTGGCGTCGGTCGTCATCAACCAATGATTTTCAAATCTTTACAGATATATTTATATATGCATAATCGAGGACCCGTGCACGAAGGACTTCCATCCAGACCCGACGTTCTCGCCTGATTGTGAAGGCTTTGACAGAAGCTGAGAGTGAAGGATTCAACATGCCCAGGTCTTTTTTGGTGAAGAGTAAGAAAGCGCACAGCTACCATCAACCGAGGTCCATAGAAGACGACTTCAACAGACTGGATAATATTTTAGCACATATATGTGCAGGTATGACATTTTTTAGTCCTTATTCCATAAATTCAAATGATTCATATTTGATATTTGTTTTTTTTAAAAAAAAAAAAATTTCCCTAGTTATTGTTCGGTATGGTATTCTATTGACTCGTTTATGTGAATTCCTTTAGTGTAAGACGGTATATTTGGAACAAATTAAAAACAAAATCACGGTTATTCTATTCTCTGCTATTATTATTATGATTGAAATTAAATTGTGTTTGGTGTTTTAGTTTTCTTAAATCATCTAACAATTAAAACAACATGCTGTGCAGTTTTAAGCCTTTTTATTAAATGAGATGTGTATATTGCAGTGCTTTTAAACTATACAAATCATATATCCAAATTTTATGAAGATATCAAAGCTAAATGCAAGGATGTGATTCATTTGTTTGATATAAAAACCGTGCAACATAATTAGCCTCTACAAATATCTTTTATACGTAGATTTCCTCAGTGCGCAAACTATTTTACAGCATATAGATTGACATTTTTAAAGGACCCTGTAAATTGTTATTGTTATTTTCTTCTAAAGTTGCATTCAAATTTCAAGTTTTATCGAAAATAAAAGACTGATTGTATTAACATTTTTAATACATAAAATGTTTTATTATTGTAACCCTATTTTTTTATATTTAATTCACGTCTCCTATAAGCGTTTACATGTTTCTCCATTGAATAAAAAAAAAAAACAATGTTTAAAATAAAAATACAAAAACAAAACAACAACAAAATGATGAGAACAACTAAATATTAATAGTTCTTAACTCAGTTATAGATATTACAAAGCCTATACAGCCATGATATGTTTAATTGACTGACTCCCATTGAATTAATTTTGTACAATGCTCCTCACAGAAAGTAAAATTCCAGAAGAAGCGATTTGCTGCTCTGAGTCTCCTGGTTCAGATTCCAAAGGCAGATTCTCGCCAGAGTCTCACATGGTTGAGACGGATGACTTCTCCAAGTCACCGCTGAGCTGTGAGGGTAGTGACACCGGCAGATCTTCAGAATATGGAGATTACTGGAGACCGCCTTCTCCGTCAGCATCGCCGGGCAAGTGCAGTTATATCATATACAGTTCTAATAATACTATTTCAGTTAATCGGAGCCAGCATCTTAAGGCATATGGATCTGTAGCTGCATTTTATACAATGCATTGTTTAGCAGCTGAACTTGATTGATTCCCATATTAAATGCAAAACAAACAGAATAATGTGGACCTCTCCCATCTCTGATCACACGATGACCCCCAAAAAGACAACAATACCATTTAAAAAGTGTTTTTTTTTTCCTCAGCGATATGTTTTAATTATTTGAACAATAGGCCTATGTTTTTTTTTTTTTTTAAGTACAATATCGAAAAGAACAAACGTCACAAATATAGTTTTAAAATGACGATCAAAAAAAGAGCTTACCAAAATGAAGTGGGTAAATGCTGACGTCCACGGTAAATAAAATGATCTGAAGATAGTGGTTTTATTATTTAGTAAAATAAATCATCGGCCCTATTAAGATTCTAACCAGGAAAGATTTAGCACTAGATTGCTGGGGACTGCAAACACCCAACTTATTTTGTTTATCACACATTCAATAAAGATGTGTAAGTTGAACTTATGCATTTAAATTAACGAATAAATATATCCTTTTTCAGGCACCCAATTCCAGTTTGATATTGCATTTTCTGTTTTTTTTTTTTTTTTTATTGTTATTGTATATTCTTTACAGATTCACAAAAGTCACTCTCTCCATCTGCCGACGAGAGTCATCCGTTCTCCATCCCTTTCAGACCTTATGCCTGGAGTGATTACCCTGGATCTGAACTGAGGCACCCAGTCCTCCAAAAACGGAGCACCGCCCTAGCACTTTATGGCGAGAATGGCTCCGACACTGCTCTGTTTAGCGAGCGGAGTTCAGTAATGGGACTTTACAACAATTATAGCTCGGCGACCGGAATCTTCGAACGAAAATCGCCCACTAGACGCTATCCGGAGCACGGCCGCCGTCTCCAGGACAAGGCGCCCGAGATCAAGTCTGAATCAGGCCAGCTCTACACCCGCCTTCTTCTCAACGGATCGTACAAGTGTATTAAATGTAGCAAGGTGTGGATTATTATTATTATTATTATTATTATTATTATTATTATTATTATTATTATTATTAGTGTTTAAACTTAATTAAAACGAATGGGATAAACTGAACAATGTGCAAAAGTCACATTTACATTTTGTCTTGACATGTTGATTATGGGAACGAGGCAAAACAGTTATATGGGTTAAAGAGCTCTAGTACAGACTGTCCAGGCAGTGGCACTGGAACCATTTTTAAAGTGGAGGTGCTCAAAGCCATTGAACAAAACTGTAACCCCTGTATATGATGGAAGGCATGCAAAGCCAGGGATGCTGCTGCACTCCAGCGCCTCTAGTTCCAGCGCCCTTTTGAATAGGAACACACGGTTATAACTCTCGTCTCCCTTCATGTCACTCCAGGTTTTTTCCACTCCTCACGGGTTGGAGGTCCACGTGCGAAGGTCTCACAGTGGTACCAGACCTTTCGCCTGTGAAATCTGTGGGAAAACATTTGGGCACGCAGTAAGCTTGGAGCAACACAGAGCAGTCCATTCTCAGGTATCTAATGCATTAACTACATAGCGTGCATGTAAAGTATAATCTGCAAGATGTATTCCTATTTCATTGTAAATGTGCAGTTCAGTTCCAACCATAACTGCAATAACGTATTCATAAGTTACAGGTTGCAATGCATGTCCCCTAAACTTGGATTTAAAACTTAAACCACAAAGCATTTTCTGTAGAACTACAAGGGAAATAAAAAAAAAAAAATGTAGAGTTCGATATGTTGATCTGTGAATTGATGTTTTAAACTTTCTTTAAAACATTGTATTCAATGAAAAAAATGACTTATTTAAATGTTATTCATATACTGCCATGTAATGTGTGTTTAGCTACCATCCTATCACTGTTTGACAGGAAGTGGAAATGCATTATGTTGAAGTATGCTAGAATTATGTTTAGAAATGGTTGTTTGAACTTTTTATTGACCTCATGTCGTTTTTTTTCCTTTTGTTTTTTCTTTTCTTTTAGGAGCGAAGTTTTGACTGCAAGATATGCAGTAAAACTTTTAAAAGATCTTCAACTTTGTCCACTCACTTGCTAATTCATTCTGATACCAGACCTTATCCCTGTCAGTACTGTGGCAAAAGATTTCATCAGAAGTCAGACATGAAGAAACACACCTTCATTCACACAGGTAAATGATGCTCCAGTTAAGCCCCCTATGTGCATTATGCCCCAGAATAAATACATGTACCCCATATTAAAAGCATTGGCACAAAGACTGTGTGCCTGGCATTGCCCATAGCTCAGGTTCCACTAAAGTATCAGGTACCTACCTCAGTTCTGACTATAATATTTCCCTGCTGCATACGTATGTGAAGGGCCTAGCTCTCATGGTCTGTGCAATATTAAAACCAGCTAACAATACCTGTCAAAGGAAGGGTTATTTGATTATGATTTCATAAACGACATCTGTTGAATAATGGAAACTTCGCAATTCAATCAGTGTTACCTCAATATGATCGACGCTGTGTTTATTTAGAAAGGTTTTCTCCATAAGATGATTTGAGGGATTATGTTTGTGTGGCCTTGATTTAAAGGGCCACTGAAATCAGGCTGACTGTTGAAAAGAGCAACATCCCAGCTGAGCATCCCGTCATGTCCAAATACATACACTGGGCAAAAGGAGACTTTACACTAAACAAAGGCTTTTAGGACACCGATTGATCTGATTTCATTTGATAAATATTTGCTGTTGTGTGCTGTTGTTGTTAGAACACGTGCGTTCCCAAGAATCAGTACAAAGTGATAGGCATTGAAAGTGTCCTGTGTACAAGACCAGAGCTTATATAATGGACGATGTAATATTGCCTGCGTAATGGCACCACTGTCAGTAGGGTTAGCGCTTAGTTGATAAGTTTGTATAACCCTTTCATGCATTTCATTTTTTTTAATAGCTAAAAAAATGGTTTTGGACAGATAATAAATAATTTTTCATTGCATTCTTTTCTGTTGCTTTATAGAGGGAAAATTGCATCCTCTTATCCATTTGCGTCATTCATATGTCATATAGAGAAGAGTGTTTTTTTTTTATCTGTCCCATATGAGGTCAGCATATATGAAAGTGTTAATCGAATGCAATAATAATAATAATAATAATAATAATAATAATAATAATAAGAAGAAAGAAGAAGAAGAAGAAGAAGAAGAAGAAGAAGAAGAAGAAGAAGAAGAAGAATACACATTGCGTAATTCACAGACTGTGGCAATGTTGCAGTCAGCTGTTCGTTTATCATCACGAACAAGACGGGCCTAATGAAGATGCTATGCGTAAAAAGCCGTTCAGTCGTATTGTTCGAAAGAGGACCCTCTGCAAATACAATAGGCTATATGTCTTCTGAGCTAGCCTACAATAGGAAGCCAAATAAGTCTGTTCACCGTTAAATTATTAAAAGAAAACAGTTGGATACCTTTAACAAGCTGCTAGCAGACTGTTCTTAGATTTTGGACGTCTGTTGCTTCTAGTGTATCTATAGCAGCGCCAATGTGTGAATTGATATCCGTGCTGAAAAGCTGGAAGGGTGTGTGTTTAAGATAACAAGGCACATTTAATACCATTGTGCCCTCCCACATGATTGGTCATCGATGATCTATAAGTCTTCACCTATAAGGCGTTACATGGTCTTGCTCCATTATATCTCAGTGAATTATTATCTCAATCATCCCTGGCAGTACAGCACGCTCACAGGATGCCAGTCTGCTTTGCGTGGCAAGGTTTGCATTGCGTACCAGAGGTCAAAGGACATCACCTCGCAGATTGCCTTCGTATTCATTTCAAAGTATTGTTTTTAAACCATATTTGCTCTTCTAGAATTAGTTCAACGCTTTGAGAGGACCTGGTTTTGAAAGGCGCTATATAAGCGCAATGTTAGTGTTGTTGTTGTTGTTGTTGTTG
This sequence comes from Polyodon spathula, assembly GCF_017654505.1. Lineage (NCBI taxonomy): Eukaryota > Metazoa > Chordata > Actinopteri > Acipenseriformes > Polyodontidae > Polyodon > Polyodon spathula. The sequence goes on along the minus strand of NC_054547.1, from coordinate 5,125,193 downwards.
TTGTTGTATTCAGCTAGCAGCTTTTGGGGTATTTTTGGACAATCGTTTCTTTAAAAAAAAAAAAAAAAAAAAAAGTAATTATACGCGTTTCGTTTCGTCAATCCAAAAGGCATTGAGAAGTTACAAGCTTGAAGAAAAACAGACATCTGACCAAGAAAACGTATAAAGGCCACACGTAAATATTGTAGTTGTTTTGGTCTAACATATATGTATATAAATGTTTTTGTAATTATTTATTATGCAGGTGAGAAGCCTCACAAGTGCCAGGTGTGTGGGAAAGCCTTCAGCCAGAGTTCCAACCTGATCACGCACAGCCGCAAGCACACCGGCTTCAAACCGTTTGGCTGCGACCTCTGCGGAAAGGGGTTCCAAAGAAAAGTGGACTTGAGAAGACACAAAGAAACACAGCACGGACTGAAATAATAATCACAAGAAAACAAGAACTTCAAAACAGCCCATCTGGGGAAAACAAACCCGCCACACCAAACACTAAAGTTCATAGGAGCCGGGTGTTATTACTCAAATCTCCATCTATCCCACAAACAAAATCCTGGTCACGCCACTGATTTGCACAAGTTAATCCCGAATGTCACTGCAGGTATTCAAACCCTCATATAGGCCAGTATTATATTTTTTAAAAAAGCAATATTTTTTTTTCCTGGACTGTAGGCCAATAATGATACACAAAATAGTGAGAAAAGGCTTGTTAAAAAAGTCCAATTACTGCTGGAGAGAAACCACATTGTGAAGTGCACTACGTGATATGGCCCGAGATTAATTTTGCAATAACTATTTTTGTATTAAATAACAGTATTGTGTGTCGGAGGACATGTTAAGGCTTTTGTTAAGGTATCACTGATTATAAGCACATATGTCCATCAGTATTTTTTGTCAGTGACATACGTTCAAGGCAAATAGCTTCGGCACTTTTTTTTTTAACTCGAGTGACTCTGTTATGGTCACTGAACTGCAACTGTTTGACAGGGGTGAAGCTAACTTGTTCTGTGGATCGTTTCAACAGAGAGAATTAACTTGGAAAACCCGTGGACGACTCTGAAGGACAACCCACTGAATACTATTGAGTGATATGCCTTGTAATTATCCAGCTCGTCGTTAAGACGACAAAAACAAAACATGCTTGTAAACTATTTTATATCTTGGAGTTATTTGAAATTTGCTGTGTGATGCTATATTTCCTATTTATTGATTAAATATACTTTTAAATAAACATCAAGAGAAAAAATGACTAGCAGTGGCTTCCTATTATATATATATATATATATATATATATATATATATATATATATATATATATATATATATATATCCTATGCAAATCTTTGCACAACATAACTGCAAAATCGATTTAAACACGCAACACGTCGCTTGTACTGTTGCTTTTTTGTATAGTTTTACTAAATTACAACTAAGAACACCCCAGCTCAGCCACTGACTCACTGTGTTACCCTGAGCAAGTCACTCACTCTCCTTGCTCACCCTGAGCAAGTCACTCGATCTCACTGTGCTCCGTCTTTCGGGTGAGACTTTGTTGTAAGTGACTCTGCAGCTGATGCAAATTTCAAACACCAAATAGTGTCTGTAAGTCGCCTTGGATAAAGACGCGTGCTAAATAAACACATACTAATAATACATCACACAAGTGACAACCATGTCAATAGCGTCTACCTATAATATAAACCTTTCATCAATCCTCCCCCATAGTGAATCAAAGCACAATCGAAACGTTGTCTGCTGTAATAGAAATATAGATATATCAAATAGTTAACGTAATTAGTAGGGTTTTATTAAAAATGCATCATGCAGATTGAGTGCCTTATTATTCATGAGGCAGATTCGATGTAGCCTTTGTGCAACAGTGTAATGTAAACCGGGTAAGAGGAGACACAAGCGCACACCTTTGTTTCATGTCGTAAATGTTTAATAGCACCGCTAGCTAGCCAGTTGGTAAAGCTCAACTCAGTGAACAAAGTGCAAAATCTAATCTTTCTTATTGAAAGACAAGCCTTTCACGAGATACTGAGTTTTCCTTCGTCTACCTTAATGATGCTCGAATTACCTATTGAGTTTAGGCTACCTGCGGGTTCAAGGATGTGAAAACAAAAACAGCATCTGATTGATGTTACTTGTCCAGAGAGGCTGCCCTTGTTAATTGCAACTGACAATTTGAAATAGTTTGTGGCTCTAGTGATGCAAATGTTTCCGAATGAAAACACTTACGCAACATATTTATATTTACATATTATAACACTGTAGTTTTTGTGTGTCTCATTTATATTCTTAACCAATTAAAATAAACACCAATATGTGCTTAAATCTGTTCCATAAGATGTTTGTTTAAAACCAAAATATTGGGTTTTGCAGTGTCTAATATGCTTAAACAATAGAACGGTGCTATACGAACCAATATAAAACTAAAACTATTTATCTATTGTTAAAATAGTTTTAACTGCGCGTTTAAACAATATGAATCTTTTACCTATAGCGATGTCATTTAACGCAATACACGCATATATGTCTCCTCTCTTAAATCACTCCTTTAGCTAATGTTTCAACATCTACACGCAACACATCTGGTGTAAACCAAATATTTCCAGTCTATGGATTGATAAACAAATATTGAACAAACGAAAGATGGAGCTATTATGCCAATGTAAACGGAAGCAGGATTTTATGACTCCTTCCAAAGTTTTTAAATGAAGATCTTTTAAATAGTTTTGGCAGTGTAAGGCTACCGGCTATTTTCAGAAAATATACGTTGACCTGATTCGTTTCTTTAATTAAGCAGTATGTTGTCGGTGGAAAAATACGAAGAAGAAATTTGGAACTGCTTTGAATAATTTCTCAATTTAAATGTAGGCTATATCTTGGGGGCGGGGTATTACTTTTTATTAAGTGTGAAAACGTGTTTTTATTTATTTATTTATTTAGGAGTGTAGTTTTTTTTTAAACGTATTAATTAAATTAATTTTGGTTTTAATCATTACAACTAACAGATTGCGTGTTCTGTATGGTATTTGTTCCATTTAAAACGCACGGGAGCTACAATAGACTAGCCTTTAAAAACCCAAGCTTAACCCTACAAAAGGTCTAGTCTGAGAGCACCAGATCTTCCAAATAATGGATCCAAGTAAAATTAAAATCTCAGATGTATAATTGCACTAACCATAAACTGATTCGTTATCTTCAGAGGAAATCCGATTTTTTTTTTATTATGATTATTTATAACTCACTTTTAACCCTTGGCTGTGACTTTTATTTTTGCAAGGTTTTGTTTGAACTTGCACAATTGGACCCCTAGTCTACACATATAGGGGGCCTCGATCGTCGTTGAAAAGATTAATACAGGGGCGCCATACAAATACTAGGCGGAGTGTGTCCGCCGCCAACGCTAATGTTTACGCTTGAAATAATTCTAAATTTGTAAACAAATAATGTCACGATTATAACTATTCTTGTGAAATTCGTCAAGGGCCATTTCTGTGAGGCAACTGCCCCCCTTGAGGCGCGACAGATTAGGATCGAGAAACCTGCGGGATCGCGGCGTCTCCTCTCTGAGTGCGGCCTCACGACCCTCTGAGGTGTGTGCTAATAGTACAGTACTGTACCACCCTAGCCCAGAACAAAATATCATAATGCCATACATTTAAATTGACACCCCCTCACCACAATGAACACATTTCCTTAGCTTTTCAATAATAATAATAATAATATAATAATAATAATAATAATCACCCCAGAAAGCTGGCTTTTAGCTCAGTCGAGTCTCCAAAGACAACCAGAGCACAAAGTGGCGGTTTTAATGTATATTTAACTACTGCAACAGTTCCATAAAGTGCGTTTTGCCTTTGACTATGGGAATCTGTGCGTGAAAACGACGGAATAAGCCGATTGTCACAAAGACTGTCTTCACAAGCCCTCAGGCCTGGAAAGGATTAGAGTAACATTTTGTGTCCTTTTATTATTTATTAATCAAATCAAGTTTTCCTTTTACTGAAATGACTGCTATACTGTAAGCTGTATGTGGACAGAACAGACACACACACACACATATTAAAAAAACATGTCATAATTAACTAGAAGAGCATATTCTTTAATCATTGGTAGTCATTATTGGGGGTATGAAAATGGCGTTTTAAAAAATATATATTTATATCCAAAAACCGGCACTAATTAATATTATTAATTATAAGTTAACCTGTTATTTAAATACATAAATAAATATGTGCTAAATAATTCACGGGCATTAGCATGGATGCAACATCTGTGGGAGATAATACATTTGTTGGCAGATGGTTATTACATTTGTGGTTTGTACAACTTTTTATTCTCGCTCCCCGCCCCCATACGAAAAGCATGACTTTTTAACCACTTATGCTGCTCTGCGTCCAGCACTCTTACGGTATTCCATGAAGTACGAGAGGCTATATCTTTGATGACGTGACACGATATGTATGTGCGAGTTATTTTCATTTTAGGGTTTTACTTTCAATACAATATTAATTCGTGGCTTTATTCACACTGTACGTCTTAATCTTCGTTAAGCGTTAATCTTACGCAACATGTATTTTTGTCTTATATTCAATGTATTCAACCAAAATGCGTTTAAAAAACGTTCCATTAAAAAAAAAATCATTCTTAAACATTTGGTTTGTAGGGCTGGAGAGGCATATTATTATTTATTACACGTTTCACATCTGAAGCAAAAGAGGAGGCCTGTGCTCTGGTTAATATAAACACTGTATTGATAAAAGCTTTAAAAGCGACAGCTGGAAATATTGGCTATCAACAACATAGACTAGTAGTTTAATTTTACAAACACATTTGCACAAAATACGCACAATTCGTTATCAATTCACGGCCAAGGTTAATTCATGAATTAGCTGTACCTTGTTTGAATTAACAACATTGGCTTGTCGCTTCATCACACACACTATAGGCGGTTATAAATTATATCTTCAAATAACGTACATATGATAGCGTCTGACGCAAAACAAAAACATTGCAGTTGACATTTTGTAGCACACAATGCACTTAGCACACAATTGTGTAATTGTCAGGATGTACCTCCACAACATAAACAATATGTATTTAACAAATATATTATCCTGATGGTATAATTGTGTTGTACCACATTTCTCTATCTGGGCAACTACACAGAGTTATCAGTGGTATGGGGCAATACACATTTACGTTAAATATTGGAGGCTTTCCATCACGTAGCCTGGGTAACGCCACTTTTTCACTGTCACCTCCATACTGGCCCGCAGTCAGGATTAACAGACCAAGAACCTTATTACCTCAGTGATCCCCAGAGACCCCAGGTCCGTTTGACTCAGCCAACAAAGTATTCTATGCCTACTCACTAATCATTTCAGTAGATTACCCTCTAGTCTCTAAATAGAGAAGGACCTACTGTACAAATCAGGCCAATGTGAAAAATCTGTGAAATCTCGATGAAAATAAAACATATTTTTCACTTCTCAAGCACAGGCTTGTCTAGGCCTATTTCATCATGTATGTCACATTTTTGTGTAGGTGTTTGAAGAGTGACAGAAAATGCATCTTTATTAGTATTATGATTTATATCCTTTGTAGTTCATCCTTAAAAAAAGACACAATACCCTATCCAGTCTAAAAACAAAACAAAACAGACAGATGTCAATCACAGTAATGCAGTATGCATGCCCAACTTAAAATGTTTTAGCAGTCATTTACAAAAATGACTCGCCAAAGTATCAGACGAGCTGGAAAAGCATGGCATTCATACAAGAGCAAAAGAAGGTACATTAAGTGCAGGTGGTCATCATTCATACAAACAGTCGCCAGTCCCTATCATACCTTAACCTACAACCGTCTGTCAAGACAACTACAATGCCTCCTGCATAAATGAAACCATGTTTTATACTGATTATAAACAATATGTCTTCGCTACAAGGGGAGCAGGGGCATGATCAGAAACAGACAGTTCTTGTTGCAGGGAGACCCAACATAGGAATAGGTTATTCCAGAGGTAACACAAAAAGTGTTGATGTGTAGGACAAGACCTTAATCGCCCTCAGGAATGTTTGTTTCATCAGCACACTGAGTGATGAGGTCTGGAGTGTCACTTGGCTCCACTTTGCTGCCTCATGGTCAGTAGATCTGTTGGTATGTCATAAACTTCCACATTTATGCCAATGACAGTATCTGCTTTTCTATCCAGTCATCTTGACAGACAGGCTGCCTCCATCCTGTCTCCTTGTACCACAGACATGAGGTCCCGGATGAGCAGCACCCATCTGCAATTAAACTGAGGATATGTTGATTGGATCACAGCACCATCTGAGAAAGCCAAAGCTATGCCTGCAACTCATGTCCACTCCTTTACCAAGACGTCCTATTTTCATTTCAAGATTATCACTAGACACCGGTCCATGCCAACCCAATCTGATTCCCAGGTTTTCATAGGTTGCCTTTGAATCTTCTAGAACAGATTATTGCAATTTCCTTTCTGATACCGATATTTTACATCTGCAAAAGTTGGTAGCTAATCCTAAAACAAGATGATAAGATTATAACTAGGGCTTCTGGTTTTCGGTTTTAACCGGTAAAAACCGATAAAACACACCAGAAAATGTGCATAGCAAATGAACACTGGAAAAACAGTGGAAATGGTTAGTCAAGTGACATTAACTTCACCCATCCCATTAAAAAATAAAACCTACAACAAAAAAAAATTACATTTCCCAGTGCACCTGGGCAATGTCCCACCTCTCTGTCTTGTATCTATAATTGATTTGTTCTGAATACTTTAAACCCCCCTGAACAACTGAATGACAGCACGTTCCTACATTTCTATTGGAGAATCCGCTTGTAAGATTTAAACAAGATTACAATCAGAAATGGAGGCTTGTTAGCCGGATTTAAAGCTGTATTACAGTTAAGATACAGAGGATTTAAACACAATTGAAAATTGTGGCAAAATATTTAAAAAATGACTACACACAAAAGTTCCAGAAGAATGTACCTGTGACCATAAGGATTTTGTTGTGAAAGAAGGTACAACTGCAAGTACTGTCAAGTTACTATACATATTGTGAGAGAAAAAAGCACTTTGAAAAGTAACTGAAAACACTAATTTCATACAGTATATAAAAAGCTAAAGCTCCATAAAAAACGATTTACAAAAAACTCTAAAATAGCTCAAAATAAGCACTGAAAAATAAAATGAATAAACACTGAAAAATTCAAGGCCTAATTATAACACCAGTTCTGGTTTATTTGCATGAGCTTCCAATGGATTTGTAAATATTGGTCCTGTTTATTTTAACTATTGTGTGTCCAGGTTTTGCGCCAGGTGCGCTGGATCCTTGTCTCTGCCTGGTTTGATTTCCAGACTATGTGCACACACATTATGGAACTCACTGTCTAAACTAATTCATTGCTCCAATTTGGTTGGTTTAATCACTAGACTAAGTACAGGGTCATGTTTAAGGGGTGAACTGTAAAAACGGACACTTTAAGTTTAGCAAGGATTTATGTTGGTTTCATGTTATGATGTCATTCGCGTTCTTACAAATGTCTTACTCAAAAGCTGACCAAATTTGCAACCTCATTTTGCAATTTCCTATGTATTTACCGGCTGACCATAGCTTGCCATGCTTTTTTTTTAATATGCTTTACCATATCTCTGTTGGCTTTACAGCACTTACCTATATGTTACCATTCTTTTTACCATGCCGTACTACACTTTGTTATGCTTTTACTATAGTTAACTTTTATAAGGGTAGTTACATGTTATATTAAACATTGGGTGGCTATAGCCTGTTATTATTATTAGGCTTCCAGGCCATAGGAAGCCTATTGTTATTGCTGGGATTATTCTTTTTCTTTCTGCCATAAATTTCTCCAAACCGGATGAAATTCAGTAGGATGGTAGGTGCTTATGGGAAGTTGGTAGATGTTAATTGAACAAATGTCGTAAATCAAATGGTTTGGCCGCCATATTGGATTGAAAAAAAAACAATTTTGCCTAAATGTAAAAATTCCTCTTTTGAAAACCACTTCTTGCAGAATGCTGAAAGTTGATATGATATGATATGAGGGATAGTCCAAGATTAACAGGTGTTCGTAAGAAGCTGATAGGTTGTGTGGTATGGCGGCCATGCTGCACGATGTCATAATCACAAACTACAAAGATCTTCTCCCAAACCGCTAGTCCGATTGAACCAAAAATAACCTGTATGTTCTGCTGATACACCTTTCACTAAAATAAGCATGACTGAAAGATAGTAGGAATGACGATCTACAGATGTTAATCTGCAGATTTATTATTAAAATCCTACATTTGATAGCCCTTTTCCATAACAATAACACATGCAAGTTTTACAAAAACAAAACGTGAACAAAAACGTATTTTATTGATCGATAGTTTAGCAGTCAATTTACAACCAATCAGTTCTGTAACTCAAGTGTAAACATTATTGTAAAAGTCTCGGTTCTTGTGTCTGTGAATTGAGACATTGAGTTCAGTCTCTGCACTCCTGGAAGAGAACCTCCCCTTCCTGTGACCAATGAAAGCATGATCTTGGGAGGCAGGCCACTGGAAAAGAACCACAGTCAATTCAGTTTGTCAACAAATCTAATACCTGAATGGAAAATAACAGTATTTTACAACACAAATATCAAAAAACACAAATCTGTACTCAATTCTACAGAATCCTAACTGCTTTACACCTACTGGTTTCACAGACCCTGATTAGCACTAGTTTTGGACTACCTTACATATACATTAGTTATTCTAAGATTAGTGTAATCAACTGAATTTGGACCCTTCATCAAGATATTTATAGCTCATTGTTCAACTAGGTTTGTTTTCTGTAGTTCATCTCATATATAAAAAGACTGTATATTTTATAGTAGTGGCCCAAACCCTATAGTTTATATAACAATAGTATATAATTACATTAATTCATTGTTTACTATTGTATACTACAGTATTCTACATGGTACATATAGGCACTTTTATGGTATTTGTGGGATCCTGTGCCTAAAAGATCATGGTGAATTGTAGGATAGCATTACTAACCTTGTTACTAAATGATCACTCTCCATGAGATTTTATGATGCGTACTAAACTCTCAAAATCTTTGTCCTTCAGATTAAATGTCTTCATGAACGTTGAAATAAACTCAATAGAAGTGGGGCTTTTCAACGATTCCTGAAGCAGGGGGGAAACTGCAGTCAACCTACAATAAGAGAACAGGTAGAAACATGACCATCTCATTATAGTCTTGTGATTTACACAGCCCTTAAAAAGAATCTCAAACAAGCTCAAATCGAGGACTTAGAACCAGAGGGGCGTAAGTGACATTTTCATAATTTTACAGGAGAGCAAAAATAAGATTTTCATTGCTTGTGTTCAATTGCCATTTATCAGTACATGCACAGTATCAATATAATTTTGAAGAAAATTAAAGAGTTTAAAATATTTTTGAATTTGAAACTTCAAAAAGAAATGTTGCTTATTAGATTTTCCATAACACACTGAAATGAATACCTATTACAGATAAAAGTGTGGTTTCTTCACTAGTTCTATCCCAGACTTGTTTTTCTTCAATTTAACAATAAATCAATATGTATCTTTAAAATATAAATAGCCACATATGCAGTCATATTTCATAAATTATACTAACACTACTGTAAAATATAACTTAAAAGATGTTCTACAATTGACATGGTCTGGTTCTTATTATGTAGTGAATTCATTGCTTGAATCCTCGATTTAACCGAGTAAAACACCCACAAAAGTTATTTTAAAAGCTTTATTTTACAGCCATTTCGACTTATATGCTGTCACTCAGCCATCCCATAATGCAACTCAGTGCCAGGAGGGTGTATGTGTGCCAGTTATGCCCTCCTGGCACTAAGTTTATCTCGATTTTGCAGTTGTGTCTTTATTACTTTCTCAGTTTACTCAATGCAGTTTGTGATTTCAGTTAGGTCCTTAGTTACTATATTTTAAACTTTAACCCTCTGCCAACAGGCACATCAAATATGAATAAAATAAGTATCAGAATGTGCAGATCAATAAATGCATTTTTAATCCTGGGAGTCTGTGGCATAAAAGCCTTTTGCATTTCTGATTCATAAACCGCTGAACAAGACCGACATCAAATTATTAATAACCCTTCAAGAGGACATGGGGTGGTTTAAAATATACATTTTCAACAGATTATGATCTGTGAGTCACTTCTGCTTTGTGCAGTGTATAGACTTCATTTCTGAGATGAAAACACTATTTAAATACAAGTCGTAGGGTGGTGCGAATTAATATCTGGTCCAGTGGTTGCACTGTGTTTGTAAAGAGATCCTTTGTGAATATACAGACTTCATGGAAGCTCCCCTTCGTTTCATATTTCAAGGTGTGAAGTTTGATTTAAAAATACTTTTTACCTTCCAAAAAACATTATTTTCAGGTAAAGTGCTTCCCATTTAAACGTACGCTTTTCTCCCTGTGCTCTAACACAGCTTGAAGGTGTTGCATAAGCATTTGGCAAGCAGGTTTCAGTCTTGATTAAGGGACACTGCACCTTCAGGCATTTTAGGGAATACACGTCACTGCTTTGGAGACTACATTAACTTTGATATATTGCAAACTTGACCTCAGTATTTATGGTATTAGTTACCCAAATCATAAAGTTAATATTTAAAAGATCTGTGTAATAAAAAATATAAAAAACTTAGAAATATAAAAAATGCAAGACGTTTAAAAAAAATTAAGAAAAATCTCACTGCACTTATCCAAACAGGAGAATGTAATTACTTCTGTATATTAACCATTTCCAGTTAGTTATGGTATGCATTCAAGAGTACGTTTAGAGAAAGCCTTTCTTTACCATGATGACGGCTTGGTGTGACCAGGGCTGTTTATTGAGACAAATCCAAACTGATACGAATCAACACATGCACAGACCACTCTCAAATGACTTCTCCGAGGCAGCAGCACTGTGCGATCACAAGCTTTTCCTCAAGCTCAAACAAAAAGGGCACAGCGCCACGTCCCATACCTCTACTGACCATAGCAAGCTCGATATGTGTTTGCAGAATAAGTGCAGATTGTGTTCTCCCTGGCAGCCCATGGTATTTAGTACTGTCTGGTAGAGCAGACGGTTGACATTTGAACTCATGCACAGATATGCCCTTCTTCTATGAGCCATTTCCATATGGCTTCTTGTGATTGTTTTTATTTTCTGAACCTCAAGATTATGCTCTTATTTCACTATCTAAACTAAGAAACAGTCTATTGTGATGGAAAAAAAAAAGAAGAAAAAACAAAAATCACACAACTATGCTTAAGATAAGACCAACCTTACAGGCCACAATCAATAAATTACACAGCCTCTGGCAAATGCAATAATTTAAACAGACAGGGAAATAACCTGGTTTCAGGACTGCCAGGCAATTAAAAACTACAATACGGTACACAATTGTGCAAAATGATCACAGATACACTGTATTCATGGCTCTAATATATCGAACAGAATCACTGTTCATGTATTTGAAATATTTAAAATGTTGAAATTACAGTTCAAGGGTATAATACAAAAATGAATGCCCCTGAACTGTGGCTATTTACTGCACTATACTGCAGACATCATATAAAAGTTTAATAAAATGCAAGGATGCAACCAAATCCATTTGTGTTCATGACTTTAAACTTTAATGTACACTATAACAAATTGGATAAACATCTCATTAAAAAATAGCTTTCTCGTCTACGTACATAATCATACGTACACAAAATTGTGTTTTCAGTAGCTTTCTAATGTATTTATTCATTTACACACTTCCACAATACATATTTTGTCAGTAAATACATTACTGCGAGGTAGCCCAATCAGTAACAGGCTGGGTACTGCGGTATCACACAAGCACTTGGCTGTGTGTGAATGCAAGTCCAAGGAGAATGCAAAACTCGGTGCTGAGGATGGGAGGGTGAAACAAGGAGGTTTACTTGGCTTTCAGCTTACATGAAGCAGAATTATGAACTGCCTTGTAATGCTATGACCTAGCAGCACAAACATGTTCTTTACATTAGCAGAAATGTTTACACATTTCGTTTACTCATCTGTTTGTTGTGCTCTCCTACATTAATGCAGTATTCCCCTTTATAAGGCAGCCCTTTATATTACAGAATGGGTTAGAAGGCGGCACACTGTCCTGGCCCAGAATGTCACAACCTGTTAGGCAGAACACAAATAGCATGGTCTTGTAACTGTGGCTCACGACTGTAGCGTTATAAAAGAGGAGCCCAGTGTTACAGTGTATTCTCATCAAATTATCTCCAAACAATCACCTTACTAAAACTGAAATTTTATTAGCTGCTTATTTTGGAATTATTTCCAAAAAGGAATTCATTACGAATACATCAATTTGGGATGTCTCATGGGTGTAGTATTTCACTATACAGATTATATGATTTAGGCAGGCAGGCAGGCACTGTACTAGGCTCATATAAAAGAGCTGATTGCTTAGGTAAACTGAAGCATATTCATCACTGTGTGTTTACTGTCAAAATAAATATGAAGGAGGGCTTGGTAATAATTGCACCCATCACCTATACAAACACCTGTGTGAAGAGCCTCAGTGCACGAATGCTACTGGTTACTGTGTACAGTTCGGATAGGAGCTCTTAGCTGTGAAAGGGAAGGGCTATCAAGTTAGGAGTCTTAAGGGTGTAGGGAGTGGGGTCAACAGTTCATTGCAGGCAGGAAGGAGCCACAGAAAGAAACAGTGGGGAAATGCAGCAACACAAGAAATGAATTTGACACTTACAGCATTGTGTAAGTGAATGGGTTACAATCGTCTTCCGGCTGTCTGCACAACACAGTCCTACCACTCAATGTCAGCACCTTTACGGTCGCAGCAAGAGAACACAGAGCAACTGTGAGGACTGTAGAAACAAGCTAACAATTCCAGAAACGCAAACCTGACCTCGGCATTTATAGTGTTAGCTACCCAGTCGTACAATTAATATTCAAAATGATCTCTGTAATAAAATGTATTGCTTCTACAGGTTAGAAAATACAAGACATTTTAAAATTGAGAAGATAAATTTAATTGCACTTTATCCGAACAAGGGAATATGATTAGTTCTAGATATTGTTTCCAATTAGTTACATTATGCATGTAGGAGTACGTTTAGAGGAACTATATGAGACAGACAGCAAATTACTTGCTTTGCTTCACTGCAATGCTACAGTTGCACACACCTGAATGCACGATGAACTTCATAAACTGTACACACCAACACCCTACCAGGCTATTTCACTTGCTACATAACCTCTTGCTTAGTCACTAACAGAAGTTGTTTTTTTTTTTATTTCTTTAAAACAGAAAACAGCCAAACTGTCCCAAGTATTTTGTTTCCCTTTTCCCTTTAACTGAGAGCTGAAATCTTTAAAATAAAGATCTGATTATACGTTTCATGGATGAAGGAAGCTGACTCGATATAAAGTGTTTTTTTTTTTGTTAAATGTAGGTTTTTAAGCATTTCTTATTGATTAAATATTTAACACAAACAGTACTACTATTGTGATACCATGCAGTCCAGTCTGTAGACCTCTGCAACAGAAGCACTTCACCAGAAAGAGGCAAGCTGAAGTGACAGCCCTCACCATGGTGCTGTAATCAGCGCCTGTGAGAAGTCAACCGCTTTGCGGGCTTTAGACAAGAGCAGCAGGGAAATCACTGGATTACAGAGTGATCCACCCTCACCAAGCCTGCAGTGTGCATCAGACAACAAAACTACTACACACAGCTTGTACATCACAGCTCCACCTCACACATCGGAACAAAGCAGCGTTTCTCGTGATCCAGGGCTGAAATAAGGTGTGTTGGCTACAAATGTTGCAATTTAACACCATCAGTTTTCACCATCATCAATATGTGTGCGAGTCTTGTGCATTATTATTCTATTTTACAACTCTCATATGGTCTTTAGTACAACATGAACACAAGCACACAAAAAAAAAAAAAAAAAAAGCAAAACACCTTTGTTCCTGTTAACCGAGTCACAAGGTAAAAGAACAGCTTGTTTATACACCCTTTTCTGAATGGGGCAAAAGTAAACCACTCAGGATTACTTATTAAAGAATATCTATGCAAAACACTCAACACAAACATGATCATGCTGAAAAGCAGTACAAATATTGAACTAAGGATCACTCTGGACTGTGTGAAGTCTTTTACAGCAGATGAGTTTGCCCTGTGGGTGGACCCATAGTCACAGCTTGCTTGCAGGTCCTCTGAATCCTGGTCCTAACAGCTTTCACTAGGACATTCTTTCAGACTTGCTGCATTGCTTTTCATGGCAAAATACTTTACATAAATATTTAATTGAAATGTCTAAAACACATATTTTTGTACAGCAGATTATTAAAAGAAAAAGATATATATATATATATATATATATATATATATATATATATATATATATATATATATATATATATATATATATATATATATATATAATCTCACTGGCAGGAAATGTTTGTGAACATGTACCTGAACTGTATATAAAAACTCAATGTAGTGAAGACTTTTAATAAAACGCAAAAATAATTGTATGATTATTATAATTGTTTTTCTTTTTTTGCTCACTAACATTTCATGTTTTATAGCACTGTATATGATTAATATTGTGTGAATTTTCACCACTGCTCCTTCTGCATTCTCCCTCAGGAATCACCATGCTTCATATATATCAAAAGATTGGGAAGTTGGCTATTTAGGGCATTAAAATATGTGTAATGGTCATGGTCATCGTCAAAGTTGTAACCCCCCCCCCCAAACACTTACCCACATTGATATCTTTAGGGACTGCCAAAGAGAATTCACTACAAATCTCCCAAGGTCTCCTGTGAGTGCTCAGTTGATTAAAAACACTTAAATATACCTAGAAAACACCTTGAAAGTGAAATCACACGGACAAAGTAACAGCGTGTAGTTTTCCACTGCACCTTGGTTTACAGCGAATGGCCTCTTGTGTACATCTCCAGACAGAAAAGCTAAATAAAATGGCTGCAGGCATGTTGCAGACTTTTGTTCTGAAATCATAGTGCTGTTCAGTCTGTTAACATGGCATGTCCCAAAGCTCAGGGCCTACTCCCAAAACAATCTAAAAAGGCTCTCAAGCCTTTTAACAAGAACATCCTGGTGGATCTGATGTGGGCTTCGCTGGTGAAACTGACCCCAAGCACAAGCCAGTTCAGATAAATAAAATGAAAGCAGATGTACTTCTCATGTCCTGGAAGCTTTCCATTAGCCTGTACCTGGGATATAAAGCAAAAACAGCAAGTGTGCAGAAGAAAAAAAGGCTTGCTGGATAAACACCAGCTTTAGGTTATTCTGTACACTTAGACATGTTTATCTGCTTCATTTAGCATTATGCATTGCTACCCTATTCAGACAGCAATCAGATCTCACATGCACCTTTTACTGTAATTATTTACATGTACAATAAATATCTTCTTTTTATAAAATGAAATCTTTAAAATAATAATAATAATAATGCCACTGGATATTTTTGGATATATAGTTTTATTTTTGGCCGTGCATCGTGACTGTAATTAAAATGATTTTAATTTTCTCTTAGCAGTCTACAGCCAAGATTATAAGAGAAGCAATGTATAAAACATTAATGAAAGTGGATGCTTAAACTATATAAGGCAGAAAATCTCTTGATATAAGCCTTTGTACACATTTACATGATTCATGGATAGTATGAACAATACTATCATTCACAGCAATTTGCTCTGGCATTTATTTTGTTATATGAGGGTAGTAAGAGATCTCTTCTGGTAGAATTTTTCCACAGTCCTAATTCCTTACTTTAATGCTCTTTGACTTAACTAACAAATCGTTCTGCACAATGCCTCATTGCAATGCCATACAGATCCATGAGTTCAGCACTGCATGTGAATGCATACCGCACAGCAGAAAGCTGAGCACGAGACTGCTCTAAGATGGCAAGTCACAAAGCATTCGCCACCTAACCATGTTTGACTGTATCTAATCTATTTCACGAATAACCAACCAAACCATGTGGATGCACAGTAAAATGACTAAAGACTCAGTTCTCTTAGTTGATAAAAAATGGATGCCGAGGCATTCAAATAAAGTTACTTTCTATGTTCTGATATAATGAATCATTTGAGCAGTAGCTGGCTGAGAGACACAGATGTAAGTGTGAGTCCTGCGCTACTCCTGCTTGAGCAGCCTTCCCTGGGACAGCCAGGCCAGAACAACGTGTCAGACTGCAGTAATATCAAAGACAAGCGAAGTCAGAGGCTGCTGGCTACAAAAGAGCAAGCCTACTTTGCAATGGATTTACAAGTTGGGCACAAAACTGAGCATTCTTTGTGATGTTGCTTTTCTGGAATCTTTAGCAGTCCCCAATTGTCACACCTACACATGCTGACATCAGACCTGAGGAACCTTTCATTTGCACAGGAAGCTTTTAAATGTCAGCAATTCATCCTCCCTGGTTTCTAGGCAGTATGATTCTCTTGCAATAGTCTTATCATTCACACACAAAGCCGTAGCTGCTTTTTACAGCTACACTAAAAATAGTTCAGAAAATCTACCGGCCCACATTTCTTGATTAGCTGCATTTTACTTGTAAGCAACTCAGGGTCTGTTTTAATTAGCTACGTAGCGGTAAATCTGAGTATTTGGGTCCCCTGTTTTAACAGCACTAGAAGCATAAAAATACATTACAATCAAATAAACTAGAATGGGAGTTGTAACTACCACTTGTTGTAATGGAACTTTATTGACAGAATCATAGAAAACAGCATTGTACCAACAGTGAAGACACTATCTCAAAGCATGTGGTCTGCATCATTCATATAGTAAGAGGTTTAAATAATGTGACAGTGAAATTCACTTCAATGTTTTAATAAGACTCATATGTTCATACATGTATCCACTTCCAATTAAAAACCCAGTGTACCCTCATCTTTCCAGCAGAATATCATGTTGACGCCATGACAATCTGTCTGGCTTTTTCACACTACTCCATTTAAATAAATCAAATTAAAAAAAAAAACACTTACATTGAGAGAAGAACAACTGAAATTAAAGTCCATTCTGGGTTTTTGTGAATAATGTTAGAACTTGTAAACCTGTAATGAAAAAAAAGGAAGAAAAAAAAATCACAACAATTAATATTTCTTCAGTATTGCTGATCTTTATTAAAGGAGGTTGTATTCGTCAATAAACACTGGAGGTATATTTAAAGATTTTAATGTCACGGTGACTATGCTTGTTGGAAATTAAGTCTTTGGTTTTTAAGATCAGAATCAAGAGAGATGCTGCAACGGAAGGTTCAAAATGAGTAATTGTTCAAGCGGCCTCTGACCTGCAATTTGTTTTGTGCAGATTTTACCTCTTCAAAAGGAGTCAACACTATTATTACAACGGATGCCTTTTCTTTTTAAAAGGTTATTTGCCTTTTTATTCACACAAGTACTGTATTTCAACACTCTGATCACATTTAGGTGGAAAATGTAAATACAGTATGTGTCTGAAACGCAAGTAATTACAGGAAAAGGTACATTAATGCAAGATTCATTGTCGCTGCTGTGTTCTGAAATTCTCAGAACGAGCAAGCCATGCAAGAACAGTCACACGGTGATTCCAGACGGAAGCAGCTCTGTAAGCATGTCAAGCTGGGTTAAACTTGATTTACAAGGTGGAGATTGAATAGCCTAGTGCTCTATGTCTTGGCACATAATTCCTGGAAACATATTCAATCTGGTTGCTTGAATAGGAAGGGGCTTCCGAAATCAAACACTGCTAAATCATAGCCAGTCACTGTAAGAGCTTCCTGTGTCGTTCCGATAGCCATTCAGTGCAAGCTGTTTCAGGAGCAGTATGGATGGGGCTTATAAAGCCACTCGCAACCAATCTGGCAATCTAGCATCAGATTCACAAAATATCAAAGTAATAAACCAAAAACACATATACGGTTACTATAAATAAACATTTTATTAACTGTAGCCTCATAATAAAACCCTGGCCAGATACTGTATAAACCATCTTTAAAATCAAGTGTACAGTAAAAACTTCCGCCTTTCCTGACCACTTGGGTAAAGACATGTGAAACCAAAACAAAGAATCCAGGCGCACGCTCGATAGCCGTGACAATGATAAAAACCACTCCGAAATGCCTGATAAAATCACCTTGACAGGCAGTTCACATGTAACATGCCAGTTAATCTGCCATGATGAGTTACAATGGAAGAGACAGCTCAAATTCACCTGGGGTAACCCTGCAAAATAACAGCAACAGCAGCTTTATTCCTGTGCTCAACAAGAAGCCGTTATTGATTAGAGCAAGGTGAAATGTGTCTTTTAGATCAACAGCGGGAAGCAGTTATCTGTGCCAATTAAATCTCCTTCTATGTTAGTTTTGATTGGAAACAACTCAACACTAGTAATTGCTATCAAAATGCCATTTACAAGACCCTGAGAGGAGCTGGCTAGCTGCACAGATAAGGCAGTATAGATCTGTTGATGCATTATCCCAGCACTGTGTGCGCCAGCCAGGCAGCCAGGCCTCTGGAAACCGTAACCTTTTAGTCTGTCTCGGCGCTGTTACTCACCACCTGTCCTACAGCGACGCTTCTTTTAAACAGTGACTAAAACCATGCAACCTACAGGCGTGGCGCTCTCTTTCTGAAAGCGGCTGACCTTTGAACAAGGCAGTCTCAGCCGTAGGGCCCTGAAAAGCAAAGCTTTTATAATGCAGACGAGTGCAAGATCCTCCTTGCGAGAACCAGCGATCCATCAATTCTCAGCCCGACTCTCTCTGCTCAGTTCACAAACTTGTGCGAAGTGGAAGGGCTGTTTTTTTTCTTTCTTTTTTCTAAAGTCAGGCTGTGTGTTTCTCAAAGTATGGCATGAAGCTGCTATTCACAACTAAACTGATAAAAACGTTAAGTGAAAGATCCTTTAAACACAATTACCCAGCTAACCGTTTGCAGTGTGAGTGGCGACCAGCAAAATAAACCGGCGAATGTGTTTCAGTATTTACCCTTCAAATTTCATTCTTCATACAAAACAAATACAAAAAAATTATAATTATCTGAAAAAGGATTGAGATACAATTCTGTCTTAGTTTTAAGATGAGCTTTACACAAACTGTACAGAATAAGAACTTCAAATATACAATTACAAATATATCTAAACCTTTAAGCAAATATTGCCCTGTGCCAAAATGTGTTTGTTTTTATCAGTCCAGTGATACTAAAGCAGGTCTTTCTAACTCCATTCAGCCTGTGTGCTAACACTTCAATCATAACCTCTGCTCCTTGACTTCCAATCAATGACTACATTTAGAGGGAGAATATCAATTCATTTCATTGAAATCAACTTTGTTCGGTCACTCCCACTTGCTGCAGCCCAGGCTGACCTCCATGGAATAATTCAAACATTCTTAACAGCAAACCGGCACATTAAGAAGAGCTAGAACCTCAAGGGATGCTCCCGAACGCTTCTCAGCTACCATGACCGAGGAGCTGCTAGCTGGAATGGGCTGAACTAAACGTGCTCTTTTAGAAGCCAATGGAGGAGAAAAAAACAGAAGCTGCTCACTGGAGTCAGCGTCTCTCTGTGTGCCTGCTGTCTGTATCACCCTCTGAACACATTAACCCCTACTGTACTGTTATTTAACATACTAAATGCTTAAAATATTTCATTGAATTGGTGAACCGTTGGTAAACTCCATTAAAGCTGGACTCGCCTGAAGGTTCTGATAAGGTTGTTAAGATCAGTAGAGACATCACACAGTGCAAGTTGGAGAGGTCCCAGAATATCCTTTAAACTTAGAGAAAAAAAAGAAAGCCTCAACTTCCTGTCATTTCAATCTTATTCACAACCCTTATAACACCCTGCTAGTGGGCCGACAAGACTCTGTAAAAATGTGCATCTATAAATAGCAGTATATAATGCCTAGTAACAAAGCATGCAAGAGAATAAAAGGGACTATAAAAAAGAGAAAATATACAAGGGGTCTTATTTTTTATTTTTAGATGTTTTTATCCCCGACCTAGCTCACATCTCTGACCACTGTTCTTTATTTTAGTCTTGCTAACAACGTTGTCACCACAGTGATAAGTGGTATGCATAGTGAGTTGTGCAAGGTGACACACACTGCTGCTGCAAATATACTGACTCCTGTGCAGAACTAGCTCACTTGAGAACTAGCCTGTTCACAGCTAGTCTTGGCCAGTTAAACATGCATGCTATATCATTAAAACCTGGGGGTCAGCAGGGGTATTTGCAGCACATACCTTCTGTTCAATTTGTCTATAACAATGCGCTTTTGGATAAGGTGCTGAGCATTGGAATCAACCAAAGGAAGAGGAGGGGCCATGCTGCTACCATCCTGGAAAACAAAACGGCAAAAATCTCACTTGTATAGATTCAAAAGCTTATCTTGTATAGAGAAGTCAATCTGCGAAAAACTATGGCACAATTTGAATGGAAATTGAAAAGACTTTCAGCAGATAAGGTTGTCTAAGGGTGGATGTAAATAATATACATCAAGAGGACATCGATTTACTCAGGCATATCATTCTCTATAGAAGTATAACTTAGCACCAATGAGAAGAAATAGGTTCTCCGAACCCTCGAGTGTGTTCAAGCTCAAGTTACTGGCTCAATTATAATTCATGGTCAGAAGCACCCCGCTAGCTGTACCTTGTAGTTACAGGAGGTACAGTTTTAAAACCTGTATTACTGTGACTGATGAAAACACGTATTTTGCAAGCTCAAAAATACTCTATTGGTGTGGCTATATCACAATGTCTTTGGGTTGTTTAATCTATTTTAAGTTGTATCAGCTACAGCGCAGGACACTTGCATGCATAAAATAGACACAACGAGGTGATGATCTGACTGGTTTTTGTTCCTGTGCTGGCTGTATATGAATAGCTTTAGGCTTCCACAGTGTGTAAATCTACAAGGTGAGATTTGCTCTGCATGCTTTAATTCCCTTTTTGTAGCTGAGAAGAGCAATTTGTTTTAATTCAGTTATTTAATAAGACGGTAGAAACTTCACTGTACTATCTGACTAAAACACTTTGCTTGTCTTAAATCCCTGTTTAGCTATATTTTTTATATATACCATATTAGCAGCTAAAATGAACCGTTTGCTCAACATTTATTGCAGAGCAATTAGCTTGACTGCAATTATCTGACATCAGTGTTAAGTGCGGTCCTGTCTTGGTTTGTAAGCAGAAGCTTCATCGTTGGTGGGTTCTTCTTACGCATATCATGACTCACACACACAGTGCTACCGAGATCAAGAGCCATGTATATAAGAGATTTGTTACACTCAGGTCCACTGCAAATACAGCTTTACTTACCAAGACTCCAATAATGTTTTCATCTAGAGTTCATATACAATAGTTGTAGATTTTTGGTCTTTTTTCCAATTCAGTTTTTTTTCCCCAAAAAGGGAAGTAGATTTTTTTTTTTAACTTTTCATTTTTAAGTGTATTTTAGTACTTTCACATTTTAGACACTGTAAGAAACAAAACACTCTGCCACATTATATGGATCAAATTAGCATTTCAAACAAATCTCTCGGTAGATTAGTACAGGAATGCGGTCTTTATGTCACTCAAATTTTTTAACAATGACGTCAGTAAGTTCTTATAAAGCAATTTTTTGGTTAACTTTGATTGGTACTTATGATTCATAATAATCGTTTTTGGATGATCCTCAACCACATTCTGATTCAATTATCACTTTACTCTCACTTCACAACATACAAAAGGCTGCCACCTAGTGGTTATCAATATCAACTACCAGCAAGTGAAGAGGGCTGCAAGTGGATAAGCAGGCAATTTACAAGAAACTACACCTTTGCTTCAGTACCCTTTATTGCCAAAGCAGCAACCGTTCACCTGCATCTCCAGAGCACCCACCTACAGGTCATAACCTAAGTGGCCAGAATTAGTAAATCTGTGACAAACAGTTTTAACACGCTTATAGAGAATTGTAGTTTTAGGTTATCCAACCTAATGATGTATCGATTGAGATGCTTTTCGATTGCTCTGACCACAGGCTTAGGTGGCTAGGGGTATAATGATTCATTGTATATCGATGAATTGTGACGCCTTCTTTAAAGGATATAGCAACAACATAAAGAGCCCAATAACGAGGTTATCTAAGATGACCAGTGCAGTTTAAATATAAAAATAATGTCTGTGTTGTTTTTTTTACCTGCTATCAGTTCAATCTGATTTTGACTGATTCGCTGTGATATTGAAACTGCCAGATTTTCACAGCTTCCTGCACTAGACATCAACACATCATCCTTTAACGCACAAGACACCTACGCTTGTTACTAAGGAAACCATTACAAGACACGGGCAAGCAACACTAAACAAACTGGAGGAAGTGACATCACTGTCAACCTATTGTTTAGAGGTATATAGTGCCACAGTGATACATGTGCAAAATATAATAAATGACAAAGCATTTTAATGCAACAAAGCTGATGCAACGTACAAACAAACAGCTACAAACTGGAGGATACCAAACTATGTTTGGGGGACGACGACTCATATCTAGAATAGGGGGGAGGGGATTATAAAAAACAATTCATAGGTGTGATGGATAAATGTTGTCTTTCACTCCCCTCAAAAGTATATATTCAGTGGCATTTTTTCTTTAGCTTTTAGGAATGAATGCATTAATAAAAGTAGTGTTCTTTCTGAGGAGAAGTACTAATAATCAATAGCTACTATAGTTTAAAAAGTAAACAACACAAAATAACAATAATAACTAACAGTTTCAGTGTTTGCAATCTTTTCAGAGTGAGTTCAGAGTTTTATGAATGACTATGTTGTCTGGACACAAAGCATCTGGAATAGTTGAGGGTCAGGTGTTTCAGATTTGCATCAGGTCGATGGAGCTCTATCTGTTAGTAGCGAGATAGTTCTCCACCCTGGCATTGACAGTTCTAAGCTCTTCTCATATTACAGTACAACAGCCTACGTGTTATATGCAAGAAAAAAGCCAGATCTTATTTGCAACTGTGGTTCAACTCACCGCATTATTTTCAGTTTCTTTTTCAGTGTCAGCTTTTTCAGGCTGCATGTACTGCCCTTTATAAAACTCTCGGACCCGCAGACTGAGTAAATCTGTCTCCCTCTTCAGGGTTGTATAATCTGGCAAATGGCTTGAGGGATTTTTCAGACCCTTGGCACCTCTTCTTGTCTGCGCATTGACCAGAGTCACTGATACCAAGAGTGTCCAGGAACTCCGCCAGGTCATCTTCATCGAGCTCCTCCTCCACACTTGAAGCAGTCTCAGCAGCCACCTGTGGACTTTTAGGTCTGTAGTCTGACCCGTACAGAAACCTCAGAGTTTCTTCTGTCTTCCATTCGGCAAGCGTTTTCTTAAGCATCTTGAGCAAGCTGTTTTTTGTGACGACGAGATCAGCTTTGTTTGGGTGATCTCGCCGTCACAACTTGGAGAACTTCACAAGCAGACTCTTCAGCCCCTCAGCCCCTCTCTTGCTGACGCCCATCGATGTTATATTGGACGGTTTTGCACTTGATTCAGCCCCCGGCTTGGAGTCTTCATTGGATGAGCTGTTCCCACACACAGGCTGTGAAACATTGTTTTCTGGCACTGAAACTCTGGGGGCAATGTCTTTGGGCTGATTGATTTTTCATTTGCCTAAACTCTTTGTGGCCTCTTTTAGGGCGCAGCCACCTGCTTCCAGCTTGGTCCGTGTCTGTCAGGTATGCGGTTTCCTAGCGTTGGGAGTCCATCTACTCCGTTTGTGTAGTGCCAGCTCCTGCTCTTCTGCCCCCGCTTTCCCTCCTGTCACAATGCTGGAGACGAAGTCCTGCTCGGGGTCGCTGCTGTCGGAGTCCGAGGGAAGGCGGGGGTCTGCGATGTCCGGGTTTTCAATCTGAGATGGCGCGATGGGATCTTCAGCTATCTTCACCTCCTCGCCCGAGCTGCCACTAAATATTAAGTAGATGGAACAGAAATATTAGCAACAGCATTATCATGTGCAGCTCAGCTCTTGCATGTCTTTTTTTATAAGCAATTCCATCATCTGAGGGTTCATCTATTACGTACAAAAAAATGACACACGTGTACAGCACAGTGCCGTCCAGATTTAAAATTGAAGTCAATGCAGAATACCTGACACCATCAAGGATTTCAAAAGCTTCACAAAAAGTGGAACTATACCAAACAGTTTACAGTTTTACACGTTATAATATAACCTAAATGTCAATTTGAGATGTTTTACTGAAAGTATTATGTGCTTGCAATCTGAGCCATCACACTCCAATTAGACAGCCACTTCTGTGTTTCACTGGAGTCTGTAGGTCTTCAGGTCGTACTGCTGCACCTGCTGGAAGGGATCCAGACAACCTTGGGAAGAAACCGGTTTCCAGCAGATCCAGCATGCCCCCACCCTATCCCACCTCCACATACTGGAACTGATCATTTCAGTTACAGCTCTCAGTAAATCACGATTGGATTTATATACGGCAAGAGGATCTGTCCAGCCCCAGGTTTTCAACAAAGAACTATTCAACCGATGGGACTGGGAGCAGTTCATCTGGAGTCCCTGTGCAAGTGGTGAGGAAAACTAATGTATTGCATAATGTAAACCTGACCTTCAAATCATGACTACACTTTGAAGGCCAGGTGACCCAAACTGTCGGAAGGGGGAGGAGGCACTTTGACAAGGTACTACTGAAACATCTGCACATTCATTCCGGTCTGATGACAATCATTCAATGGCATTTTATTTTGTAAGAATGAAGTATAATTATACAGCTAATATTTCTCTAGGTGTCAAATTACATGTAATATGAAATGATTATACATTATACAACTTTTATTTCAAGGTGTAAAACTGAGGGTAACAGCTGTTGCATGACATCTAAGCCAATTCTCCTTTTTAGTGAATTACAGGAACTATTAAAAAAAGAAATCACCAGTCACCAATTAAACAACGAGCACGAATATGATGCAGTTAATATTGTTGATGTATTTGCTTTGTGCCCTTTGTCCAGGGCTATCATCACAGTGCAACAGACACTGAACAGCTGCACAGTAAATCCGACAGTGCAAACATGTTTACCTTCCCATTTACATGACAAATCAGTACTGTTCTAGCGATCTGTTATAAAAGGCATAATCCGGACTCATTAAAGGGGGCTGATACAGGAAATCAATGATTGCTCAGGTCTAATATTACATGGAACTAGCAACAGCTCTGAGTCACCTTTTAATGACTTCATGGCACAACACTTAGAAGGAATTCAATGGGGTGCAAGCTACGTGTTCTATTGGTAATAGTAGCTGTGGAAACATGTTTAGTAAACAGTATCTCCATTATCAAAGACTCTAGAAATAGTCACAGGTTTTTGCAAACCAGGAGGAAAAAATAAAATGAACGACTGGTGTAGTTTATTTTGCCCCTCAAATAACATTAAATTAAACAAAAAAGATCAAAATAAAAATGCAATATTTTGTATGGGAAAGTTTAAGTAGGCACAAAGTTCTACAGGAGTGTGTTCCAATGCCAGATGCATTCCACTCCCTACAATTCAATTCAAGGTCTTCTATCTTTGTTGTGCCATTTTACCAACCTGCCTGAATATTTCTGGCACATTTAGAGCACCCAGGTATCTACCATCTAGATTATTAATGTGATAGATCAATGAAATGCATGAATAGAAATACCTTCGTCCTTGCTTCAATAATTTGACATCTGGAGGTCTAAAAAGAATACAAAAGAAACTTAGTGTAGTTTGCCATTTTGCATGATCTTCACAAGCTAATGCTTAGTGTACACATTGACAGAAAAGAAAGAAAAACAAGATAAAATAATAAGACTGCATTAGCTCTTATATAACTCTGGGTTCTGATTTTCAGAACATACTTTCGGAACTCATTTTCAATTACTGGTATTATCAGCTCAAAGTGACCATGCCAGTCATGTGATGTCATGTTTTAACTCACATTCACTGTGACTTCCTCTTTAGATGGTAGTTATTTTCTTATTTCTGTCTGTTGGCTTTTAAAGACAAAGCCACACCACTGTGCTCTCCCACAACACAGGGAAGACTGAATCAAAGTAATGTGCAGAGACCCAAATCAATTTGTAAATATATATGTTTTGATGCCCTGTTTAATTAGATGGAACTTCACCCTGCCCCCAGTGAAAAGAGCAACAACTAAAATGCACTAGCATTTGAACAACACTAGAGGGCACTGCTACACACTAACTAAAATGAACTGGACTATAGTTTAATGATGATCATAAAATCATAAAACCATTGAGTTAAGGTTTTTTATTTATTTATTTATTAGTTTTTTTTTAGTTTGAATTTGAATTATGGATCAAAGATTAAACTTAGCTGGCAAGTGCTTTTCTCTTCTTGTTTAAGTCATCATTCACATTAGATTCTTAACAAGTCTTGGGTTAACATGTGTTTTCTTCAAGGAAGAAACATACCTTTCACCCTCTCGCATCCACGCAGGGGCGTCAGGAATCTGGGCTTCAAAGTGTTTTGATGCTTTATAACAAAAGTTACTGCAGAAACACTGCAAGATTTAAAAAAAAACAAAAAAAAACTGATGTCATCTATAATGCAAAATATAACCACGCTGTAAAACAGATGCGATACCACTCTGTCCTTCATAAACAGTTTTTATAGTATTGCACAGAAATGCAGGCCCATTCATTGATTTGTACAGTTATTAAAACTCACAAAGCAATTCAGAACCAAACTGATGATGACAAAATGTATTAATATAAAACATATTAAAAAGCTGACAAAAGCATGACTGACTGCAGCAGAAACAAAATCCAATGAAAATAAATCCACATACCTTCCTTTCTGTAATATCATACACTTTATTGGTTTTGATTGAGATTTTGTACTGCTGTTTAGGAATCTAAATGGAAAATAGATAATAAGAGATCAATGTAACGGAGATTCCTTCATGTTTAAAAGTACAACACATGCTGGTACAGAGTTAGAAAGTTTCACTAGCGTTGCACCCAGTCCTGGCTTTCTGCACTGCCTCCTGAAAGTATGTTATTGAAATCAACAGGTGCTAGGAGTTTGAACAATCAGGCCCCTGCTAAATCTGCTCTGCACTGAGTACACTTGATTGACTCGTCTCATCTACGTCTGTAGATTGACATTTAGGAATTGTTCGTGCAACTACTGTACAAGGGAAAGAACAATATGTTTAACACGGGCTGCTCAAACTACTGGCTACTAAATAATTGAAATAATATACAGGTCTGTGTGCAGGGCTAGCGTGACTTTCTGACCCTGCTGGTACATACAGTATATATGCTGGTAATACATAAATGAGAGACTTGCCTAAAAGCTTTCAATATGCCACGGACTACTTGGTTCACTGACTGGTAAGTGACTGCTGAGCATTACATGTGCACTACAGGACACTGCTATTGGTGTTTAATTGTTTTCTGGTTTATGGAGAATGATGCTGTTTCTGCATCTGGAGAATGCCTCACCTCCCAACACATCTAGCACTGTGGTCATGTTAGTACATTGAGCAGCCTTGTTGTTTTACCAAGAGCAATGCGCCAGAATTTACAGATTACACCGCATATAATACAGTTCAATTTGCAACATCCAACGCCACATTTAGTGTTGCCAGAGTGAGGCTTAGATAACACAACACAGAAAAGGAACACTAAGTGGTCCCCAGCATTTTCATTGTTAGCGATTCAGGACTGAACTGGGCATCTACCTGTAAACCCAGGGCAGAGACTGAATGTAATAAGTGAGCGCTGTGCAATGATCTGTGTTTCCTTGTATAATGAGACTACAAACACAGAGTGGCCTTACATTGACGAGTTTGTTTTGACAAAAAGGATAGCCGCACATCCTGAGGATAAAACGCTCCTCCACTGTGTCCTTGTAGTTCGCTGGAGAGATGAACTTTGCCTGAAATGGTAAAACTGTATTTGACTAGGCATTTGATATAGTTTTATCTGTCCTAATGAATTATCCATGTTTAGGTACATTAGGGCAAAAAGGATAGTGTACAAAACAACATTCATTGTAAAAGATGTACTGTACATGCATACACAGTCAACCAGAAACTCTTCTGCAATGTTATCTTCCAGGAGTCGCTCCACAATCTGCCATTCCCTCTGCTGCTCTTCATACTTCTTCCTATAAGCTTCCTTCAAAGCTTCTTTCCTGAAAGTATTTGAAAATCCCATTGGTTAAAAACTCATTGACAGATTTCAGTTACCTTGAATTGTGCCGACTGCCTATCTACATTATAAGTGTGGTTCTTGACAAACTAAAGCAAGCATTACCTAGCAGACAGTTAAACGCTTATTTCGTGCTCTGCTGCTCCACTAAACTGTGTGACTGCGTGTCATTTCATGCACTGGTTAATAAATACCACATTCAATGGGTCTCTGGCTTTCATAAACTAGGGCTGCAGTTACCTTTTAGCAGCCTCTTCAATTGTCACGGTTTTCACTGGCTTTCCTCCTGTGCAAACAGAATTAAACAATTAGAAACATTTGTAACTAGACTACATGTATTCAAAGCACAAATATAAACAATAGCATAAGGGTTTATGCCTGGCCATCAGGCTTTATATATTTAACAGAAGACCACTTGAAACTATTCCAGAATTATAAGAAATGCGCAGTGTAACAGTGGTAAAACAGAGGACTACTATGCGCTACAGCTTGTTGCAATGCATCAATAAAATCATACCACCCCCATCAACACACCCTTGAGCAATGTCAGTCAGTCAGTGGGGCACTTGGAGAGAGACAGAGGGATTTGACCACCTATTATTTGACATTTTTTTTAATCCAGCACTATTCGGAGATTTGCGGTTGAGATTTTGATAAACTCGCCAATTTGCATGAAGTTTCAAGTGGTCAAAAACCCCAGATCCCTAACGTTGTACATGAACTTCAAAAGAGGCACTCCCGTTCCAGTGTTGTTCCAGAAAAAAAAACACAAAAAAAAAAACAACTGCGAATAAGGAAGAGGGGGAAAAGACTTATGTATGTCTGTTCTTATGCTAAAACTACATAAAAACCCTCATCAGACCTTTATGTATCATATTCTAGTGTTTTGACATAAACGACAGGTTGATTTAGCGTACTTTCAGTTTCTCGATAGTTTTTATTTATTTATTTATTTATTTATTTGTAGTTTTCCATCCACGTGAGGATATGCAAGGACTTAGATGTGTTTGTATTTCAATTATCTTATTCGTAGTTACCTACATAAACACAACTGATCAAGACTCAATTTAACTTTATTCTGATCTTTAATGCGTTACTGGTCAATTTTATAAACAGTATTAAAACTCTAAATCTTCTAACCTCGCTTTCCCGATTTTGGAGATCTGCTTCTGCCTTTCTGAATTTCCGCCATGCTTGTTGTTTCTGCTCATAACCTTTTACCCGTGACGTTGCCGTTCTACGTCAAACAGAGAGGGTTAGGGAGCGGTGAGTAAATGTCCTATATAGACACGCTTCGGCTTGGCGAGTTAAAAGTGTGTAAATGAAATCAAAGTATTAATTTAACGTTTTGTTTAACCTATTTTGATCAATATTTTAGGCAGTGTTGTCGGAATTGTCAGTCAGTAAAACTGCGAACGACAAGACAAGTGTCTATTCTTTGTATTTAAATGATGACACATTTTTTAATCTCTCCTACTGTGTATGATATAGCAATTTGCTACTGTAAATGAGTCTTCGTGTTCACGCCCAATGATATCAACATTATTAGTGATTGTAAGTGTTCTGCGTGCGTATTTCTCACCCTGTTTGTGATATGCTGTGTTTTATTACTCTTTTCTCATTGCTGATTTTCATTTAATAAAAATAATTATTACATTAAAATAATTATTGCAGTAGTACAAACAAAAATCGCCCTTCTATTGACTAAAGACAAAGCTGTAGAAAGTACGTAGCGTCTGTCAAGTAAATCCTATAATACCAGTTTATTAAGAGGTTTAGGAACAGTCTAGAATAAACTGACCTCCGTAGGAGCTGCTTCGCACGACTTAATCTAGACTAAAAAAAACCTACAATATTACAGAACTGACCAAAGACACAAAAAAGGTAGGATTCAAAGAAGATTCTCATGTTTAATATAGCTACATGAATGGGAGAGAGCGTGGCAACTGAAAAAAAACAAACACATTTTTTTTTTTTTTTTTTTTTTTCAGCTCTACAGGTGTTATGTCCAAGAAAGGCTCTTGAAAGCAAGTAAAAATGGCTCTAGATCAACTTCACGACGTGATACGGAGATGTGTAGGTTAACCTCAATGAAGAATTTGATGTTTTGACGTAGACAAACCGTGAATATAATAATTAGCTAGTACAATTAAATACAAAAATCATCACAGCACTGTAATTGTAGCTTGATCTGTAGTTTAATAATCAGAGATCCCTGGTTGTTGTGTGTGTGTGTGTGTGTGTGTGTGTGTGTGTGTATATATATATATATATATATATATATATATATAATATAATATATATATATTATATATAATATACAGTAGCCAAACCTAACAAATCCAAATCTGTTGACAGATTTCTTTGAGCTGGCTGGCTGGCATAAATGTAGCGTTTCACAGCTGGTACCACAGACCTGGATTGCATTCATCTTGGACTATAACGTCTCTTAAAGAAGTCCAAAACAAGTGCTAGTCTGTAAAACCAGCCGCTGGTGTGCTATGGAGATGAATAGGGATTTTAATTAATTATTGCATGTGATTGTAGATTTAAACACATGCGATTTTCCCGCTTTTCCTTTTCATTCTATTTATTATTTGTAGCAAGCGATTCCGGATGATGGCTTTAAAGCGGAAGACTATGACCAGTTCCAGATGGCAGGCCGGTCCTGCCTGGAAGAAGGGAAGACAGCTGAGGTCCTGGACATCGTAACAGATGAGAAGAACAAGGTCTTTCACACGCTATCTATCAGGCTGTCTGTCTGTCGTCACCCCAGTGCATGAAAATGAACGCACGTTTCTGTTAGTGCCTCGCCTCCCATTGCAATGCAGTGACCAAGATCAGTGTAGCAGGAGCTGCGCTGGCGAATGTGTAGATTGTGTTGGGGGAGATGCAGTTCAGTTTTGTCACTTTGCAAGTACAGTACTACTGCTTCTGAGGTTCTGACAGTAATTTTTGAGGACATTCCACATGCAGTCCTCAATTTATCTTGCCTAGCGAGGTTATGAAAACCACCTTCTATAATAGTGCATGTGTTAACTTTACTATATCAATTGAATAGTCATATGCATCTGGTTTAGCTTGAACTACCATACCTAAGGTAAGGTTACATAAGGTAGACCTACTGGGATAGTTCCTCTGTACCGCAGGCACTGTCACCAGTCATAATTACAGCGTCCTCTTACAGGAGATTGTGAAGAGTATGGGCTGGAACCTGCTGGGCCCGCTTGTGAAAATTGTTCTGAGGAAGGAAGCAGAGAGTCTGCAGCATTGCCTGACCACACTGACACACGTATTAGAAGTGAGTTGAACTGCGGGACGAATGCTTTTACGATTTTCTTGTATTTCGTTTTTGCAGTTTTTTTTTTTTTTTTTTTTGTCTAAATCACATTTGTAAACAATGCATTATATCAAGAGTTATGTGTATCCCACTGGAGGATAAGTGCAGACCAAATTATGTTGACAAATTTGTTCAATTTCCAGATCAGTGTTTAAATATATATATATATATATTTGGTATGTGCTGCATAGCTGGTCTAAAACTATTTTCCTAATTGCTTTACAAACCCTGAAAACTAATGTGATGGAATTGTTGTAGATCCCCACCCCTTTCTGGTTAATGGAAGAATAGGCAATTCAGACTTTCTGACTTGATGTTTGCTATAAATATAAGTCACTAGTGGCTCATTCTTTCTGCTTTTACTTCTAGGAAAGCAGATAGTGGATTAATTAATTAATTAATTAATTAATTAATTAATTAATTAATTATTTATTTAGGTTTGTAGTCCTAAAGAGCTTCTGGTGGGCCTACTTGAACAGATTGAAGATGCTGATGTGGATAACATAGCAGAAACCATCTTACTGCTTTTGCAGCCCCTACAGACAGGTAACCTCAGTCAAGTAACTGCCAAGCACAGACCGATTATACTGTACTTTGTGTGTGGATTGATAACATTTTGAATGGACTTTGTATTGCATGTCATTCTAGTGTAATTAGTCAATTTTAACTACTATATATATATATATATATATTTTTTTTAATAACCAATTTGCTACTGCAGGATTATTTTATTTACTGTTTAAAAATACTTTTTCGGAACTCTGCTATGCCATAAAAAGTAATGTTAATACTTGGTGCTTAGCAAAAATGTTCATCCACACTGTGTAGTTATGAGGGCTTAGTTCTTTTAATGTTTTAAAACTAAGGGACTCGCAAAAAATCCAATTGCACTAGTCGGCGCCGCTTTATCGGGATGTAAAAATATCCAGAATAAGTGGCTGCCCCAATTCAATTATCATTTAAAATGCAAGTCAATTGTTTTTTTTTTATTCTTAAATAGAATTAGTCCCTGTTTTTTATTTCTACATGAAATGAAAAAGAATGAAATCGCATCTTTTCACAAGGTGAGGCACCTGCGATGTTGACACGCCAGTTTTCCTTGCACAGCAGCCTGAGAAACCACAGGAGACTCTAGCTCCTTCAACATGGTTTACGCAATTTATGCAAGTCACAGCATAATCATGTACTCCCTGCACTGTGCTACACAAACCTGACTTGCTCTGAAAAGCAATCTCTGTTCATTTGAAAGTACCATATCCCAATTAAACGAAGTGGCGTCCCAGTTAAATGACATAAATAGCATTGGGAAGAAACATCTCCCAGAGTTGTATCCCATTTAAGCAGAAATCCCGATTATCAGTGTCCTGATTAGGCGACGTAGACTGTATTACATTTCTGTTTTTTCATCCTCGTGGTGGTTAATCATATGTCATAACATTGCATTGTCATTAGGTTGCATTCCACAGAACCCTTGCAGTGCGACAGAGAGATGCAAATGAAAAACAATATTAAAGGGTAATAAATATCCAAGGATTGCATCATCATTTTATCATTTGTCACAGAGAGAAAAAAAAACAATCTACATACAAATAAGGGA
The DNA here is from genome assembly GCF_017654505.1 of Polyodon spathula. NCBI lineage: Eukaryota > Metazoa > Chordata > Actinopteri > Acipenseriformes > Polyodontidae > Polyodon > Polyodon spathula. The sequence goes on along the minus strand of NC_054547.1, from coordinate 5,091,935 downwards.
GTTGCAAGAAAATTATGCTGTTTTTATTGAAGTCTCGGTTGTTTGTTATTGACTTTCTTTGTCAACACTGTTGCTGTCATTGCAGCTCTTCTAAAACTGGGCAAGAAGAAGGCCTCTTCACTGGGCATGTCTTTGTCAACAGTTCTTAATCAGATCTCTCAGCTCCCAGTACCCTACACCAAAGAACAAGAAGAGGACGATGTCTATGGTCTTTGCCAGTGTTGCGCTGCCCTGATTGAGTTTGTCAAGCCGTTTGTGGATGAAGTTGATCGAGGTCGAGAGAGTAAGGCGACTGTTGCCGAGAATGAGCAAAGAACTGAGCTGCTGAAATTGTAGGTATCTTCCCTGCACTCCTACTGTGAGCCACTGGGGTGTTACCTTAGCTTTGAGATGACTCGGAATAAGATGGTCTCCCCGTTCTGTAGTCATATGAAATCTGAAGTAACCTATTTTTTCAGATTTTAGGTGTTTTGTTCCCTTTTAGGATATACTGTATGCTACCAGTGGTTTCCGTGGATGGTCACTCTCATGTTTTATGCTTTTCTAGCTGTATGAAGAGCTTGGGCAACCCAGTGCTGCAATCACAGCTGAACAAGGTCCCTGGATCTGCAGAGGACCCCCCTTTGAGACACTTTGCTGCCAAAATCCTAGTAAGTAGATTAATTTTCATCAGTGCATTAAAATGGCTGTTAAAACATGACAGCACCCTCCATGGATAGAAATAAAACCTGAAGTGGGTGAAACTATCTTTACTTCAATCATACACCGTAGTTTTTGTTGGTGCTACAGTGCAGTGATTTCTTCCCCCTCTAAACTAGGTAATTCTGTCTTGCATTGGGGAGTCCTTCCCTGCACTACTGCTTCATCACCTAGTAAAAAAGAGGGCAGAGCCGGGGTTTCTTGAAGAAGACGTGAAGTACCCCAAGGAGTCTCTGGCCTGTCTGTCCTATTTGTTATTTGTTCAGCACATTGGCATTGAAAGATTGCCTACAGTCTTCAGGTAAGAGCAAAAATGAAATGCTTTTTATATGCTGTTCTCCCTCGTTATTTCACAATCCAGTAATATGTAGTTTTCCCATGCTGGCAGTACGTTTTACATGTGTAGGGACTCTACGTTAATTGACTAACCTTGATATTTCAGTTTGTTTGTGTGTAAAGTCAGATAGCATAACAACAGGGGAGATTATAAAATCAGGTAGCCTCTTTAAAATGCTGCTGTGTAAAAACATTCCTTACCAACTGAAAGAACACCATCCCTGTGAAAACCCTGCATACTTCTGTTTTTAAGGTGTTGTTATTTTTCACCTCAAGAATACTAAGCAGTCAATGCAATCTCACTTAAAGGGATCTGCTGAAGGAGCTTTTATGAACAGTAGACTACATAATTACACTGTATATGTGACCAAAACATTTCAACGTGCACCAGAAGAGCCTAGTACTATAGTGTATTTTTAATAGAAGTAACCGATATAATGTTTTACATAAGGGTGTGTGTAGGTTGTATATATATATATATATATATATATATATATATATATATATATATATATATATATATATATGTGTGTGTGTGTGTGTGTGTGTGTGTGTTTGTGATTTTTTAAATTTTTTATTGAAAGCATTAAATTATTTGAAAGGATAAGAGGATTTTTTTCACCTTCTGTTTAGATTTATAATTAATTTGCTAACCTAACTGAATCTTCCTTGTTTGTTTCAGCCCTGTATTTATTCTTCAGTTTAATATGCAGTACATTGAAGTCCTGTTGAAAAGGTATCTGTACTGTTTTTTTTTTTTTAAACAAATCCTTAATATCATTAATTTGATAGATGTTGCAATCCCTTTTTGAATATACATTAAAATGTCTTCTCTCAAAGCACAGCTATTTCACCAGTGTAACAATTAACCTGCCATCTGGCAACACTCTGCCCCTAGTGGTTATTAGAAATATCAGTAATAAATACCACATAGAAGAAATTTACAGTTGCAAGCATTTGGGGTGTCCTATATTGGAGAAAGGGATAATTTTGTGAGGAACAAAAGTCAAACAGATTGTTTTCCTTCTGACAGCTCAGAAGAATCGATGTTATCCAAGGGTCTGGTAAGCTAATCATTTACATGTCAGTATCATATATCTTAATCTTTCTTCTTTCTTAATATATAAATAAGAAAGTTTGTCTGTCTGTCTGTCTGTGCATTCGGACCTCGCAGGAGCCAGTGCAACCAAACTTTGCATGGCCCCCTCTTCTGTCCAGGCGAAGGTCGTAGGCTATTTTGACCCCCGGGGTACTTTATTTAGTAACCCCATTGCTGGATCACTACAGTAGCTGTGTATTTCAAATTAAAGAAACCCACAAAACTAAAATAAAAATAACACAAATTTAAAAAAAAATGTAAATGACAAAAAACTAAAAAAAAAGTTTAATAAAAAGGAAAGAGGTGTGAGCGCATTGTGCGACACCCACGATCGGTAACTTATAGGAAACCATAAGTCTGCCGTTCCTCAATTTGTCATTCCTGAAATACTGAATTTCCCCGGGCAACGACGGGTACTTCAGCTAGTTCATCATATTCCGGTTTCATGTCTACTCTTCCAAGCAAAAGTAAAAAACAAATAATAAATAGTAATGATATACAGTAGTATGATGAGAATAAAAACAGTCCTACTAAGAAAGCTTGATAGTTGTAAGGCAAGCATGTATAATTGTCACCTTTTAATACCATTAAAATATTTTTTTAAATAGTATCTTTTTCTGTCACAGGAATTGTATGAGAAAAGCCTGCAGAGAATAGAAGACAACAGCCTCCCGATGCAGCTTTTGGAAGTGAAGTGCTTTCTTAGTGTGCCGCAGGTACTTCTGTTTTAATATCCCACAGTGGTTTTCAGTTTTGTAGTAAAATATGATTCCAGGGTGATTTATTTTTTATTTTTAACTACCTTATTCCACTGTTTATCTTTTTGTGCACTCTTGTAATCAGATACCAAACCTGGCTGTAGCTCTCCGGTGTGTTTTAGGTATTTCCAGATGCAGGAACACAGTTGTGTTTTTATTGTACTGGTAAACGCATTTCAGCAAGGGTTTAAAAGGTACCAGTAACAGCCTTTAGAAATATGCGATAGCTGTTGTTTTTTTTTGGGAGGGGGGGGCTCTTCAGCTTTAATACTTGCAGTATTCAAGTGAAGAACTGAGGTAAGAACAGAGATACTACTAAAGCATGTGACTAATGGATTCGATACGGTTTACCTCTATTCGTTATCACTGTGTTTAGTTACCTTGCACACACAGCATTCATCCGTCTCTATGAACAGGTGGGCTGCTTGTGTCAGGAGTTGCACTTCTCAAAACCTTAATTTACATTACATTTTAATGACACAACAGCATAACTTTGCAAAAAACATCCTAGTCCATAGTTATTTGTGTTTCAACGAGATTCACAGTTTTTCATCAAACTATGATTGTTCTGTTGAGATGCCTTAAGAATATAATTTTCCGTGGAGAATAAAGATCAGCTAAGCACACAATGCCCATTGAAAATATTTCATGTTTGGAAAGGTTTGGGACTGTGTATATATAAAAAATTGATTGTTAATTATACATTCCCTTTTTCATTGTAGGACTTGGTGACAGTGATGACGCTATGTCCTATACAGCATTTGGTATGTTTAACATTGTAGTGCCTGTGCAAACAAACTTGCAAATTACAAGGCCAGCTTGGCCTATGGTGAAACGGTATAAGAAGTATGTTTAATTTCCAGAGAACAGAAGCACTTGCAGTCTTTCAGCTGTACATGGATAAATTTGACACTGAAGGAAAGCATAAATTGTTCGGGTAAGTATCCTAGTTTGAGAAGGTAGCTTGAAGGCCATGTTTAAAACAAATTAATACCAGAAAAAAAAAATATATATATATATATATATATATATATATATATATATATACTAATTATATATATATATATATATATATATATATATATATATTTCTTTATTTTGTGTCAAAGGTGCCTTTTAAAGATCAGTCAACATGCAGGAGTACAAGGCTACATTATAAAAAACATCAAAAATCAGATTGATTTTTCCCTGAAGGTAAGATGATTGTGTAACACTGTTTATACTTGCATTACCTGCATATTATGATATTTAAATTATCACAAACTACAAATGGCATGCTTTGTATTTAAGGACATTTTGTGATACTGTATACAGTGCTCCCTTGCTATAAGGAACTCAATTATAACACGCCTTGGGTATAACGCTCCTACAGCATGTCCCCCAATTCCCTATATTAGTGATTCATGTAATATTTCTACAGTAAATACAGTACCGGTGTTGTTCAAACTGTAAACAACTTCTCAGTCTAACTTCTGTTTCTCTCCGTTTTGATACAGTATCTGAACTGAAGAAAAGCAGCCTTGGCACTTTATAACACAGACATTGTATTCAGCATTAGTTTTATAACTAAATAAATATTATGCCTAATACGTGATTATATTTCCTAATGTATTTACTTTTCCTCCTGGAGACTAAATGCTTCAGCCCCGCTCCGGTAGCTAAACCTGGGGAGAGCCCATTCCCTCTTACCCCTAACCTGACCCGCTGTCCTTCTCGCACTTAGTTTGATGATTTATGCATGGTTAATTCATTGAAAGTTACATTTTTGCTTCACTGTATGAGCATTGTAGAGAGGGATTTATTTTATTTTGTATTTTAGTCAGATGTGTGATGTGTCCCGTGGTGCCCCCCACCCTCTCCCCCGTTTATAATGCTCTTAAAGCAAATGTGATGTGTTTCAAAATTTTTTTTTTTTTTTGTAATGTTTTTTTTTTTCCTTTCATCAGCCAGGTAACAGTAATGTTTGGTTCTCAGGACCACAGCTGCTTCCTCTTCTACATCTCGTCCTGTCTCTGCCCGAAGGACCTGAAACAGACCTGCTTCAGAACTTCGACAGGTGAGGTTCCCCAGACAGAGGTGACATATTGACACAGCGGTCATCTTAATATGGTCATATGTTTACTTTTATAGTAGACACATATATTCTGTCAAAAATGATCTGTATGAAATTCTGGTTTTGTTTTGACCAGTTTACAGTACTGTAGAATCTGCTACAAGTTTGTATTGTTTGTAAAATTAATTCTTAGTTACTGTATTTAGATCTGTCCCTATTTAGACCATTTGAATACACCCCATAGACTGCAATTTAAATTCCTGACTGATGTGTGATTGAAAATGAACAGTTAATTGTTCTTTTCTGACTTTTTTTCCCCTCCCCCCTGTAGGATTATGGGGTCACTGAACCTTCTGAGGTACTTATTAATTCGGGACAAAGAATGGGAAAACCATGTGAGTGATGACGTTTATGAGTAGTGTTTTTAGAAAGAAGAATCATGATTGTATTACCATATTGTGACTGTGAATTATCACATTAAAAAAAAAAAAGTCGTTCTGATCTGTACATTTTTAGAGCAAGTACAAGTAATACTGTACACATGCATGTACTTTACCTGCGAATTGACAGGGTGGTAGAGTGAGGGGCAAGATTGAAGGTAGTTCATGCACAAGTCTATTACTGCTATTTGATTACAGTACCCATATAGATTGTAATGTTATTATATGTACAGTGTGTTTAGCTGTACCTGATTGTCACGCTATCACCAATCGCTTTTGAACATATAGTGGTCAGCCAATCAGGGGGCATGATTTTCACCACATATGATCAAATTGAAAAATACTGTGTATTAACCAAGGTTGGAACTTACAGAGTTGCTACAGTGGCTCATTCCAGATACATCCTAGAAATACACTATAGCTATGAATCCGTAACATTTCTTAGTTTGTACAGTTTTTACACATACAGTGCATCTCAAAATGCACTTGTATTAAGTAGCTTGAATCAGTTCCACGTTCTGTTTTGGTGCTTATCAAATATATTAGATGTTGCAAACACTGTTCCACAGATGCATTATGCTTTTGTAAATTATACCGTTATTTATCAAACGGCTCTCACTCTTTTTAGACTGGAATATGGACAGAACTCTATAAGATTGAAGAGAACTTCTTGAAACTGTTGCACACTGGACTGAAGATGTCAAAGGCACACTATGAAGCAGAGATCAAGAACACAAAAGAAAACAACAGAAGAGGTCAGAGAGATGCAAAATTTGCTGACATTTTTGGTGGCTTTGTTATGTGGATGGCTGTCCCCTGGAGAAACAGGTTCAGAAAACGAAACTCATTCCACTTGTGAAATGTACTGAATTGGAACCCAGGTCTCCAGAATGTATGTTTATATACAGGACATAGTCACTTCTTTAAAAACCATACTAAATGAAACCAGTATTATTCAAACAATTATCAGGAATTGAAATGTAAAGAAAGAAGCAAAAGTGTGTCAGTAGTGATAGTGCCTCACTGAAATGTCCAGTATTAATGAACACTGTGATATAGCAAAGTTCCACACACCCATACAGCAATCATTTGAAATTCAGCGTATTCTTTGGGCCGGATCTAAAAATCTCAGTAGCTCTGTAGTATTGAAGTATTTGAAAATTATTAATTTGAGCATTCAGTTAAACCACTTTCCTTGTTGTAGGACCGAAAGAAAGTAAGGCTGTCTGCACACTTACAGTAGGTGGTGAGAAGCTGTCTAATATGACTCCAGAGATGCACCTTCAAGTAAGTTATTACTTCCTCTGCAACAATATTTAAAAATATATTTTCAGTGTCTATACCTTTTAAGAAATGTGTACGAATAAGCTGTGCCATAAATAACAATAATCCCTCTTGACATTTTAGGTTCTGCAGTCAGCGATGTTCACTTTTGATTTAATAGAGAGCGTCCTGGCCCGAATAGAAGAGCTCATCGAGGTGAAAGTAAAACCCTAACCAAAGAAAAGTGGATCAAATGGCACATTAATGTCATGGCTTTTGTGTCTGGATATGTTGGTTGTTTAAATAGTGTTAAATCCTACACCATTCTAAGGATTAGAACAGTAATGGAGTCTGTTTTTCTACAATTAGCAGCATGTTAAGAAAAAAAGTAAAAATAAAATAAGGAGTTTTCTCTGATTTAATAGCACTGAGCACTCCACTTTATTTTCATTTAATGTCAGTATTAAAGAGCAAAGTGTTCTAAATACATTTAAACATAATACTGTAGCTATAGTTTTCAATAACACACACTGCATTTCATACTGTATTGTCTGAAAGGTCAAAATTCTTAGTAAATGTAAAATCAGCACAGTATTGACAACTGGCAGTAATACAATTGTTTATTTTTTTTATTCACAATGTTTGCTGTTTGAAATGTTACATTTGATTTTAAACAAAGGAAATATAATATATATAATTCTGCAACCAGTGTAGCCCCTGCAGTCCTTATGAATCATTCTCAAGTCAATATTAATATAGTGATTTGTTTCAGAAGATTTCATTCACAGCCTAAGTGTAGGTTATGAAGCATTTCCTAAGCAGAACTTCGCTCAGTGAGTTGAGCTTTTGCCATTGTAATTCGATCCCGAACACTGTCTACATGAGGTTTACTTGTTGCCTGCAAGAGGACAGAAATTGAGACATTTTGTCAATACAAAACAATTGTAATTGATGAAAGTTTATCTCATGGGGTATAAAGATTTTTGAAAAGGTTTAAAAAAAAAAAAAAAAAAAAAAAAGCAAGCTACCTTGCTCACCTTTGCAATAGTCAGCATGCGCTTTAGGATCTCAGGAGTGTTGTGGGCAGGTGTGATAGGAAGATTACTTGTTAGAAATCTGCAAAAATAGAGTTTCGATTAGCTGTGGTGCATTCCAATATTAGCCTTGATTGTCCTACACCTCCTCCTAAATGTACAAAAACTAGAAGAGGGTTCATGCCTATCAACTTAGTACCTAAACTATATTTGTATGAATGTACTGTTCCACACACAATTTTTAAGCAAATAATATCCCTTACATATTTTCTTGTTGTAAGCAAACTAGAGGGCTTATAAAAGGTTGTGGGTATACAAAACTGCAATCTTTAAAAATAAAAAATAAAATTAAAAGATAGGTAGATTGTCACAGTAACCTCTCAAGAATATTTATATATAGTCTTGAATACAGTCCTTAAAGTTTTGTGAAAATGACCCAAGGAGTGTAAAAGCAGTCTAGCTCTGGGGTTACACTATATTCTGTACTTCTTAATGACTGAGGTTTAGTGTGATTTTGTATCAAATTGAATATATATATATATATATATATATATATATATATATATATATATATATATATATATATATATATATAACATTTTATAATTAACAAAAACGTATCTGCTGAATTCTGAATAACATTCTGCATTCTTTTGCTTGGTGAAGTGAAGCTAATAAAAGAAGAAAACTGTTTCTGCGAATCCCTATAAAATTTTTAATCTTTTCAAAAACAGCAGTTTCTTCTTGGTTATCAGGGAACTCTTCTGTATCCACAATCATAAATGCAATGCCTAGATGAAACAAAGACATCTGTTGATCGTGGGGATAAACATTTTGTGACACTCATTTTAGTCTGCAAACTTTCAAAAAAGCTGGTATTCCACATATATAGAGAGATAGATAGATAGATAACACACGTCAATGGTGATCTAATTTGTAATCCAAAGATAGAAACACTTTATCAAATAACAGATTATTTCACAGCTACAGTATGGGTCAGAAAGTAATACTCCCTGGCAGAATTACCTGCGTCCACTAGAGAGAGCCATCAAATAAGATGGCAGGTCCGTATATTGGTAGAGATATATTTAGCACGTGTACAATACATATCATTTATCTTCATTGATTGGGTGAGGGATTGACATTTGCATGCAGGGTACTCAAGAGTTCAATACAGGAGACGTATAGGTGTGTGAAGTAACATAGCAGCCCTATAAATGAACACACATCTAATCAATACAAATGCGATATTAATGATTGTATTTGAATCTCAAAAATTAGCAGTCTTTCTAACCGGATCACCACCCTCAGAGTTTTGAATTGGATAAATTAACACATGTATATTTAAGATACTTTAAAAGTGTTAAATAATTTTCCCGCCACTGGTTTACATAAGCTTATCTTGGTCACGCGTCACCTGAATCGCTGTGCTAATGATAGTCGTCTTCCATTTTCTGTTCTCTTTGTAGGTATTCGCCATCAAAAACTGCTCATTTTAAACCAATTTGCAGTCTGCACACGTAGGTCTGAATGTGGAGCTAAATACACAGGGACATCCACAGAGTTATTCATTGTCGGGGTTACCGGTTTTTCTCCGTGTTATTTATTTAGTTTAAAAGACGTTTTGCAGTTTAAGTGCGCAGAATACCGTAATAATTACAATATACCAAAACATAAAGCCTTGATGGTGGGGGGGGGGGGGGGGGGGGAGCTAGTTTCTCCACTGGAAAGCACTGTGTCACATCTTCCAACCATTTTGTCCCTGATACGGCAGAAATGTCAATATGCAATACTACTGAAAATCTAGGATGTTGAACAGTTTCAGTACTAATCCATTAGAATTGGAATAGGTGACGCATTCTGGTGTCTGTAAAATCGTTCACAAAATACAGCTTTGTTTGGAACTGGTTTTTATTTATTTATTTATATTTTTATTTGTGAAAAACAAGTAAAGCAGTAACATTGTAACACAAGTAATACAAACATTGCCTACAAAAATCTACATTATTACAGGAAGATACTGCCTTTCTTAAAACGTATGGTTCTTTGTGGACTGTGAAAACAACAGTAACTTACATTGACACCATTTTTTTTTTTATAATGTACACAATTACGTGCAATGAACTACCTCCAGTTCCGGGGTTAAGCAAAGAAACAGAACTTCAATACTTGACATCGGAGATCAGGACTTGCTTTCTCTTCACATTTATGCTTCATTTGGAATAAGGTGGTGCGTTTTAATCCCCTGAACATGCAGGCTTTGTTAACAGTTGAAGACAATAATCGTTTCTTACCTTTTTGTGCAGAAAGGATTGACCCTCCAAAGTAGCTGGAGGAAATCTTCACTGCAGCAGGACGTTACTGTGTTTGTTCACTGTTCTTTCCAGTTTAAACAAGGGTTGGGTGGCCTTATTCACTGGCATTTTAATTGAATGTTTAATTAAGATCTTTTGAGCACTGCTTGTAACCCTTTATCTCTGAAATCATTTCATCTCTGAAAATCGCTGAAGATACCTGCATACACTAGGGCCCTATTCACAAAGTAAATTCAATGATAGTGGTGTTGTTTTGTTTTTTTAAGTCTATTGTGTGCGCTTGTTTCCTTGCAACACAATTTGCATCCCATGATGCACTGCATTCTGCAATATCAAAACCTGAACCGTGACAATTATAATACCCCCCCAAACCAAAAGAAAAAAACAAACATGTTTCTGCAGTGACTGAGACTGGTGCAACATCCAACACAATACCACTTCAACCCCTTCACTAAACTGTCTCTTAATGCAGCACTGAATTGTACACCATTCCTACTAAACTCATACATTTTACCTTTCTCATTAAAATAATTTGCATGTGTTTGATGAGAAGAGGACTCTCTGTTCAGGGTGTAGGTAGGCCAGTGCATTATATACCAGAATCAATTACCCTGCATGCTGAAGAGTACTTCTAAAACAGAACAGAAAAAAAACCACATCGACTTTTTTTTTCTTACTGCCAATAAGACTGTTCAGTGAAGCAAATGAATACAATTATACATTTATGTAATGCTGTGAATTACAATTTACAAAAAAATGTGCCAATAATGGTGCGCTGTTTCCCTAATGCCCTTATTAATGATGTCAGTTTAAACTATGAAAAACAAAGAGAACGCAGGCCTTCCGGCTGTAAATAGTGCAAGGCATGCAAATCACTTCTTTGGCACTTTACTCTGCACCACATACATTATTTTATTGAATCTTACAACACTAAATGTAAACCAGTGAACTTAACATGTTTTCTACTTTTTGGTAAAACACCATCAAGACAGACACATGAGAAAAAATTTCTATGAATGAATGTTTAAGCAACATCAAATATACATTAAATATACAAAAATATTAACACTCTAAACAGCTTTTTTTTTTGTAACAATTTAAGTACCTCAAATATGAACTGACAAAACAGTGGGAAATGTGCCTGATACAACTGCTATTACAGCATAAAGCCCACTGTTGAAATAAAATGCTGCCTAAGTCAAAGTGGCTTCCTGTTACGTATTCCAAGGTGGTTATCAAAGCTGCAAAGCTCTCAGTAAAGCACAGCACGAAGCAGTAAATCCAGACCTGTTTTTTTTTTTATATAGAGTTAATGATGTGTTTCAAGTTCCACGATTGTCCACTCTCCCTGGGGGGAGGCTGAATCTTCCGGTGAAAAACTGGTGACTGTGATACTGGCTGTGGACTCCTCCAACGGGGACATTAGTTCGGCCCACTTCTTGAAGGTATCCTTATCCACAGGCAGTTTACACTGAGAGTTCAGACTGTCACAGGACAGGACAAGTGTCTGGGTTATGAGATACTGGGCAAGGTTCAGGTCCTCTGAAACATGGTTTACAATACCTAAACTGGAGTCCTGATCGGAAAGCAGCTGCCTAAGCAGCGTCCAGTCCCTTTCTGCAAAGTGATTGTCTTCGTCCCCTTGTGTGTCCACGATGCACGTTTCCACGGCCGCGCTCTGTTCAAAGGCTTCCCCAACGTCCATCTCGAATATCGGAGAAAGGGATTTTGAAGGTCGGCAGTCAAAAGTGCAGGTTTGTTCCAATCTGTCACAATCATCTAAGTCTCCTGGAAATAATTGACAATACTACACAATGTAAAAATGCATCTGATTCCCCCCCCCCCCCATGTTAGTTTAATACATACAGTCCAGCAGTCTTTTGATATATCAGGTGCTTTGAATATAGATTTACCCATAAAACATCTGTACCCTCTTTTTTTTTGGCAGATTGGAATCAAAAAATTAAAATATAAAGCTATCAATTAGTGGGAACAAAAATCAAAATCCACTGTTCTTATATAAGATTTTAATACATTGATTTCAGTAAGACTGTTGATACATAATCATGAATTTCAACTAACTTGAATTTGATTTAATTTACAAATCGTTTTAAATGTACTGTTATGTAAACATTTGCTAGTTAAGACAGCATGCATACAAGCAAATACCAAAGTCTTGTTTAAAGAAAAATGATATTTAAGGAGACTGGCTATCAAAGATGTGCAGCTGTCCAAAAGGTACTGCATAATACGTTTTTGTTTCCGAATGAGTCTCTTTTGTCCATAGTTTTGTCTCAAGGGATAGACAGAAATGATAGTTATATATAAAGTCCACATTAAGCAGTTAAAATCCCTCTGTGTATCAATTGTTTGCCTCTGGTACTGCAACAAATGCAGTAAAGCATACATCACAAATCAAACTATTGTATAGGGGATTATAAAAAGCCATTTCTCTCAATACTATAGTAGTTCATTTTTGTTCAGCAGTGATTACTGTACTCAAACCCACAAATCACATCTGGCTATAGTGTATGTTGCCTTACTCGCAACAAATAAAGCTTGTGGCAGCAATATATCTTGTTCCTGTTTAGCCATAAGGATAATTGACTGTCCACATATACAGGCTTTGTATTGTCCGAGTCCTGTCTGTTTTACTACACTAGGTTGAAAAGGCTGAGGCTCATGCTGGCTCAGGCTCAGTATTGTAATATAGGGAATGAGGGGATCACATATTACAAAGTCTGCACATGCAAGCTTTATCTGTAGACAGAATCAGGAGATAAATTAGCCAAGCACTCCTGCTACACAAATAGCTGTATCATTTGACACAAGTGGCAAAAAGAGAGACATAACAGAAGCATGAAATATCAAACTAGCAAACACATCTATCAAATATACAAACAAAGCTTAAGGCACCACAAAACAACAGAAAGCTGATGTATACATATTGCAACAAACTTGAGAATTATTTGCATAAAAAAAATCCTTGGTTTCTAACCAACTAGAAAGTAAACACCAGAGTTTAACAAAAACACAGACACTAGAATAAAAGGACGTATTTTGGGCAGCATACCAAGACTCAAAATTACAATAAAGAATAAAAAAAAAAAAGTATGGATTTTAATTTTTTTTTTTAAACCTGCATGCAAGAGGTTTGACATAGCATTAAAACCAGGTTGATAAAAAAAGGGGGGGATTCTGTCAAAAGATACATTTCTCAAAACCACCGAGTGTTTCAATGTTAGTTTCATGAGGTTTATCCATCAGTTACTTTAAGCAAGGATCCTTTCATTTTATTTTTTAACTAAATAGACTAATATAATCAAATCATTAATGTACTCTATTGTTTCCTCCCCACATCACTTTTTAATGAATTCCCAAAAGATATGCAACCAGATTATACAGGGCATGAACATGACAAATACAAATCATGGCCTTTAAATGTTATATGTTATGCTCAAATTGAAGAGCAATGTATTAATATAGCATTATATTTTATATATATAAGATACTAAGTGCATTGTTCACTTTGATAAATATAGTATTGTCACAAAGCAGATTTATTTTTAATATCAATAATTCTGGGCCCTATACAAAGGCAAATTGTCAGAGAGAAAAACAAAACAAAACATATTTTAAGAGTATAAAACCAGCAAAGAACTAAATTATTGAAATCATTTGCAACCAAATTGTTTCATGTTGGGTGTTATAGAATTTGAAATTGTTTTTATTTCTTCCTGATAATTTGCCTTCGCTTTTACCCTTGCTTCCAAATAAAAGGGCCCTAAATATGCCCAAATAAATGTTACAAATATAGAGGCAATGGCCCTATTCTGTTTGAAGAGTGCCTACGTGTTCTTCTAAAGTCTGAGAGTATTTTGAACCATGTGAACGGACTACAAACTCTCCTTATTTTAACAATTCCATTTTTAGTTGAAGTTTTAAGATTAAAGCCCCAAATATCATGAACTGAATCATGAAGCAAGATAGCATGACCCAATTCTTCCTTGTGAGATCACTACAGGCATCATATGGATGACATTCCTTTACAGCAGGGGTGAAACTCGGTCTCTCGAGGGCCGCATTGTCTTCTGGCTTTCGTTCCACCCGACCTCTAAATTACTTAATTGGTCTAATTATTTGATTCACTGGACACATTTAACACTTCTCTTTAAGCCTCAAAATGTTTCACAGGTAGTGTACCTTGCATCAAGTGCATTTAAAACCATCAACTGTAAAAGACCTTGAAAAATATTAAAACATGTCAAATTGAACAAATAATGAGATTATGTTAATTGAGAGCTTAAGATGGAATGAAAACCAGAAGACCCTGCGGCCTTCGAGGACTGGCGCCCCTGCTTTATCGACAGCATAACCCAATTCCTTGCGAGATCACTATATTCATCATATAGATGGCATTCCTTTATACTCTACTAAAGCATCATATATACGGGAATAAACTAAATTGTAAAACATCTTCCATGGGAAAAAATAGTTCAACTGAACTTCTATTTGGTTCATTCTGTGCTCCCTAACCTCGTCCCTGACTGGTACTGTAGTCCTTTCATCTCTTGAGTGAAACCTCCCTAAATCAGCACTGGCTAGCTGAGTAAACTCATTACTGTGCAACCCGTCACAAAATGTTTTTTTTTTTCTTCTGTTGTCCAAACTGACTAGCTTCAGAGCAATGGCTTTTTTCTACTTAGGCAAAATCCTAACATTATACATTACCTGCTGATAAAGTGGAAGCATTCTGTTCAGTTGATACCAAAGAACTCCCTTTCACATGTTGTTCTTGCAAGTTAAGACGCAACTCAGTTTTCTTACAGTCCACGGCTTCTGCAGAGTTTTTCCACAGTCCACTATCACGGTATTTCTCAATCTGGTGTAGATCCAAGTGGCAAGGTCTTTCTTGAGGTCTAATGTCACTCACTGGTGCTGGGGGATCACTAGGGGTGTCATGCAGTTTATTAGCTTTTATCAGGACCGGGGGCTTTCCTGTTTCATTCTCAGTAAGAGGGACAGGGCTTTCACTTTTCTGTTCAAATTTTGCAATGTCAACCTGTGGTTTACCTCCACGAGGATTATCACTAGGGCCAGACTGACAGTTGCCCTTTTTAACTAGTTCATTATCTTTCTCTTTATCCCCATCCAAGTAACCTTCTTCCATTTCCAGGGGGTAGCTAGAGTAGAAGGATTTACCCCGTTGCTCAGAACGATCACGGGCAGCCCCCTCAAACACTTCTGAAGGAGTGAGGGAGTCTGCAGGGTGGCGAGGTGGGGTCTGTCCTCCGCCCTCTTCAGATCCCATCTCCTCGCATTCGTCCACTGACAGCAGTACAGAACGCCTGAAACTCGAAGCAGACTGTAACTCCGGGACCTCGTTCTCTTGTTCAGCGATATCCTCAAATGCCAGGTTGACAATGCCCTGAAAGTGGTGAGGGGATGGGTCTTGCGGAGCAAGGATTTCCTGTGGGATTTCAGCCTCTGATCTCTCGTCCTCAGTTTCTTGTTCCGAGGAGGACTGCTGCTGCTCGGGATCGTTCATGACAGCGACGGTTGTCTCCTCTTCACAGGGCTCGTCCTCCATGAGTACCTCCTCCTGGTGAGCCCACGCCTGTGTCCTCTTCCTGCCCTCGTCGTCATCCTTCATTGAGCGTATGTGAAAGGGTTCTGCAGATGGCTTCTTATCTTTAAGTTTTACCTCTATTCTCAAGCCAGTATCATACATCTTCAGCTCCTCTGGAGTGCTGGTGTCGCTGCTGCTTCTTCCAAGGAAGTCATGGCACAACATCGTGCTGCATTTTGAAATCCCTCTTTCGTTGGAACCGTCGTCATCCTGGGATCCTCCAGCATCATAATCTTCAGACCTGGGTTTTATATCATCGGAAGAGGTGGTGGTACTCCCAGTGTCAGACTCGGGGCTGCCTCTCTGATGAAGTGTACTCCACGGGTCTTCTTGAGGCATTTCGGAGTCCTCGTGACTCTCTGGGGTTTCCACAGTATCCATATCCTTGGGAGAATTCAGTGATAATGGATGTATTTGACTGGTACAGAATCTGGATGACGCTACACGCTCTGTTGTAGAAAGGTTAACATTAGTAACTCTGGTTGACTGTTCGGTGGTTTTACACGCACCAGTAAAATCTTCTAAAATTACCCTTGCAAGGTTTTTGGTTTCATTCGGTACCATAGTCTCATGAGCTATAGCAGTATCTGACTTTGCTGGAGGTGATGGTTGTAGTGCATGTTTACCCTGAAGCTGATTACCAAGATTCACACTCTCCTTAGGTAAAACTGAGCATATCTGGCTTGAGTCCCCTGTGTGTTTAAATGCTGCATCGTTGGAATCCTCTTTGTCATGCAGTAATGCTACTGATGCTTCATTTTTGCTCTTCCTGGGAATACAAAAATCTTCCTTATCCATTAGTGGAGCTACACATTCAGAATTATGTAGATTGTTTTCTAAGCTTTGATGAGATCTGACTCTCTCAGGTTGCTGGCATGAAGCTGAAGCTGCAACGGACTGTTCCATTTTCTGTTGTGCACCACCAGTAGATTCCGATTGCTGAGAGCAGTTGAGCTCCTCAGTGCAGAGAGCTGTCACCAAGTGACTGCCTCCTGAAGTTTCATCTTTGACAGCTGCCGGAGTGTTTTGCTTGGGCCCGGCACTTTTTGAAGTACAACTTTTTTCATTAGAAGTTTCCTTGGTTTTTGATGCAGGTTTCTTCAGACCAGAAAGAGCTTGTTTTTCTGATCCTAATGATTTAGATGTCAGCTTTACTGCTGGCTGTTCAGAGGTACTTTTTTGCTTTGGTACACTCTTGCTTCCAGCGACTGTATGCTTTGAACTTCCAGCAGCAACCTTTGCTGGTCTGGAATTGTTTTTTAACTCGGTGCTTGCTGCACTCAACTGTTTAAATGTCTTTTTCTTTGTAGATTCCAATGGAGCTTCACTAGGTGCTTTGTTTGGCGTCAAGACTTTTGCAGCTTGCTTGATCTCATCTTTTCTCGGCGAGACAGGCTTTCTTGCACTTGCTGCCACAGATTTTGGTCCTAAATAAAAAGAGAGGATACTGTTTTATACCAGATACATCTATACCTGGGTTTACAGGTATGTGCATGATATAAATATGTACTGTATAGGTCGACAACACATTTACACATACTGTATATCAATATGTGAGGAGTTGCAGTCTGTTAATGAGGCTTTAATGTTAACACATTTGCCAAAACACATTGGCTATTATAGCTACAGTACCTTTTCGTGGATACTCATATGGGTGCGACCTTCTGCTGGCCTTACCATGATTTTCCCCAGAAGCTGCTGGGGTGCTCTTCACACTCCTCTCAGTGGCTGTTTTATTTGAAAGGGCTGGTTGTTTTATTTTGCTGCTGTCTTTTAATGTCGTTTTGCTTGCCGCACTGAAAAAGTAAAGCATGTTATTATAACGACTCTGAAAGAAAGCAACAACAACAGCTCCTCACAATACACACATGTTGACAAAGAAAACAGGAATGGCCTTGTCTGTTAGCATTTTTGGCAACCCCCAGCTGAACTATAACGATGCTGGCTTCTTAACAAGCTTCTTGCGTGCCTGGCTGTGTGACAAGGAGTGTTATTTTCTCAGAAAAAATGTGTCTGGCATTCTCTTATTGGAGAGCAGTGGTAAACCTTGTCTGAGTATCTTTAGAGATAGCTGGACAACTCTAACCACACATAGCCAGACAGATTATTACTAGGGGCTGGAAAGAAGCTAAATATTAGGGAAGGTCAAGCACTGTACTGTTGTCACAGGATGCTGTAAATCCTACGAAGTGGGGTTGAAGATACTGAATACAGAACATTCAAAAATGATCCAGGAGAGCAGTAAAAGACTAACTAAACCTTTGTGTGTTTTTTTTTTTTTTTTTTTTTGTTCCCATCTCTTCTGAGTAGTAGAAGAAAGAAAGATACAAATTAATGTTGAATTCTTATGGTTTGGAAGACTGCATTTTAATATTATGCCAGACCTCACCTGTTTGTTTTAGTGGAATCAACCGTCTTCGGGACAGAGGTCCTGCTGGCTGTCTTCACAGCACTCTTTGGTCTTGTGCCTGTGAAACACAAGTGTGCTTTATAAAACTAGGCACTGTGCGTACATTTTCATACCCGAGACACACCACTGCATGCAAACGATGTAGATGTAAACAGTACTGGAGTGTAATAAACCACATGCAACTAACTGCATTTCATACGCTACGCCAATACTGCAGAACTCAGAGTTCTCAATGTTTCATGTAAAGAATAATGCAGCCTATAACTGTACACAATTACAGAGGCCAAACAGTGTGGTTGCAGGAAGAGGGTCAAAGTCCCATCTGATACTAGTGCATTCATTACAACACCCCTGCTTTGGTTGTCGCAAAAGTAGACAAATCCCAAACTGTGAGCCAATGACCATGTGGGTGCTAATTAAAAAGCCTTTCCGCTGGCTTTAGCGCAGTTCATTAGCCGACAGGAACTCCACAGCTGGCTCTAATTGGTGAACAATGAAGCAAGCACTGCCAGGAGAGGCTATAATAACAGGCACAGTTCAGTTCAGTGTCAGTACAGCACGGGGGGTCTCAGGGGAGCTTGGGGTTGAGGTTTCCTAAAGGACATGGTTGCTGTATGCCTGCCATACAAACATTTGCTCACCCCTATCATCCAACTGTAATGGGCACCGCAACACGGAATGCAATGAAATTAATAAACCCTAAAACAACAAACAATCAATCAATCAGCAGTACATCTGTGTAGTCAGGCATGAAGCCAATCCAAGTGCATTATAGGGGGATTTATATGCTTAAACACTTTTAAAATATGCAGGAGATTTGCATAATCCTAAAGTATTACTATTTGATTCTCAGGGAATCAAACACCCAAGGGCAAGAATGTAACATTAGCACAGTTACTCGGCTTTCTTATTTTTTTAAGGAATACATAAATAGAACTATATATTATGATTCGTACTACTAGCACTACTACTGCTGCTAATAATAATAATAATAATAATAATACAAACCTGTGGTTGAATCTCTTGGGCTGCTGGAGCTGTTCTGCGGGGAAGCACTCCCTGATGTTATGTCACTACTGTCTCCTTCCCCAGCTGTCTTCTCCTTCCGGTGATGGGCACCACTTCCAGCAGCCTGTGAGCATGCCCCTGCACTCAAGGGTTCAGGCTTGCTGGGGGGGCTTGTTTCTTTGTGTGCCAGCAGGGGCTCCTTTCCCACAGACGTCTTTGCAGGCTTGGCTGATTTAGTCTGACCAGCAGCGCCGCTGGCAGGAGCTTTGGGCCTGGCACCCAGATTTATTTTTCTATCCTGATCCTTGATTCCTTTCCCACTTGGCACATTTCTCGGTCCATTTGCAGACAAAGGGGGAGTATTATCTCTGCTGCCGGCAGAGCCTTCTGCTTTTGCACTGCCATTGTTTTTAGGCTGTGCCTTTGCTGCCGCCTTTGTTTTTGCAGGTAAGCTCTTGTCGGTGGGTTTGTCATCCTTAGCCGGTTTACTGCTGTCATTTCCCTTGGAAAGATTCGTTTTTGTAGCCTTGTTAGAGGTAACCCTGCCAGCAGCTGCAGTGTATCCAGCTGCTCCTAACCCATCAGACTTCATTTTCTCTGGCTTGTTCGATAAGAGACTCTGGGGTGTTCGTGCGTTCCTCCCCACCTGGGGGCTTTGCTTTGGATTTTCAGATGTAATTAGATGAACCCGAGGACATTTTATATGCTGCTGAGGGCAGGAAAAAAAAAAAAAAAATCCAAAATTAAACAAAGTCAACTCATAACCGTAAATGCCAAATTCTCTACAGAGAGCGGATCAGAGTCTCTCACTCGACACTCTGGTTTTCTGTTGTCAACTCTGATTTTTGTCAAAAATCTGTAATGTTCGGAGGCCGTAAACTGAAGGCAATACATGTTATTTAGGCCATATAAATCTGTCATTCAGAAAAAGTTGACACGAGAAAAACAGTACTACATTAAAGCAAGTGAAGCAAACCCTCTACTGCTGTGCCACTGCACTGGAATTCCAGCTCCCCTATTAGCATACTGTATAATATGAGATGCAGGGAGCTTCCAGGTCATAGCTGTGTTTATGGTTTAAGCCACTTTCCCTGCATATAAGGACCGCTGTTGCAATGAAGCAGGTACAAAGGAAAGGGTTTCTGGATGATGGGGATCCATTTGTTTTTTGGGAGCTACTAAAATTTCATGCCTATGTTCTACAGAAAGTCCTCAAAATGAAAACTGAAAAGACTTCTAGTTGAAAGGCTTGTCATTGAATGTACGAAGTTTAACAGATTTAACAACTAGTACAGTGATAAAAGAAACGGTTGCCTAATAAGCCTTTAGGAGGTTAAAACATTCATTTTTCACAGTCTAAAGCTTTGATCAGCAATTTCTCAAATGTGAGGATCATTCCCTTTTTTTGTTTTTATTTATTTATTTTTTTACTATGGGAGCCTTCATTTATACATTTGATTTAAGATTTTATGCTTTTAAAAACCTTTTAATAATTTGTATATAAACTTTGAATTAATGCAGTAAATAGCGTCTGTTTTAATTTTGAAGTGGATACTTGACCAACCTGTTATACAACCCTTAAGCGAGTGATTAAAAAAAAAAGTAATTAGATTTAAAGATGTGATCCACAAAATTAATATATTCTGTCGCAGTAAAAATTGTTGTTTTTACCTGTGAACTACTGAATGTTGGTTTTTTGCCAAGTCTTCTATTGTCACCCTTGTCAAACGCAGCTAAGGAAAGAAAAATAATAAAGCACTCAATGCATTAAAGGTAACTAAAAAAAACTACAGTATATTTCACACTGTTTTCTTGACCAGCAAAACAATCCCAAAGTACTAATACTGCAGTATTTGACATCGCAGTAATTTACTAAAATGTACACTGCAGTATATTTTTTTTTGTAAGGAATTCTTGCCGTACGAGCAAAATGAAAGGATTTGAAATTGCAAATGTGCCGCACATTATTTAAAGTGAAACCATACTTAAGAATTATTTTGAAACATGTGCACCAGTTCCAGTACATTTATTCATTAAACAAAATGTAGAATTGTTCTCACACTTTGTTCCCGCATATGTGCGACAAAGAGAAACTAAGATGAAGCTCTTTAGGGACTCGCAATACCAGAAAAATAAATAAATAAATACATAAATAAAGCTCACAATTTAGCGCTACCATGAATACAAGTAGCCTCTGATCTCCATCAAGTACATGAGATTTAAGAGCAGTGTTTGTGACTTTAAATGACAGGAAAACAGAACAGGTATTAAAAACAGCATTAATAATTCATGTTTTACATTTACACCAGCAATTTAGAATAGCCACTGCAAAACATACGTTTATTTTATTTTTACAGATATAAATGTTAAACACCGTAATGCTATATTTCAAACACAAAACAATTTAAAGCTTTTTTTTTCACATTTTCTCCCCATTTACAAAAGGCCAATTAAACGCTGCAAAATGCAGCATGAGAAATGAGGCTATGCAGTTAAATAAATACAGACTATTTACTAAGCAGGGCTTAGCTACTTTCGTTAATATGTTACTAATGGTTTTGCATTTCAGTAGCAAATCATTACTGTTAAATGCTGTATTGACAATATACATAAACTAGAGCTTGTAGTATTTACACTAGCCAGCAAATTATCACAAGAAACAGCATTGAAAAACCACGGGCAGTTCCAGTAATCCTCGTCATAAACATGCACAAACAAAATGTCTTCATGGGCACATACAATACCTGCTTGAACTTGCTCCCTGTGCTGTGTTTTCATCAAATTCCATCCCTCTGTGTGACGAACAGCATAGAAAGACTGAACTAGAAACGTCCACAGCTTCTCATGCAGAGCCTGGATTACACACGCAAAACCCTGTTTGCAAAGAACGAATCAGCAGCTGCTCTCAGCCACATTGCCATGGCAACCAATCATTATTCCTCTCAGAATCTATTTACTCCCTAAACTAAATCAATGATGTCATAACTAAGAATACAGATTGTCTGCTGCTCAATGCTGTTTATAAAAACGCTAGCACAGATTTAAATCCAGATTAAAATTCTGCCACTGCCTTCCACGGATTTTTACAGCAGCTCCTCAAACCACTGTCACGCAGTTAGGTCATGCCAAGGTCAAAAACTCAAGGGAGCAATTCAGCCGTGTGCAGTAAAATGCAATACTGCTGTTAAACAACGGAATGGATATATTACTTACAAAGATGCTTTAAAAGCTTTGTCATGCCAAAAATTGTACATTTGTGTTTTCTTAAATTCCTGGAATTGTATTTACCAAGCCTCACCGCCGCAACCCCCCCCCCCCCAAAATAAGTTATCATAAAAATAATATTACCTGCTGTCTGTGTTGCTAATGTAGCGAAAGGCAACACAGTATGAAACTGTCTAATGCAAAATGAATAGTGAAAACTATGCCATCGGGCTTCAGTTTAAATCACCTCCACTCCACCACATGGATATTAAAAAACGCTGATGCACGCATAAAACATTCAGAGCAAGCGTGGTAAGAGTCCTATCTTTCAAGCATTCATATAGGGGTCTGTGTGTGTGTGTATATATATACACAAATAAACAGCTCCAGGGACAATATCTCTACTGGTCTTTACTAAAGGTTTTTATTGTGAGGATTATACAGTGTGTATCTCTATACCACACTGTTCTTTTCCCATCTCTGAAGGGAAGTAGGAGACACATTGGCAGGGGTTGACATACCATCTCATCCATAAGCTGTGCTCTCTTCAGGGTGTCCACAGTAATGAAGTGGGAGCAGCAGTTATCCATAGTGACACCGTTCTCAATGGCCAAAAATATCTTCTCCAGCAAATACGGTTTGCTGCTCATTCCTTGTACCTAAAAAGACAACTTAGTATTAGGCCTTTGGTCATGTTTCTTTTTTTGCAAACGAATTAACAGAAACATGACAAAAGCAAATCTGTTTTTTTATGTATTAATTATATAAATGAAGCTTCATGTGGAGTTCTGTGAAAAGAGTCCACTGCCGAGACTGTATTGTTAAAGTCTATTTTCTATTGGCACTTGAACAATTGTACTACCAAATCTATGGTGGCACCAAGTAAACATACAAACAAAAAACAACAAACACAAAGTAATAAACAGCAATAGAATCTGGAAATCTGATGAACAGGTTTTTCAAGGAATGACTGCAACTTCAGAAGGTCATCCTTTGAACTCTATCGAAAAATGCATGAAACAGAAGCATGAAACATTTGAATCCTTCACAGAGATTGTGTTGTATTATATAACTGTACCAGGGCCAGCTTTAGAATATGATGACCCATATATAAAAAAGGATCTTATCTAACACAGTTACGTAACATATATCTGAATGCAAAATTTAAGTGTTATTGCATCAGTAGTAATCTGAAATACATGATTTTTGGAAACAGGTGGGATAAATATGCATTATTATAGCAGCGAGTGGTAGTGCTCACTCGGTAATATGGTGTGCTTGTATTCTGTTCAAGATGGTTAATTTCAACATCAAATTGTTATTTTTTATTTTTATTTTTTTTACAGGGCTCTAAACTGTAGTATAAAAACCTTATCTACATTAACTTAAGATGGCAGACAGTGGACATCTGCAAACGCTGTAACATGGATGACAGCCAGGGAGTGATGAGAAAGTGCGATACATACACACTCACAGAATCTCTACGGACAGACCTGAGAACAAAGCATATACAGCAGGTGTTGCTGCAGTCTTTTTAAGTGGAGCAATAAAGAAGGACTCTCTTCCCTGCACTAAACAGTAACATTACATGGCTACAGCACTGCCATCATTTTGATTTAATCCAGGGCAGAAGTACTACAGCTGTAGTCTGCCTTAAGTGTTTCAAGTGCACTAAATACGCACAGTTAAGTGCTACCTGTAGAAGATGACGGAAGCCATCACCGAGTATTATCTCAGAGAAATGCTCCACGATGTAGGATATGCATTCTTCCTGCAGCTCTGTCGCCAAACACGAAGCTCGCTCTGCCCACTTCACTCCAGGCAGGCTGCTGATCAGCTGGTCACTTTCCATCAGCATGGCAACCACATTGTCCTGGTTCTAACAAAGACAGGCAAATGGAAGCACTTCACATGTTCATGTGGTACATAATGAAGGACATTTGCCTGTTGATTTTCCTTTAAGCTTTTATTGACTACATAATAAGATATGGGCATACATTGTTATAATATATGTGTTCAGCCTTTATCACTTTACAACGAGTGCAGTACAATGCAGAAGAAATAATACATTCAAAACAATGAAGTTCAGACCAACAACCGAAGAATTTAAGGAGAGGTTTTTAAAAGTGCAAGACAATAAATACAAAAAACACTTGCTGATTTTTCAGGAGAAACAAGACAACTTGACTCGTACCTGAAAAAGACTTGTATAAACACCTTTAAAATGTCATCTTGTCAGTAAAAAAGAAAACTGGGGAAGACTTTAAGCTATGTCTATTTTGAACATATTATTTCTTCTCTGTTGGACTGTACTTGTTGGAACGAGAGTGATAATGCTGGTGGCGGTTTGCTTCATAATGTTATTCACTTTTGTATGCTTTAAGAAACACACAATATATAAAATAACAATGGGTGAGGGCCAACAATACTATCACATGGAAAGTTGGAACAGTCTTGGCATCTACAACTTCAGAAGCTCATTTGTTGGGTTAAATGGGTAGTTTGGACTATAAACTATCATGTTAATAAACATCACATTTAATTAACACAGACACAAATACATAGATAAAGTTTAATTTAACACTGATTAAAATAACCACCCTGTCTGGTGTCTAGGCAGAGTCAACCACACCAGAAAACAGGCCCATGACTTCCTAAATCAGAGTTATGTTAACCACTGAGACACTTAAGCCCTGCTATCTTTGTGCACAAAATAATCAGAGATCTGTTCAGTTCTATACAGCTGGAGCCAACCAGTGACTGTAGAAGACTGTCTCATCCAATGGCACCCACGCAAAACACAACAGTAGTTTTGGTTGCTCAAAGATAACTTAAATAGGACGGTCAAAAAAAACAACATATAGCCTATAATTTGCAGCTCATTCTGCATATTCCTACTATTTCAAGACAAACAGTCTTTTCTAAACAAAATAAAGAAAAAGAAAGAAAACAGATTGATCTGCAGCAGTAATTTGGCTCCATCTAGCTATCCATTACTTGAATAAAATAATTAACGTTGATTCAATCTGTAGCATTTTCTTCCAAAAACAGAACAAGGGAACATGCACATCAGACTAGACCAAAAAAT
The DNA here is from genome assembly GCF_017654505.1 of Polyodon spathula. Lineage (NCBI taxonomy): Eukaryota > Metazoa > Chordata > Actinopteri > Acipenseriformes > Polyodontidae > Polyodon > Polyodon spathula. Next base: position 5,066,599 of record NC_054547.1, on the reverse strand, counting down.
ATCTAAGAAATAAAAACGGTTATCAAATCACATTAAATAACTTTAGCTCCTTCCACGCGACACGTACCATGGACTGTGTGAGAGCAGTTAGACACGCCCTCTGCATTTCAGCTGACAGGAATGCAAAGTTTCTTCCAGACCAGCATTTCATGAAATATTTTGCAACCCACCTGCAAAAGGCAAGCATGATTAAATGAAGGAGCATGGTCAATGAACTTACACAAGGAGGTTGCTGTGCTAAACATTCTCCCTCTGGAATCAGAGCAAGATGGAACAATTTCTTAGCACAAAACACAAAACTAGAAGGACAACAGAAGTAGTCTTTGTAACTGCTGAGGTATAAAGTGAGGACATGTTTTTAAATGGTACTGCAATTATAGAAAAGGAAAACACACCTGGCGCAAGATGCATAGAGACTTTCAAGCCCCAAGGAATGGGCTATAGATAGGCACTCCAAAACAGACTGCTGCACACCAACTACTGGCTGGAAAATTAAAAGGGAAGGAAAGTTAAATTCTTCTATCTAAGCATGCAACTCCATATTCATCAATATAGCTATGGCAAAAGTTTTGCATCATCCTTTAAAGTCGAATGAAACCTTTTGAATAATATCACCTCAGCATACTGGATGACATGCCGCTTTGTAGTTTTCCATATACTTGACGAAAAACTGACAATTGAAACGTGACATTTCAAAATCTAACATGAAATACTGTACTACTAGTGTGGCTTCCAGTAGACGGTTGCGATATCATGTTTTTGTTTCTTTGGTGTTAAACAAAACATTTTTAAAAAAGCATCTAAAATTATGTTCATATACTGTATTTTGTTTATTTTATTATGTCTCAATGTTACCCATAGCTGTAGGTGTTTTTTAAAGCACTTTGTTAAGAAACACACATCCTGTTGAAATGGTGCATGTTTTTTTCTTCTCCTGATAAAACTGCTTGCCTTTTACCTGTGGGATCTGACTACAGATGCAGCTAAGTGAATCTTTGAAACACTGCATAAGGCTGGTACAGAAATGCGTAAGCGCTTCACACTGCATAACCCCCCCCCCCCCAAAAAAAACAAAACAAAAAACGAAATAAAAAGACTGAAAGAAGATGATGTCAGCCAAGTCAGGGCAATGACATTCAAGTGAGCGCGGTGACTTCTGAGCACATGAAGTGAAATGAAATGTCTCAACATATTCCATTACAGAAAGCTACTGGCAAGCTCTTAGAAAGGTATCATCTGAACATTTAGCTAAATGAAAAAAGGCCATTTCCATATACCGGATTTAGCTTTTCAGGCTTGCTACAATCATAAATTTAAAACGACAAGCAACTAGCAAATCACACAGTCAGTTTCTTATCGGTTAATGTAAAACAGTAAGTATTCCTATTATTAGATGTTTAAATGTTTACTACAGGCAATACCACAGCTGCATAACATTTAAAAAAAAAACGGACCACCTTCTGGAAAAACCTGCAGTAATCTCTCTTCAGAACAAACACCACTACTTCCTTCAGGTCTTCCAATCCATACATGTCTGCTACCGACAGCACCTGGCTGGAACAATGTGCATATTATTATTTGGAATGATCTGATAGTCTAAACAACATTTGGTGTGGATGTCTCTTCAGTAATCCCTAATGCTGTGTCCGTCTAAGTCAGGAAATGTAATACAATTAATTGAAGTTCAGGCTAATTTTGTTTTGTGTTTTAGAAATTATTACAAACAAAGAGAAAACCCAGCATATGAAACAACAGAACAATTGAAATGCAGCAACTGGTAGTAGTCACAGATGTACATAGTACATGGATCTGCATATTCCACATACTGCTGAGAATACTCTACTCTTAGACAACAAGATGTTAATAATTGTATTACAAAGTGACTCAATGCATCCCATCCTACATTTAATCACAGCTAACCTCTGCTATAGCTCAAGAAGAAAAAACTTACACTAACCGTATTTGTCATGACACTTTTACACACTGGGGACCAAATTCAATGCACAGGCTTCATCAGTTTTTGCAGAGCATTGAAAACCCTGCTTTTTTAGTGCGACAAATATTTTAGATAATTTTACTATTTGCCTGTAATTTCTGCTTTAAATGGCTACTAATTGCACTGTATTGTAACCCACACAATACAGCAGATGTCCTGTTTGTCATATTCGCTACAATTCAAGGAGTGTTTCTTGAAAACTTGCTTAAAAAAAGAGAGAGAGACTGTGGAGTACACTGTATTAAACAGTGAGGATCGTTCCTGATGGCCCTGACACATACCACACATCCGCTCCTTCTGGAAGGTCAACAACAGCTCCATAAATGAAATGCAGCATGACAGCCATTTCTGCATGGTCGACTCTAAGGAAAAAAAAAAAAAAAAAAAAAACATGCAGGCGGCTTTTGTTTGCATTTGATTTTTGCTTCAATGCAGTCAATCTACATTCTAATACCGTGTACATTATACAGGTTGCTTCTTTCACTCATATTTCAGTTACATCGCTAAATTATGTTGCAATAGAAAATGCATGATAATTAGTATGAGATAAGGTACACTTTATTTTGTTAGCTCTATGTACTTTAAGAAAAAAAATTAAATACGAAACATGTTTACTTGATTGATATTACTCAAGTTTATTTATAACCAAGTGCTTTTTGCAGCGAAAAGCACACGGAAAACAAGTGTATCTTCATGCAACTGCAGTAATAAATAACAGCAGTTCTCTGCAGCAGTCTCCTTTGTTGCTACAGCATGCCTACATTGTGGCTGTGTTATATACTTAACATTCCAAACATGTGTGGTACTTACATTTCATTCAATTGTGCTTGCATTAAAAAAAGCATCATGCATTAAAAATCCTCTCATTTAAGCAGGGAAAATAATGCAAACCAATGCCCAGAAGCTACAGTCCTGCTAAGGAGTTGGAACAAGTTTCAAATCACATGTTTTCCATCAACAGAATCCATAAAATCACTTAATGAGCTATACGGGACTGCAAGAAAAAAATAGCCCAATTAACCTTCCCACCTCCAGATCTTGCTTAAACTGTACAGTACAGCATCTACTACTTACCCCTGCAATGTGATGTGCTCCTGGGAGCTTTCTGACCAGCTTCCACTCAGCATAGCAGCGAAATAGCTGGAGCGAGCACAAAGAATGGCCCTGGAAATAGAAAATAAAAAACACAGGCGCACACGTTTTCACACGTCAACTAAACAGAGAACAGCAGCATTCTTAAATATCTATGTACATGCAGGGAGAGCAATACACAGATTATCAGGCATTCCTATCAGTGAGGGGACCTCTGCCTCACTATATCAGTGTTTCATTAATAATCGTGGTAAAAGGTATAATACAATCTATATATGGTATAGTTCTCCAGTAAATATACATAGAAGTGCATTACAAGGTGTACTCAGTTATTTCTATTTCTATTAAACACACTCTCCCTTTGTAGATTGTTTCCTATCAATGTTGTGCCGATCGAGAAGAATCCAACTTTGCATCCCACTGTTTGTAGTATAGGGTTATACAGAGATGCTTGGCAGTAGCATGTAAATACTCAATAACCTGCAAGTCATGCCGCAGAGTGTCCGTAGGAAAGCGTGCAGTTTCACTATGAAGCCAGGCTTTTAATAGCGTGATGGTTCATTACCTTACTTCAGAATATCCCTGTATATAATGAAGACACAGCATTATGTGCACCAACTAATATAAGCATCTTCAACACCCATGATGGAGATATATTATATAAAAGGGAACAGTACTGGAAAATCCTACACCTCACTGGATCCAAATCCCTATTTCTTTTTGTCGTACTCCCCCCACAGGCTTTGAACTAAATTTCAGAAGCAATAACTACTTTAATAATGATAACCCTCATTTTGTGAACCTCAGCAGAGGCCTTGGGTGTGCTGCCAGTACTGTACGTTTTTATTGTTTTTTTTTCCACAAAACTTGAGCCATATACAGTATGCTAAAATAGCTGCAGCAAAACTCAACTCACTGTATGAGATGCTTTCACTGTTTGAATTACCATAATGTGTTTTTGCAAAATGACAACAGAACATATTTCAGATCTAACTGTATGTCAGACTAATTAAGAGAATTATATAGGTGCTTCCATATGTTTAATTTAAATATTCACCCTTAAAATAAATAAAACAGGATACAAAAAATACTTTCAGGTGTTAACCTTCATCTTGTTTAAAAAATCTTGCATTTGTGCAATTATTTAACATCAAATGTATCTCAAAAAGTAAATTCAACCCTGCAATAGCAGAACACAGAACAGATTGAGAAGATTAGTTTAGGAAGCTTCGGCAAAATCCTGTCTGACATACAATTCCGAGCTGCAATTACAGAGACGGAAAATCTGCATTAAAAAAGCATCCTTCCAGACTGTGCTTCCTATTAAGTATACCGCATTAGGAAAACCTGGTTAACTCTCAAAACTAGAGGCTGCAGTAGCATGTGCTATGGCATTGGGGTAAGGCTATAGGGTACCCCACTCAGAGGGCCTTTACCAGATGTGGTACACGGGAGCCCCAATATTTACATTGTAGACTTTTGGCTGAACCACCACTGTTTAGAAAGAAAATACTTTAGTGAAAAAAAGCGATCAAGTAAATAAACAAATTACTAAGCCTAGATTTCTATCTGATATTGCGACTATTCATATATAAATAAGGAATACCTGTGGGCTTTAAAAACTGTACTCCCAATGTGAATGCTAATATCCGAGAAGCAACCACCCTTATACAATGAAAGCAAATCTGCTCCAAGCACAGAGGCAGGTGCCACGGTAACTGAGTCTAGTGGAAATACAAAGAAGATTAAAAAAAAAAGGTTGTTGAGAAAGATTAGGTCAGTTAACGTTGTAATATTTCAGCATTTTTAACAGCAACTAAACCATAAGCTAAACATTTTTCATTCATTAACAAATCCATTAAAGACAGTATTTTACTAGTTTTATTTTAAAACGTAGAGATAAAACTGTTATTCTATCCTTATCATTTCAGATATTTTAGGACATGTATCGGTATTGGGTTTTACTTCATCTGAAGTGTCCATACAGCTCAAACTAACTTTTGGTGAGGTAAACAAACTGCACAGTAAAAAAAAAACTGCTTGACAATGTCTTATAATTGCTCAGATGGCTACGCTATGCAAGGATGTTGCTAACAGGACAAAAATAAATTATTTTTTGTGTAAAAATCATGTAGAATGCATATAAATTATAAATATAAAAAAGAGAAATTAAGCTTGTTGTGGTTTATATTTTATGAAGCTGGAGTTCAGTAATGCACAATTATGTATAGTTGTTTTCCACTACTGTACCTGATGGAATTAATCTGCTGTGGTTCCCACCTGAACCCTCAAAGAGATCCTCTTTAAGAATGCCCAAAGCCTGCTCTGCTGGAGCCTCGGCAGTTCCTTTACATGGCTGACCAGATGGATGGTTTGCTCCTTGGGGATATTTCATATTGAATGTTTCAGTGGCCTCGCTGCTCTCACTGCTGGATGCAATCATCTTGTCTTTCTTTATTACAGCAGCCTCTTTTTCCTCTCCTGCTACCTTTAGACCCACACTGTTCACTTTTCCGTCTGCCGTATAAATCAGCCTAGATTGATAGAAGAAAGATGCTTCAGATCAGAAATTTAAATGATCTGGAGGATAACCATAACCACAAAGAAACAGGGAAAGGATAACAAAACACAGGTTTTCTTGCTGTACTTTAATCATGCCATCTGTAAAAGAATGCACGAGAAAACAGAATCCAGGACAAAGTGAAAACAAGATCATCTGCTTTTAAAGGGTTCATAATCACTTTCATTAAACACAGTTTTAAGAACAGGCTTACATTAGAGTTGTTTAACACAGCAGTCTAGGGCTGTTGCTCAATCCTTCACAGGGTGATTGAACACAGGGGTCTGCACTTCAGCCTGTAAGGGCTGACCTGATTGCATGAATTACTGTAACATCTAGCTGATTACAAAACTGTGAAAATATTTTTTTAGCCGATTTCCATAATCCTATTAAATATTTTATAAGCAAGATACTGGAAAAAAAAAAAAAACATATAAGCCTGTGACAATATCTGAAAACATTTGATTTGAAAACATGGGTGTTGGTTGAATTGCTCAATATTAGATTCTTATCTGTTCTGTGAGTTCCATCCCCCTCTGTTTAAAGACGGTGCAAAGCATTTTAATTGGGAGAATTAAATACACCTCTTGGATCTCACTTAATGGAAGCCTTCGCTAACACTTGCACTTAAGTGGGAAGATCATTTAACATGTGGAAAGGGTTGTTTTGATCACATTAAGTGGCTGATAATATTCGCAGTAGACTGCTTTCACTCTGTTAGGTACAGCAACTGATAATCCATCCGCTGTGCTATAAAATAAAACAGTGCTAAAGAGAAGGGCATTAGCAACGGGGTTCTGAAAAATATACCGTTATGTGTCCCCACATGTTGTTACAACTGTTTAAATAACGTACCTGTAGTTTTCCATTAACATCTTGACGCCTTTTTACAAGTATAAATTTGAAGTCGGCTTCAAAGTTCTTTTCAAAAATTGCCAATCTAGTGCATTGACAGTGTAAGGATTATTGCCCACATCGTCAAACAGGTAACACAGAAATAACGATCCACGATGTGGTCGGAACACAAAGCCTGAGCACTGGTTCTGTTTTTTTTTTTTTTTTTTTTTTTAGAGGAGGACAGATCTCAAACTCCAGTGCACCAGAGCGGCCATTTTGAAAACAGCTTCGAAACAGGACTTTAAACTTGTGTAAAAACTTGTCAGAATGTTAATGGAAAGATAAACTACAGGTACATGATTTAGACAGTTGTAGCAACACGTTACATTTTTTCAGAACCCCACTACTAACTCTTTAATACCACTATAGTTTTTATAGTTAACATTCTCCCCTTTTCCCAACCAGATTTTGACAACCATGAAAACTTACTGTAAAAAGTGTTTAAACTCTGAAGGCTGAATGGCTTTTATGTGGATTAGTTGAGAAATGTCACCACATTCATTTGTCGCTCGATCAACAACCTGGTGGAAGAACTCTGGCACTCTGGCCAGCAGCACAGCTCGGTGTGCTCGGAAGACCTCTGACCCAACCTGGAATGTGACATCTGCCTGCAATTCCTCTTTGAAGAGCCTGTTTTAAAAAAAAGAAAAGAAAAAAATGAAAAATGCTATATTTTGCTTGTCACCAATTATTACAACATGCAGAAAACTGCATACTGATTTTGACTACTACCTTCTGTATACTCCTCCCAATCCTAGTGTCCATTTCAAAATATGTTGGGATTTAGACTGCATTTTTAAAAGCACTGTGTATTATTTCTAAAGACAAGTCTCCAAATCCATTATAATGAATGAAGAAGCTATACTTTTAATTCTTGCCTTTAATGCAACAGACAGGATGTACATCATAAATCTGGGAAACGTCATGCTTCACGTTGTGCAGGTTTAATAATTCACCTTTCTTCACTCATAAATGATGTAAAGCCCACTTATGGAAGAGGCAGGGTGCTTAATTGATGAAGATTATCTTGTTTATTTCTACAAGGCTTCACATTAGACTAAGATCTTTAGGATGGTGATCAAAAAAGGAAAAAGAACAAATGTGCTTGTCTTGCTTCAGTACCTTTAATGTGAGCTCCAACCCTGTGAGCAGAGCAAGGGAAACACAGCCAGAAAACCACAGTGCGGTATCAAGGGCCGGCAGCTTGCACAATGCAAACAAGCCATGTTTAATATCCTAATCAGATATTTAAGGTCGTATGTATAAATCATTCGGTTTGAGTTAACTGTCTCAGAACTCCCCTTGTCTTTTGCTGAAGATTTTATTTTATTGCACCCTGCATTTCCAAAAAAGGGGGCTGTTGATAATGATAACAAACGGTAAGAAAGCGTGTCTTAAATCAGTGGCTAACTCTCTGTTAACTGAAGCTCATTTTACTGTAAAGAAGAGTTTTGCAAAAATTGAGTAGAGTATGCTGTTGATTAAAACAATTATAAAATTAACTTATCCGAAGAGAGAAAAATGTGTGCACATTAACTGAAATTCATGGAATAACAAGCCCTGGCTTCTTTACATTACATTCTGCGAGTACTTTACTGCCTGTTACATGCCGAGCACTGGAAACCTTTGAACATTAAGGGCTTGTTTAATATAAAACAATCAGCTGCTCAACATGCTTAAAATAGGCTGGTCTGCTTAAATGAATAAACACTGTCCAGCTCAACATTTAAATACATATACTTTTACTACTTAAAAAAAAAAAAATCTATCTATGACTGTATCTACAGCTATCTATCTATACACACACACATTATATAAAGTTTACAAATGGGTCACTTATCTTGATATAATGCACTGTGACTGGCGACTAAGTTATATCAAGATCATTTATTAGCTCGGAACGAATTACTGCTAAACACCATGCAGTAATCAAATCTCCATCATGGGGCTCAATGGGAAACAGTGACATATGGTGGACATGTGCTGTTGCACCTGAGCGCCTTTTCAAATCCCTCTGTGAGCCAGCTCTCTGTTCTGTGCTGTAACTCTTGCATGAAAAATAGTCTTGACTGATACAAAAGCTTCACATTTAAAATGTAAACAATACGTTATATCAAGTTTATACATGACATTATTACTGTATTAGTCAGGGTAGTTACTAAAAGAGTTTAATTCATGCATTCACATATACACATATTTTATATATATATATATATATATATATATATATATATACATATATATATATACACACACACACACATACATACACACATATATACAGGGTGATCAGAAAATAAGTTTACCAAGTCAACACCCAGGGGGCATAAAGTTGTCGTTAAGGCAAAAAGATTAACAGAACAATTACAAAAAGCTTTTTTTTTAGGTTCTCTAAAAAAAATGTTTGGTGTTAATAAACACGTGAAAAGAATCATGAAGCAGCACCAATTTGCTTAAAAAAGAAAATAATGAAGATGCAGGCTTAAGCCTCCACCTGAATCTGAGTCACAGATCTTCACACTACTGCTTGAAAACGTATAAAACTTACCTAAACACTACTGTCTTTCATATTTATTGTGTTAATAAATGACCCCTGGGTGACACCCCATATGACTGAAATGAGTAAAGGAGTTAGTGTTTAGTTCATTAATATACTGGAGTCTCAGCCCTGGGTATGGCTCCTTCACTCCCTAAGAGAGTGGTCCCTCCTGCAGTGCTTCACGCGTGACTGTTATCCTGGAATCAATGTTGTGCACACTACCTGTGCAGATCCTCTGAAAGATGGGATGCCAGGGTTTCCTTCAGCTTGTGTCGTTCCTTTTTTCCTTTTTCTTGAAACCCTTTTATGTTTTCTGGTACGGCCACAGCCTGGCGCACATTCACACTCCACTTTGCCATGACCAAGCAAGAATGCCATACAAGGGAACAGTCCAGTGACAGTCTACCGTTCAGCTACACACCTGTGAAAGACACAGAGGCAGAACAGATTGCAGGTGCTCTGCAGGACAGCACAGCGCAGGGGACTTCTACTGTGCAGTAGGATTTTAAAGAATGATTTGAAATACTAAGTGGCACATCTTGGATCCTGTCTCGGGTTAAGTTTACACAATTTCAATAAAACAATATTTTTTAAATATGGACCAAACAAAATAAACAACAAAGGAACTGGCATCTCAATACTGTATGTTCACAATGAATATGGTCTGATCAATGACTACTAGGGGTATAACGATTCACTGTGTAACTTTCTTTACACACTATATCATAGCATAATATCGGTTTGCACTGTGCACTAATGATACAGGTCCATAATCACTACACAGATGCTTGCAGCCCTTCGTGAAATGGTGGGGTTGGATACTCAATCTGGCGTCCTCAGCAGACCATCTCAGAAGCCCAGATTCAATACTCCTGCACGTGTACATGTACAGAGCACATACACTGTTTCATGCAACTGTACAATATTGCAATAGACAACGGAGGGAAAAAATAAAATAAAATAAAAAACACCAGTGTCATAAGCTACAATAGCTGTCAGTTTCTCCTGAAACATTATTATAATGCCTTTTATAAACTGTTTTGTAGTACATGCTAATCAGAACAGAAAAGTGTAGGTTTATTCGACCATATTGGGGTTTTCATTAATACATTCTCAAAAACAATCTTGCTGAACTGTTTGCTTGGGGGGTAACGATTGCTGTGACGTTACAAATATAAGAAGCAGCTGTTTAGTGAACTGAAAATAGAAAAACTGTTTAAAAAAAGTCTTTCATTTACATTGATAGTCTGTTGTGTAAGGGACGTTTACATAAATACTGTGTCTGGAGGTATGACACAGGTCCGGTTTTTGGGATGGAACTACATAACAGTGTCGCGTTTTGATTTGTCCATGCCTGTCACATGAATATTTTGTCACTCGAGTGGAAAAGCTTGCAGGCATTTTTAACACTGCGATTACAGAGAGAGAGAGAGAGAGATCTGCTTTCCACAACCTTTCAGTTAAAAAATAACGTGGTATTTTGCTGTACTAATATAACAAACTGTGGGTTATTACTTTACATGAATTACAATGTTATGCACGAATATAAGAATAGTTTTTCTGTGTTGGTGTACTTTTTTCTTTCAAATAGCATGTATCAATAATCGTTTGCGCGATATATTTTAATATTAAATATATATCTTCCACACTATTGCAGTTTTGTTACAGGAAACATTAGTTTATCTCTAATGTAATCACAGTTTTACATACAGACTGCCCCTGTTTTCATTTACATCACAAATTCTGGGCTGATTTGGCTTTTAGATAACGTCCCAAATTCTGGACCGCCAGTGGCACTGGAACCACTTTTAAAGTGGGGGTTCTGAAAGCCCAGGGCCCTTGTGGGCCACTATAGTTTTCAGATAATGTCCCAAATTCTGGGCCGCTCTGATACCATCCCTATTTTTCTGGGCTACTCTGGTTTTTAGAATTCAGTTTTTGGGATATTCTACTTAGCTGACAACCGAGTTTCTAAGTCACGCATGAACAGTTTACCATATTTTTCACTCGCCCCAGAAAACTTTTTTTTTTTTTTTTTTTATGAAAAAACTGAAAATGTAAATGTTAAAAGTATCTTATTACAATGAAGAAACCACCTTGCACTGAAATAGATTAAATCATCCAAATGAATTAAAGCGGTCATTTTTCTTTATTAAAGGCTAATATTAAAACACATTTTTGAGAAAGAACATGGTATTCCTAAAAAGGGCATCTCATTTGCTTATGTAACGTCCATCAATATATTGTAGCATTTCGGGTTCTTTTTGGGACGGAAGTGAGACTGCAACCATGAGTAGATGAAGGTTTTTATTTTGACAATAATTAAATAATCACAAAATAAAATCATAAAGTGAGAAAAGGGGACTCGGAGTCAAAAGTGAAAATAAATGATTGTAGTAGTTTCTTTTAACCTACCGTTCAGTCTTTTTCCCGCCCCCTCTTTTGCGCCAAACCTGCACCCTACCCCCACACACATCAACATGCAACCCCTGCACGCACGCATACACCCACCATGCAACCCCTGCAGAGACACTCACCCACCACGCAACCCCTGCACGCACGCACTCACCACCACGCGACCCCTGCACGCACGCACTCACCACCACGCGACCCCTGCACGCACGCACTCACCACCACGCAACCCCTGCACGCACTCACTCACCACCACGCAACCCCTGCACGCACTCACTCACCACCACGCAACCCCTGCACGCACTCACTCACCACCACGCAACCCCTGCACGCACGCACTCACCACCACGCAACCCCTGCACGCACTCACTCACCACCACGCAACCCATGCACGCACTCACTCATCACCACGCAACCCCTGCACACACTCACTCATCACCACGCAACCCCTGCACGCACTCACTCACCACCTTGCAACCCCTGCATGAATACACCAACCATGCAACCCCAAAAACTGGGCTAAATTTGAAAATGCAAAGCTGACCAGAATTTGGGACGTCGTTATCTAAAAACCAAATCGGCCCTGAATTAGGGATTTGAAAGAAAAAAATACACCACTACAGAAAAAACTATTCTTACATTCGTGCATAACATGATAATTCGTATCAAGTAAAAACTCATATTTTGTTATATTAGAAAAGCAAAATACTACGTTATATTTAATTGAAAGGTTGTGGGAAAGCAAATCTCTCGCGTCGCAATGTTAACAATGCCTGCATCACCTGCAAGTTTTTCCACTCGTGTGACGACTCACTCATGTGGCAGACATGGACCAATGAAAACGCGAGAGTTACGCGGTTCCATCCCAAAAACCGGGCCTGTGTCATATCTCCCGTCTGTAACACAAATCAGCGTTATTATTTGTGGGGTTTTTTTTTTCAAACAGAAACGTGTCGAACCACCTAGACGAAATCCATTATATTATAACAGACTGCAGTATATTTTTCATCTGTTAAACACACGCTAGATGAGTTAGGTGTACTTGAACAGTACTTACACACAGCCTTCCAGCCCCTGGTTTCAACTCAAACAAACAGCAACCATGCCTTTCCATCTACGTCATGAACCGGAAGTGCCTCCCAGGTGTTCAGGGAGAATGTTGTATTTAAAGGGACAGTGTTATTCATGAGAATGGGTGTGTGTTTTACAGACATGCTAGTTGTCTTATTAACAGTTTAAGTTGTACTATAATGGGACTGTTGCAATTGAACAGTACAATTCACTTGCTGATGATAATGTTGTACTCATGGATCACGTTCTTTTTCTGCAGGGAAACGGCTGTGCTTCTGTGATCATACGACAACACTAGCCTTTGTCCCAAAAGCATTACATGAAAAATGTTTAATCAACCTGCTATTAATTAATTTTGGGACTCCAAATCTAAATATTTTTTTCTAGAACAGCGGGATATCAAAACCATGGTAGCTGAATTGTTTTTGCTGTTTATTTGCTTTAAAAAATGAATGGCTTTGATTTGGATCGATGAATTAATATATGCATGTGTAAAACAAGAGATACAAAACTCTTACAATATTTAACCATTAATTTATACTCAAAGATAAAGTTAACAACATTCTTATATATCTGAGCAGTTGTCAAAAATACAAATATGAAGAACATTATCATTTTAATAGAGAACACACCTTCAATTTTACAAAGGACGGTTTTAATTATACAACATGTGCGTTTTTGTGACGGCTATCAAGCATTTAAACAGCTCTGCAGCTTGTAAAAATGGCACGCTTTTATTCTGCACATTAATACGTTAATCAAAGGCACACACAATAGCACTCACAAGTTGACCGTATGCCCCAATATTAAGGCTGATGTTATGTGCAAAACTTTTTTTTTTTTTTTTTTTTAACAAAAAATGTCAGTTGCTTTGACAAATGTGCTTACTGAATTTCACATTTCTTTAAAAAAAAAAAGAAATAGTTAAAATGTATACAAATAAAACAACGATGATTGCATTTAAACGTTTTCACAGGCAATTCAAGGTATTCTGCAGCAGTACATATAATAATCAGTTCCTGTAGTTTTTCCTTGACTCTCCTTCTTTCAGAAACGTCCATATTAATGTGTTCACAATGTCTGGCTGATCTTGTTGAAGCCAGTGGCTAGCCCCAGAAATAATATTCAGTCTAAAGTGATTTTTTATGTATAATCTTGATATTTCCGCCATCTCCTGTTCCAAAAACGCATCCCTTTCTCCCCAAAGAAGTAAAACTGGTGATTTCACCTCTTGTTGTTTCAAAGGCAGAAAACTGTAAAAAAACAAACAAACACATAAATCAATTTAATTTTCTCTTAAACTTTTTTTATCACTTCACTAGTCCTGGGTTTCAGAATAACACTCAACTAAGAAGTATTATTTATTCGAGTGGTATTATATTATATGAGTAATCAGGCCCATGTTAAATACATCAAACACATCACCCTGTACTCTATCTTCTGCAAGCCAGTTTGAGTCACAGACAACAGTGCTGACAGACTTTAATAGATAACTGACGACAGGGGCTCGGTTGGCAGGTGTTTTGGTTACAAATTAAAGATGCTTCGTGAGGAACAACTGCGAGGACCCTGAGGGCCTTTGTGGAGGAAAGTATTCCCACACCCAACTTTCCTGAAGGACGAGGAATCAACAAGTATCTGTTCGGATGAATTTAAGCACCTTGCAGACTTGTCACATCAATCCATCCTTGCTGCCCCTACACCTCATTGACAGTACTATGGCAGGTGTGCTTTTTGTCCACCCCCTGTACAGTCCATGCATATGAAAAACCTTATTTTTCGCACAAATTCATACTTATTTTAAAGTGTGGCCCTACTGAGGTAAGCCTGGTTTCTGGTTTAAAAATAGCCCCCTACATCCTCACTGTATTTAGAACGTCAACAGTTAAAAAAAAGAGACCTATTATAGTTAGCGGAGTCCTCAACCAACTTTCACTTCATGACTAAACTACAACTGATGTCAATTTTTATGAAGCTTTGTGCGTCAGCCGCTACCCACATGGTTCGCCAGGCAACCGTTCAAAAACCTTCCCCAGCTTCAGACCAAAGCATTACAGAAGTCAAGTCTAATTCTTTAACTCAGATTCAAAGTGAACAGCTATTCATTTTCTCAGCCAATTACAGTTGACTTAACTGTACTAAACCTTCCTTGTTAGCTGAATATTAGAATACTAGAATAAGTTAGAATATAGCGCAGGGCTCTTGAACAATGATAGCAATCGACTTCAACATAATGGAAAAGCATTTATGTACAACATATGTACAACTTTTTTTGTTTATTTTTGATATTAATAACAGACTGCTAATATTACAGAAGAATGCGTATGTACTGAAGGTAGACTTCAAATTAAATATGGATTTTTTAAAATATGGTACACTTAAATAAAAAAGCATTAAACAGACGTTTTTATGGGTATGACTAGACCTTTTTGATGCATTACACAAATGACTTTTCATAATAAGTGAGGGGAGTTTCTTTTCCCCTTTCAGTGTTTAATATATAACATGATTAAAACGGAATACCATTTTGGTATTAGACAGATTTTATCTCTACTGTACACACTGCTTTGTTTATTTAAGAAAAAGGACTTCACCATTGTATCTCTGCACTCAGCCTGACCTAATTGCAGATAAACCACAACCCATACACTTGGCTTGTTTATGTAGTCATTATTTATATCTAGTATCACCGAGATATTGTGCTATTTTAAAATTATTTATACAAATGACAAAACAAAGTTATTAACCGCAAACATTTTTTAAGAAATTACTGTTTTGATAAAACATCAAAATATTTGTGATTTATCAGCATGTGATGGGCAATAAATGTCTCTTCCCTACACATTCATCAGTCCAAAAAAATGGATACCATTTTGTGGTAGTGCTGCTCCTGTGAGACAACTTGCTTATCTTGTCCCTATTTTTAAAGAGGAGGCGAGTAACAAGATATTTAGTAAAAAAAGGATGGGATAAAATGGCCAACCCATGTCCCAATCCCCAGCCTCACAAACCAGCAGGAATGACCAGAGTGAGTGTGCCCCTTGTGAATGCAGTCTTTCAGCATTAGTGTATCACTATAATAAGAGCACAACTGTCAATTCCACTGCATCTTACCCTGTGCATAGATGCTGTGCACAGAACATACAGCAAAGTTCTAAACAACCCTCAGAAATCATTTCACGCAGTCTGAGCGGCCGGAACCTGTCAGCTTTGCCGTCCTCTCACCTGACCTTAACGAGATGATACTTCTCATAACAAAACACACCACATAGTCACTTATTGCAAAAAAAAGTCTGAACATTTCAAATTTCTGAAAAGAGATCGTTCTGGATAGAGATTAGTGTTTGATAAAAAAAAAAAAAAAAAAAAAAAAAAATATATGGCACTTCTTTTAGTGCAGTACAGCTAAGATCTTTATTTTGGTTTATTATAAAATAGTGTGCCACGTCTAAGTTAGTCTGCTTTTAAATCACGCACAGCAAACAACATTTGTTTTCACTTTTGCAGCAGTTAATGTGCACCCACTGCTACAGCCCTACCTGGCAGTCGACACAGCGAAGTCTTTTGTGTCTAGTCAGTGACTAAATTCATTAATATCGCAAACTGGTTACAAAGACCCCTTTATTTATATGAGTTTGCAACAAGAAAAACAAGCTCTGTGCCTTTGTGTGATGCACAGTGTCTTCCTGCACAGCTGCAGCAGCAAATTCTTAGAAACATTTTTTTTGAGCCTCCTTCAGGAAGAAGTAAATAAAATGTCCTGCTTCTAAAATATTGTTGATTCTGGTGGGGTTTGCTTGGCCCAGTTGTTGCTAAGTTGATTTTTATAAAAAGTGTAAAAAGTCAGAACGTTTGTCTACCAAGTTTTTTTCGTTTTTACAAATTAACATACAGTAAAGCATAAAAAAAAAACAATTCAAGAGCATAAGCACTGTAAAAGTAACATAATAATGCAATATGTTGCAAAATAAGGTGAATTAAATACAATCAAGTATTTTACAGGTTCAAAAACAGAAGGGCACATCTGTAATTTAGTAATGTTTGTAGAAGGCTAAGCGTAATCAAACTAGTGTTTTTTCTAGCTCTTCATTTATTTGCTTATGGAAAAATGTGAAGAACATAATAAATTACCATTGCTCAAACACACCACTAGAGGGCACTGATGTTGTTCATTAACAGTGCAGTAAAATTATTCCCTTTTCAATGAACTGTTGTATAGGAGAGGGGTTTTTACCAAGGATTTGTAAGTTTGGACCAGTAACTCAAATTCTTAAAAAACAACAACACTGCTTGCAAGGTTGAGATAAAACTGAAAAACTGTATAAGCGGCTGCAGGTTATCTCATTTTTCAGTTTGCTGAATACTTGTTTTTGCCCTCAGAGCTTGAGTTAGCCTTCTTAAACTTGACATGTATGTGAAGCAAGGCAGTCGGGTAGCAGAATAATACATTCTGTTACTTAGACTTGCGATCGGTTGATGTCATTTGTTCCCAGCCTGGTGTGGAGGGTTAAGTGCCCGTCATTGTCCCTGTCCGTGGTCTAGCACTGAGGTACTGCACAAAACACTGTGACATCCAAATGGAAGCACCAAGCCTAAAGGAAGGTTGTTATAGTATACATCTCTCCACAGAAAAATTCTACTGACGACTCTGGAAATAAGACTCCACTTTATCTAATCAAAAAAACTGGGCTGGCAGTGGCTGTAGTGATGTACGTGCAAGTAACTGCTATGTGACAAATTCAATAAGAGTGCAATTTAAGATTTGTTCCAATCTTCCTAAAAAAGCGTTTAATTGGCAATTACCTGAAAGCGTTTCTGTAGTAGTTGAGTGGCCCTGTGAGAGCGCCTGGCTGGGAGAACACAAACATGTAAGCTTCCATATCTTCAGACGTCAGCCGGCAGCCTTTCCTCCCAATCCCTGTGGTCTGACTAGTAAACAAGTATTTTATAGCCTGAAGCAAAACACAGAAGAAGAAAGTTAAAACATATAAATGGAAAAGGAGGGTGTACCATTAACCCTCAAGGGTATAATGTGTACGGGTAAATGTGACAGTGCTGAGAACAATACGATTATTATGTGTAGTTGAATATTTAATATTTTGCTTGTGTTAGAGGAAGAGATTAATGGTCCATAAACTGAATTTAAAATACAGGGTGTGGTACAGGCCGTGAAAACAATATGTTAACAATATATTATGTTACGTCCTTATTGATAAGTGTGGCTTACCTTAAAATCATTGATCGTAAACATGAATTCAGGAAACCTTGGCAGCTGGAAAAAGAAGAAGTAACTAGACTTCATCAGCTGGGAGGGATGGCGCAGAGCGTAATCTGGAAGCACAGAAAAGCTTTAGCTGGATTCCAGGACTTGTCTGATTAAACATCTTTACAGAAATAGCCTTGACTATTAACTCATCTTTAGAGCACTATCCCATAACGAACGCAGACTTGAGAAATGAAAGCCTTACAGTCAAATAAAACCACTAGAAAGGCAATTAAGTGGTTTTTAACTGTTAATTAACCAGTAAGAAAATCAAGAGAGACCAATGTAAAGGTGGCCATGGAGCCTGATGCTATTTAAGTCACTGCATAGCAAATACAAACTAACCCGTCCGTTAAAAAACGGTGAACTCACCAGTGAAAACAGTTGGATGAGGGCAATTTAAAACAATCAATTTATTCACCATCTCTGGATAATGGATAGCAAATAACCAGGCAATCATACCACCCCAGTCATGACCAACCAGGTAACACCTGTTGTAACCTGAAATAAAACAAAGAGCTCTTCATTTGTAACTTTAAACACAGCAACCAAGACATAGCCATTCAGTTTCTGGGACCCATTCTAGAACAAACTTAATGACTAAGGTTTCAGTCTTTGCTTTTTAAATGATATTGCTTTTGAAAGAAGAGAGTGGGAGAATAATCTCTATTCTATTCATCATGGAAAAGTGACTGCATGGGAGTGAGAGACTGGGGTGATTAAGAAAAACGGACTCTCTACATTCACAGCACAGCTAATGCTAAAAGGAAATCCAAGAGGTCAGAGTGGTGAAGTGCATTGCACTGCTAGCCTTTCACCTCAGGAGGCTGATGGCTGAACTCACCCAGGTACTCCACAATATCCTTGACATCAGTCACAAGGTATTCGAGCCTGTAGTGCTCTCTCCCAGCCGGTATGTCTGACTCCCCGTACCCCCGCATGTCCACAGCTACAACTCGAAACTCACTCTTAAACTCTCGCAGCTGGTGACGCCAGGAAAACCTGAAACAGCAGCAAGATCTGTTACCAGCCCTAAACTTTCTTCAGTTTCATTTTTGGGGCATGTTATCAGATTCTGCTGGACTTCTCTCAAGCAGAGACTGTAAAGTACACCAAATTGAGTTAACCAACTAATTAACCAAACCACATTCAAACACAGGCTGACATGATCACTGTGCTTCCAGCTTAGGAGTCCCATCTTGAGTATGTATGGACACATGTAAACTGACCATTTTGTATCAGCTAGGTGATTTTCCAAATGTGGGAAAACTCTATTTTCTGCAAACATGTTCTACTCGTGTTTAAATAATCAATACGGATTGAAACTTTGGTCTGAAAATGTGCTAGGGCTCACTAAATTATTTTAGAAAAATAAAGCCTTTTGCTATATTTTTCATTGCAGGTTAGTTCTTTGTTTGAATCAGAGAGCCCAAGGGTCCAGTGAACTAGCTATGAAGGCCTAAAAGTCGAAACCCTTAATGAGACGTTAGATGATTTTGATTTTCAATGAACTATGAACAATAACGTTATTTTAAACAATGACTATTCACCAAGTTTTAAAATACTTGTTCTCACTGCTTATTTGGTCACATTATTTAATGCATGTTCAAAACATTTGATCAGGGTGTTTCAAAAGTACTGGTCTATTGCAAGGTATACATAGAATCACAATGGACCATTATTTTTATGTATTGTCTCTAATAGTCTTAACTGTTAAAATCCTGCATGTTAACAATAATGCTAACTAAACTTTAAACAAAGAATTCATGTGTATAATTTGGAAAACGACAATTTTTTATCAAATATTTTAGGAACAAAACTAACACACCAATCATAACACCTTTCTTTCAATTATCTACACTTCCAACACTATAGAAAACCATTTGTATTTTGCTAGAGAAATCCCCTTCTTTTAAGTGACTCGCAATGTAAATTGTGCGTTTAAAAACCCATAAATGAATAAATCTGTAATACCAAAAATCTCACTTGAGCTTTGAAACAGAACCTATTCTGTGTTCAGTGCAATAAATGGGCAGCCATGAATAATTAAGGGCTGTCTGCTTTAATAAAAGGCTGTGTGTCAGTGGAAGTTATAGATTAGTTGACTACTGTTGACAATCTATCTCTAAAAACCCATTCCAGGCTAATATGTTCTGCATTCCACATAATTTAATGACAGACACTAAAACATTATAAAAGATGGTCTTAAATTACAGTGACTCCTACACAACAGGAGAAAAACAATGTCTGTTCATAAAACCCTCGTCCTGTTCTGCTGCTGTCTGCAAGCCTCAGTAGATTTTTGTTTTATGTTCTCTATTCTCTCAAAGCATTCAATTCAGCATGCCGGTAATTAAAGTGCTCTTTTCATTCAGAATTAATTTGAGAGGCAGCCCAGGTTCAGCTGCTATTAGATTGGAAAAATAAAGATTTATTAAGTGGGATATATGTTAGTGAAGTCCTTTTATTTGGGTAAAAAATCTCCAGCTTCTCAAGGAGATCTGAATATAACATGGACCTTATTAAGAGTTATCATCTAACAGGATATATATCAGTATATATTATATATATATATATATATATATATAATATATATATATATATATATATATATATATATATATATATATATATATACAGTACTGTGCAAAAGTTTTAGGCAGGTGTGAAAAAATGCTGTAAAGTAAGAATGCTTTCAAAAATAGACATGTTAATAGTTTATATTTATCAATTAACAAAATGCAAAGTGAGTGAACAGAAGAAAAATCTACATCAAATCCATATTTGGTGTGACCACCCTTTGCCTTCAAAACAGCATTAATTCTTCTAGGTACACTTGCACAAAGTCAGGGATTTTGTAGGCATATAGTCAGGTGTATGATTAAACAATTATACCAAACAGGTGCTAATGATCATCAATTCAATATGTAGGTTGAAACACAATCATTAACTGAAACAGAAACAGCTGTGTAGGAGGAATAAAACTGGGTGAGGAACAGCCAAACTCAGCTAACAAGGTGAGGTTGCTGAAGACAGTTTACTGTCAAAAGTCATACACCATGGCAAGACTGAGCACAGCAACAAGACACAAGGTAGTTATACTGCATCAGCAAGGTCTCTCCCAGGCAGAAATTTCAAGGCAGACAGGGGTTTCCAGATGTGCTGTCCAAGCTCTTTTGAAGAAGCACAAAGAAACGGGCAACGTTGAGGACCGTAGACGCAGTGGTCGGCCAAGGAAACTTACTGCAGCAGATGAAAGACACATCATGCTTACTTCCCTTCACAATCGGAAGATGTCCAGCAGTGCCATCAGCTCAGAATTGGCAGAAAACAGTGGGACCCTGGTACACCCATCTACTGTCCGGAGAAGTCTGGTCAGAAGTGGCCTTCATGGAAGACTTGCGGCCAAAAAGCCATACCTCCGACGTGGAAACAAGGCCAAGCGACTCAACTATGCACGAAAACACAGGAACTGAGGTGCAGAAAAATGGCAACAGGTGTTCTGGACTGATGAGTCAAAATTTGAAATATGTGGCTGTAGCAGAAGGCAGTTTGTTCGCTGAGGGGCTGGACAGTGGTACACGAATGAGTGTCTGCAGGCAACAGTGAAGCATGGTGGAGGTTCCTTGCAAGTTTGGGGCTGCATTTCTGCAAATGGAGTTGGGGATTTGGTCAGAATTAATGGTCTCCTCAATGCTGAGAAGTACAGGCAGATACTTATCCATCATGCAATACCATCAGGGAGGCATCTGATTGACCCCAAATTTATTCTGCAGCATGACAACAACCCCAAACATACAGCGAAAGTCATTAAGAACTATCTTCAGCGTAAAGAAGAACAAAGAGTCCTGGAAGTGACGGTATGGCCCCCACAGAGCCCTGATCTCAACATCATCGAGTCTGTCTGGGATTACATGAAGAGACAGAAGCAACTGAGGCTGCCTAAATCCACAGAAGAACTGTGGTTAGTTCTCCAAGATGTTTGGGCCAACCTACCTGCCGAGTTCCTTCAAAAACTGTGTGCAAGTGTACCTAGAAGAATTGATGCTGTTTTGAAGGCAAAGGGTGGTCACACCAAATATTGATTTGATGTAGATTTTTCTTCTGTTCACTCACTTTGCATTGTTAATTGATAAATATAAACTATTAACATGTCTATTTTTGAAAGCATTCTTACTTTGCAGCATTTTTTCACACCTGCCTAAAACTTTTGCACAGTAAAAAAAAAAAAAAAAAAAAAATATATATATATATATATATATATATATATATATATATATATATATATATATATATATATATATATATATATTCGAGGCTCTTGGGTATGCAATGGCATTTGCAGTTTTACCAGAACTCTGGGAATCCATGGAGAAACAGCATCAGAGGTTTGCCCCTTTCACCAGCAGCTACATAATGGAATCTCAACCCGGATTCCTAAAAGAAGGGAGCATGCAATTAATTAACACAATTGCACTAGATACACAGTTTGCATGTACTTTCTTACTTACAAATGACAGTGGACTTTCTACTATTGCTGTAAAATAAAATGCAATCCCAAATGGAAGAGAGATGCAGGGGCTGGACTAAAAATTGTATCCACCTGTTTTAATACCCAAGGCTGCACAATATTAACAATCTCAAATTAATGATTATATGTGCCTCTCAGGGGAACAAAGGTGAAAAGAAGAACAATTAATAGAACTTGCAGACCTGTTAAAACCTCAGCATATTAATAAATATCGACAGCCCATGTCCTGGAATATTGTAGAAGAATATCAATATATATTATGCATGTACAAGATGAGCTCCAGCGCAAAGGATCAATAGCCTACTGTGCACAGTCCACCCAAATGAATAAGTTAAATAATTAAAACCTGAAAGAAATGTTATTGTGTGGAAATCTAAAAAAATGATAAACGCTATGGTCTGTGATTACAAATAATATATGCCCCTCACGGTATTTAAAACTGATATTCCAGCAATGTTGAGCAGAGGTGACACGAAAAGTGACGTGTTTGACAGGTGAATTCCATTTAACACTGTCAACAACGTTGTTATCTTATCAAGCCTAGAAGCCCAAGAATAACAATAGTAACATCAAGTGTGGCATTGGGCAAGTCAAACGAAGTACATTTTAACAAATTATGTGTTGTCGTAGGCGTGGAGGGATTATGTTGGCAATGAAAATATTAGGTAGCCTACCGCTAAACTGGAGCTGTTTTTCAGCACCTTATTGGAACGAGCACAGTACACTTATTAGATGCACTGCAAATTGCCATCCTTATATGCCAAAAACGATATAATATATATGTGTATCTACGTACGTGTTATTTATAAAAAATGATAATGCACTTCGGGTTGATTTCAAGTTACAAATTCTGTCGTCATTAGGCCCCTGTTTCATTGGTATTTATTTGTGAATTACAATTCTTTTCAGGAGTACCGCACGCATATTTTAGCAATAATTCTTTAAACGAATGAAGAAAAATAACACACACCTTACCTTAATTCTAACATAGCAGTGCGTTCCCAAGGACGTGTCATTCAAGCAGGCAGGGGGGTTTTCTCGGATTACCCACTGCAATGTTTTTAACGGTCTTCTTATTATGCTGCATAGAAGTTTCAGCAGCACTATGCAAGTGTAGAAAGCGCAATAACTGTAAACCAGTGCCCAGAAACCAAGGACTCTGATCTTTAACGTCACTCTGACTATAAACAACAGTAAGTTCCGAAGCAGCCTCGCCATCTTTACATTACATCAGTAACCAGCATGGATTATACCATTTACTTTTATGTTGTAACTCAAAATGTTTTAAATGTTTGAGCGAATACACAACAGTCGTGTAATCTGAATGACACTGCCGTCTCACAACGAGGGCATTCAACTAACTGTGCTGGGGAGGATCCCTGAATGTGAAGTCATTGAAATCACAGGTCTGATCGTCAAGATTCACGCTTGCGTGTGACAGGCATGCAGCTCACATTGTTGTAGTAGGTAGTTCTCACTGCTGTATGCAGAATATTTCCCATTCCAATGCTCAAAGTCTATGATTTTTTTTTACAATTTGAAGGTCAACATACTTTCTTCAAACCGCTGACAAATGATGATCTTCATGTTGATTATAGCCCTTCATCTCTCACTTAATTACATTAAATTTAACAGTCTTCAAAGGACAGTGCCTCATTGAAATCAAAGAGGATTCTACATCCACCAGTATGTAAAGGAATATAAATAAAACAATTTTAAAAGCCAGAATTCATGCATAAAGAAGATTATTAACATCAATAATCTCTCAGCAACACTCCACTTTAAAAGCAGAATGGTTAAACGTATAGTATGGTTGTCATACAAGAGCTTATCAAACACAGTGGATGAAAGGGTGTTTTGAAGGAATGGTTCCCTAATGTCAGAGTCGGTCTTCATTCACAGTTTGTATCATAACTATGGATTGTATGCATGCATGTGTACGTTCTGCAGTTCAAGGATTTCACTTCAAAATCATGACAAAAACAATGGTTATACTGAAAATATTTTAATGGATTATATTGATATTTATCCACTAAAATGCTATTTATCATCAAAATTAAATGTTTCTCTATATACTTGTCATGCTTTCTAGCTTATCATACCTTGGGCACTAGAGAATAAGTGCTACTGTATTTTAGCACAAATGTATGAAAAACATGTTATAGTACCCTGAATTTAACAGAAGAAACAATTTGACAACTTCAAACAAAATGACCAACTGCGCATCTTCAAGTTTCTACTGGAACAATCAGTACAATGCAATTGAACATCATAAAACTACAATTATCAAATAAATTAAATACAAATAATAAATGACATTTTTAGCATAATTATTTTCCTTTTGATTTTAACAACCCTACATGCACTGTTACTGACTCAGAAATGTGAAATGCGGTTTCTAGACAGAGATTGCCTACAAACAAACAGGTATTCATATGCCACATTGTGCTTTTAGATGTGGAAATTCAAGCTGCTATTCAGAGCACCTAAAAAATATACTTCCAAGCAAGCATACAAACTTTTGGCAAAATACAGATTTAAGTGAACCAGTTAACGACTATATCAAAGTAAGGATTATACATATAAACAATAGTTTAAATTTTTCTTTAAATATATACATAATATATTCTCATATTATAATCTTGTATTAACAGCAAAACAACTGTTGAGGACATTCCTTCACTGACATATACATATACCAACCAATCTGGTTCATTAGCAGTCACACATTTCAAGTACAAATTAGTGGAGCACAGATTTATTTTACAACAGTAGTCCCAATATATGCAAAACATATGGGAATATATATTTACAATGTTATTTCTCATTAACACTCAACATGAATTAGAGAATACAGGTATGGAAGACTTCCAAACACTGTAAACACTGCTTTGAACAACACACTTCTGTGTTAACTGATTTTTTTTTTTAACAAAGTTCTCACTCCAAAAACACGACTAAGTTTCATTTTCAGACTGAACACAGTATTTAGAATCATAGAGCCTTCTATTCATTCGTAATCTACTGCATAATGGACAACAAAGAAACACTTCATTTAAAAGCACTTTCAAAACTTCACTAAGTTACCACCTGTACAAAAAGGCAAGACATCCACATACAATGTGGTCCTTTAAGTGCCTGTGTATGCAAGGTTGCAGCATATCACACTGTACAATATATTACAATAATGATCACCAAGTACAAGTAAAATGAGTTAGACAAAAATCTTCCTTGCAGATTGAGGACCAGTTTCCTTCCAAATGTATGTTAAACTTAGACATCCAGTGCCTGCAAAAAGTTGTAGAAAGCAAGAGCTATATGTATTAGCTGGTAATGCATTAACATTGCATATTAAGACATTTGTTTGTATTATATACACTGAACTATAAAGTCCACCTGCTTTTGTTTTAATAAAGGTTATTTTCAAATGTTGCCATAATATCACTCTGCAGAGTCATGTCAATGATGCCTGCCATCTGTGGAAAGAGAAAAAAACTGAAATGAATGATTAGTACAAATTACATTAACTCCAACATCTATATAACTGGAAACTGAAAGTATCCTATTCAATAAATGTATTATATTTGGTTGGGTTATATACATAGATATCACAGACATACAAGTGCTTAAATTACACACAGAATAAGGCAGAACAAACACTAAAATAAAATGTAAAAATCCCATGTGTATATAATATGGTTAATCAACACTCTCCCTTTATTTACTATCCCCACCAAATGAGTACAAACTTACAGCTACTCTCCTCCTGCGTTCCTGTTCTCTTTTCCTGGCCATCTCCCTCTCTCTAGCAATAGATGACTGAGAGGCTGATTGTAGTTCTTGTTTTTCCTCTTTTGTTATTTCATCTGGCTTAGAAGTTGCCTGGTCTAGAACTGTATGTACACATTCTAAAGGTTGCTCATCATCTTGGTCTCTGAAAACAAAAACAAAAAACATAACATATAGGACTTACAAAACTATTAAAAAAAAAAAAAAAAAAAACAGGGCAGCTACTATGGTATCTGCAAATGGCTACACCTGGATTTCAAAACTTGCAAATACCTTTGCTTTTCAGGAATATTTTTTCTTTCACTCCCGGCTTGTCCCATTTGCAGTTTTCTTAAAGCCTTTTCTCGTTCTTCCTTTTCCATTGCAGCTTTTCTGAACTGCTGAAAACTCTCATTAGAAGACTTTATTATGGATGGTGTGGAAGTGGCCATCTTTCCTAAACTTGCCCAAGAATCAACATTCTTGATACTAATGTCCTAAAAGAAAATGCAGAGTATTAACAGCATATACAGCAATTCCACACGTTTAAATAGCAAATCCGACTCAGAATAGGCATCAAAAAACACATTAAAATACATGTATGCTTTAGCATTCTTTTAATGATCCGAATCTCTTTTTGGAAATTCAAGGAAGGGCATGTAAAAAGGGACATCAATACAACTAACTTATTTAATGTTATCCGTTTACATCTAGACAATACCCTTAACACTGCTGCTAACATTATTGCAAGTCGCATGAGAGAAAGTTAGTACTGTAAAGCCATTTGCAGTTACACTTTATATTAAGAAAAAGCTAAATACTTGAAATCCAGAACAGCAATTTAATTTCTAGTCACAAACCCCAGTTAATATTAGAAATGTGGCATTTTAATGTTATTTAGATGATCAGAAAGTCTGTGTGCTGAGAACTGGGTGGAAGATCAGACCAACGACTGTGCAATAAGCACGAAAATGGCCTTGACACAAATTAAATGTGCCCCAGGGCAGTAATAACAAATAAGCCACAACTTTGAGCCCAGAGATCGGTTTATGCAAAACTTCAAAATCCAGGCTCTCAAAATAAACACAAGACTTACGCCCTGTGTGGTCACCAAAACAACATCCAAAATACAGGCTTTCAGAATTATTTGGCATGCTTCTTTTGTTCAAAAGATGGAATTAGCATTGAAAAAGTAGGGTATGCAAAAGTAATGGTTTGGTGGAATACAGTCGATACACTTCTGGAAGGACGAACAGCAGAGGAAACAAAAAATGGAACCTCAAATGGTGTGGTTTGAGAGAATAAACTTATGCAAACTTCTTACCTTTTTAGGTACGGTTGGAGTAGTAAGATCTTGCATATGTTTATCACATCTGCTGACAGGCCCAAGT
This sequence comes from Polyodon spathula, assembly GCF_017654505.1. Classification (NCBI taxonomy): domain Eukaryota; kingdom Metazoa; phylum Chordata; class Actinopteri; order Acipenseriformes; family Polyodontidae; genus Polyodon; species Polyodon spathula. The sequence goes on along the minus strand of NC_054547.1, from coordinate 5,039,079 downwards.
TTCACAAGACTTGTATTACTCTTGTCCTGTCCCTCCCCATCAGGATGTCTGGTATCCGTTTCTGAAAAAGCAGTATTTAAATGCATCTGTCCCCACCTGGTGACTGAATATTTTAAAATACAACCACAAATATTTTAGAACCACTTAGGGGGTGATCTAAAAGTGCTCTTCATATCCAGATGATTTAACGTGGAATATATCAAATGTCTTAAATACATGTGTCACTGTACACACCATTTCAGCAACTTTAATGAATAAAAACATACATTAAAAAAAATAAATAAATACTAGCATTCGCTTACTTGATAATGGCTGTGTAATATCTGATCCATCTTCTGCACAATTCTCCTTTTCAACATACTATAATTCTGTCTGGTCTACTGGAAAACTTTTAGGTTCTGCCTTATTACACAGAGGACTGCCATGAATCGGGGACATTCAAATGAATGTGGAATAAAAGAAATTAACCTGCTATCAAGTAACTTAAAATACAAAAGCAGCCCCTACTGTTCCTTCATGTATGGGACTGGATTAATCTATCTACAGTTAATTGCAGTATTGCAATTTTCTAAAGTGTCAATTACAGTATTGATATTTCCCAAATCAATAGCATACCCACACAATAATCTGAAATGAAGCTGCATTAAAACATCTCCTGTTTTATTAATAATTTAATAAAAGAACGAAAGCAAAGCAAGAGCAAAATATTTCAGACAGATTACTTGCAAGCTTGACAGCAGCAAGAGAAGATTAGCTGTGTAAAACATTCACATCTGCTGATGCAGACACATCTTACCTTCAGTCTGCATCCTAGTAGGTGGGCTCTGAGAAGGGTGGTTAAGTTGGTTGAAGGAATGTTGCCCAGCTTGCAGTTTCAGTGTTTGTGGAAAGGTCTGAGGATGTTGCATATGCATCTGCTGATGCTGAGGCAGATGTGACTGCTGTGTGGGTTTTAACTGGGGCAGTGAATATACCAGACTGCAACTGGGCTGTAGTTTAGCCTGTTCATTTTGGGGCTCTAGTAACAATAGGTGGTCCTGGGCAGATTGCAAAGGAACGTGTTGGGTTGCCTCTTGTTGAGGTGCATTTGCAGACCCTGGCTGCTGCAACTGTGAAGACCTGTGTTTAGGAGGTAGAGGTGCTGCTTTGGTGCTAGGTCTTGATGGCTGTTGTGGCAGACTAGTATGTAAGGCTAGAGAGAAACAAGTTTAAAAGATGTTGATATACCAGGTTTAAAAATTGATGCCAGCTAAATTACTGTAAAATCAACAAGTTTTCATTTGTGTGTCCTCACTGTGTCGCAGTTTGAGAAAAAAAATATAGAAAGAGACTTAAAAAGAGACCAGTAGAAGAAATGCAACACAAAAATCCCCATGGAGACACTGCACACAAAACATACGCATGGATGCAAAAATCACCACTTTCTTGAATCAAAATCATTTTCAGCTTAGAACCATTTAAGGGTTCTGTCCAAACAAAATGGGTCTATTACTTCAAAAGTCTCTTAAATAAAAATAAGTCTTAAAGTACAGTAACTATCATCAAGAAACACTAAACCATTATTCTTACCTGGAGGTGATATAGTTATTTGTTCAGGTGGCTCCAGTGGTACATGTATCAAAGTCTGGAATTTGTGTATCTCGGCCTCTTGGGGATGTTGTATTGAAAGCTGCAAACTGGTGCTAAACAGAGGTAAGGTTTGACCTGCAAGAGCATTATCCCATAAAGGCTGTAGCATCGGCTTTATTTCCTGTAGAGAAAAAACACAACACACCCTTAACAAAGTCATCATCTTCAATGCAATATGTATTATAAAGCCAACAGTGACAAATTGTACCTTTGCTTGCAATTTGAAATCAAGATGGTCAGCGCAGCTTTGCTTCCGTTTTGTTCTCTGCTCTGTCAAAGAAGCAGTACATCCAATTAGTTGCTTGCCTAACAGACTTTGTTTTTACATAACTTTTAAAATAAAAACAAGTAGTATAGCGTTTACTTACGGAATACTGTTTTTTTTTGGGGGGGGGGGGGTGGTTTTGTTTTAAGGTCACACTTTGTTTATTAATTTTGAAATATCATTAAAGCAGTGCTAACTTGCATTTTAAAACCAATTTAACCCATATAAACATTATAGATCTGTTTTTTATTGTCAAACGCAGAAACAGTTTTGTCCTAGTATCCAAATTTTAACTGTACAAACACTTCAATAATCTGTACTACAATGTTTTTGGATGAATTGTGCCCTTACCTTTTTAATCATTTGTATCATTTGGAGTGCAATAACACAATAGTAGATCTAAAATATAAATATAGTTTACATCCATGTCACCAGACACAAAGACCATGGATCAGTAACTCAAGAGCTCAGCCTACACTTATGTTGATTAACTTGTTTCAATGCCACTTGAGATTAGGTAAGGCCAGCATTCCCAAGATACAATAAATAGCTAATTTATATGAAAGCCTGGTTTGTCTTTATGAGGGTATAAAGACTTCAGATGGCCAATATAAAGGAACCAATTTAAAGCGCATTTAGCAAAATCATCCCTCCACGTGTTCATTTTAAATAGGGTGGATTTTTTGCACAGCACAAGATTTAATGCAAGATAACTTAAAAAAATAATGCAGTAAATTATAAATAAAAACAAAATTCATGTCTGACAGGAATCAACTTACCTTGCTGGAGAAAAAAAAAAAAAAAATTAAACTATAAATAGCTTCATCGTCACATTTTGATCTTGTGGTCTATATTCAATAGCCTCAATGCATTCAATCTATTGCTCTGGGAGTCCAGGAGGACTCGCATACAGCTACTTGGTATCATGAGATGTCTAACAGGACAATGTTCCAGAATTTTGCAACTTAACAAGACAACAGGAACTTTGAAAACAGTTAACGTGATCATTTTGTCTAGCTTGGAAATGGTGGTGTTAAAATGCACAACAGTTATTACTATCTAAAAAAATGCTGTTTATTTGAACTTTCAGATGTTAAACACTAAACCCATTAGATTTTATTTACCCATATAGGTAAAACAAAAGATAGAACATGAAAGTGTATTAAAACAAACACTCATATCTTGTACCAGTTACAGAATACAGCTATGCTGCAGGACAATAACTTATCTACAGTAAATCTACTCCTTTAATCCCTGCATTCAGTTTACAATCTGGATAAACATCTAAACAGATTTTTTTTCTTTAACAAAATAAATATCTGAAATCATTACAAAACTTTGCATTTACAAACAGTGTTTCCTTATAAATATTTTGTAGAGAGAGTTTGGTACAAATATTTAATACAATTAAAACCAATGAAATGATTAGTAATGCTACATGTTTAAATAACACATGTCAAATTTTAGTGCTACAGTTAAAACCCGAGGGCCAGCAAAATCTTATTTGGAGGGGTTGAAAGTTCATGAGACAATGAATAAGTGTGTGATCTAATACAGAAAAACTAAAATATATACTTGATATAAATAAACTGACCATTAAAAAAATAAAAAAAAAACATTTCACAACACAAAATATCTTGCAAAATCTAGAAAAAGGAATGGACAGAAAAGACAAAAAGATGTTAATGTATAATATGAATCTGTGGTTCTTCCAATACACAACCCTAGAGTGATTTCAGCTACTGTACTTTAATACAGTTATTTACTTTTAAACTGTCTTAGCAGTCGAGGTGAAATAGTGTCTCCAACCCTGGGTTCTCAAGTAAGAAATAACAAATCTTAATAGGTTTATATGGTAAACTGCAAAATCTAGCTTGTTGTTTCAAGAATACAATACAAAAAGCACCCAAAAACGTATCTGAATGAGTCCGATTTATATTTTTATTTCCGAACTTCACTTCATTTAAATTAAAAAAAAAAAACGAAAAAAAAAAACAAGATAGATACTGCATCTGAAAAGGCACACCCTTCATTCACCAAAAAAAAAAAAAAGAAATAAAAAAAAGCACTGCCTCAAACATTTTTTCAGTGCGTCAGTAAGACTAACGGTACGTATTCTGATTGCGTAATGTATCCTTGTAAACATGTTGCCTAGTATTCCTTAGTAGCACATGGTGGGAAAATAGTCCTGGTATTAAAAAGGGCTGATACTCCTGCTGGTACAATAAATTGCTGAAGAGGACAGCTAACCTGATTCAGAGTCACTGCTATCAGTTGCACTAGAATCACTACTACTGCTGCCTGAACTTGAAGAGCTGCTGCTCTCACTGAGTCGAGAGGGTTCGCCAAGATATGTATTAGCATCGGTGTTTGCAACTGTTGGGGAAAGAAAAGAAAAAAAAGAAATACAAAATGAGCAATCTTACCACCACCACCAAATCAACTAATCAAAAGTTAATATACCGCAATACTTACACGTAGTTTTCTGTGTCCTCACCAAATGCAACTGTCCACTGACATCCAGTAACTTCTCCAATTCTTTCGTTTTCTCAATTTGAAGTGCCTTATTCATCTTTGATGCCTTTTTCTCTGCTCAGGACAAACATTGAATACATTTTAATATAACTTTTTTTTTTTTTATATATACTTATGGCAAGAAAACAGAAAGAAAAATCAACCATAACAGTAAACAGAGAACTGTACCCTGTATCTGTTTGATAATTTTTTGTGCATGGTTGATTTGCATTGGAGATGTGACATCTCCAATGTGGTTAGCACACTGAACAGTTGCTCCTCCTCTGCAGAATAGTACAAGTTGAATACTTACCTCTTGGTTTTCTTGGCCTTTTCCTTAGACAGGTCATGACATATGTCTCCAGAGCTCTCAGTGTTGAAGGTTTTAATGTTTCAAAGTCAATTTCTATCTCTTCAGGATTAGAGTCTTTCAATGAAGGCTCTCTTGACTGGATTACATTAACAACCTTCCCAAGCTTGTCACCAGGAAGCTTGTTTATATCAAGGCTCAGCTGCCTTTTCTCATCATACGACATAGGCTTGGATTCCTCTTCATGTTCTGAGTCAGATGGAAATGTGGACAATTTGCTTTTTTTACTACAACTGCAAAGAAAAAACAGGACATTTCCTTAATTGCTACTTGGTTAAAACACTCCCAAATTAGGCTTAGCATGGTCATATACAGCTTTTACAAGGGACAACTATTACAGAATTGATTTTTTGAGGTTGTATCGTTATATTGTCTCTGCTCTTTCCAGTCATGGTGGAAGGATCCTCAAAAGCAGCATTAAAAATCAGAAAAGGATTTTATTATCGTATACATACAACTTTTCAGAGAGATGTCAAAGTGACCCATGTATTTTTAAAAGGCAGTATACACAGTAACTAAGGAAGAGAGCTTCCCCAAGAAGCTAAATAACAAAAACACTTGCCTTCCTGAAGAGCTTTTTCTAGATCTCTGCACCTGCTTGGACTTTGTTTTTTTCCTTTCATCGACACATTTATTTCCTGTCTTTTCTTTTTTTTCTTTGTCTTTTTTCCTCTTTTCCTTTTTTGATTTATCTTTCTTTTTCTTTTTCTTTGGCTTCAATAGGGGGGCCTGAGATAACATTTGCAGTTGCTCACGTACTGCTTTTAACTGTAAAAAAAATAAAAGAAGAAAACAATACAAAAATGTTGTACTCCACTAACCTTGAACGGTGTGCCGATCATCTTGGATCTTCAGCTCCCTAAACTTTATTTATCATTATGTTTTGTTAAATAAGAATATACAGTATAGTTAATCCTAATTTTCCAATCCGTGTTACCTGCTCTTGGAGGTTAGCAAGGTGCAGAGTTCTTTCCTCTTCAGAATCAGAGCTGCTCTCACTGTCCGAGGAGCTCTCACTGCTGGAGGGAGTTCTGTCTATTTCTGTTGAAGGCGGAGCTGGGGTTACACTTTCAACAGGTTCATCTGGCATTTTGGCAAACCGCATCTCAAACACATCCTATTGAATTAAAGTACAGAATTACAATAAAATACATTTGAATTATTTTAACAACTTATGTACTGCACCTTTTTAAAAAGGTACGTTTGCTCAAACCTCATATAAGATTATACAGTGTACATAAAACACCACCTAACCGAAGCATCTAAACACTAGAAATACAAATGTTTTTCATTAAATGGTACTGTAGCTCACATAATACCAATCAAAAATAAGTTTAATAAAACAAAGCGCCTTACAAACCTGTAGCTTTCTTGCCATTGCTGAAACTTCATGATCTGGAGTATTGTATTTATAACAATTCATCAACATTAACCTAAAATCTGCTGCAAATTCTTGTGCATTTTTATATTCTCGGTCCTCCATCTTTTTCTGAAAAACAGGAAGTAAAACATCCAAAACCATGGACGTGATACAATTCTAAATGAATTCTCAAAACACACAGCTTTATTGCTGCATGTGTTAACACACTGGCTTCAGCAGTGTATGCTTTAATCACAATAAGGAAGCCATATTAGGTCACAGGTCAAAGGGCACCATTACCATAACACTGAAAATATGAAGTCAATCTGAGAGTCTATTTCATGTAAGCAACCCTCACCAGAATGCTTAAATTAAACACTGCTAACCATGAGCTTTTTGAAGAAAAGACTTACTTTCATAGTGCCAAGGTCCATTGGATGTTTTATAATGTCATAATAATCATGAAGTCCCAAAGCTTCTACATCAACAGGTTTATAGAAGGGCCAAGCATATGCTACATGCTTCTTTGTGAACATTTCTTTAAGTATCGCACTGCAGTACTTCAGTTGCTCCGATAATTTTGGTTTCTTGCCAATTTGATGCTGCTGCTGAGAATCTGGCAAGTCTTTTCTTGGAGGTTTAATTGGTCGACCACTTTCTCTTCTTGATGTTATCTTGCAAGGCCTTGGTTCTGCAGGAGTAGGTGAAGACTCGCTACTTGTCATTACAATAGATGTAGTTGGAGTGGTTGTATCGGCTTTCCTTTTGACACCCTTCTTGACCTGAAAACATCAACATTGTTCCCATTATGCTCATTTCATGACATATATACTGTCAATTCATAAATTGATTCAGTATCAACAGAACACCAAGACAAATATTAAACTCTTAATATGCCCTTAAGATTTCCAATTAAAACCAAATAAAAAATACATGTTTAATAATTTGATTTTGATCTCGTTTTGCACAAAGTTACAACAACAAGTGATCAGGCCCCTATCCCTGTTCCCCCGAAAAAAATTTAACTCGGCAGATAAAAGGCTAAAAAGTCAGATATTATTCTAATGAAAAACATACTTTTGATACAGGCTGTGTTCCTAACATAGGTGCAGTCGGGGTTTCAGTAACAGTCTGCGGAGGAATCAAAGTCACAGTTTGCTGGACGATAACTTCAGATACAGGAGGAGGTGGCTTTAGCTTACCTTGGGAACACAAAGTTGAATTAATTTGACAAGTCAGCTTCAATAACTACAAAATACTGGTGGCCACCAAACAAATCTGCAATGAGCGATACATGCCTGTACACACATGCTAAATAAATATGCAAACATCTCAATATCCCTTAATTGTTTGGAGCAGTGTATTTCTACCCACCCTACCTACATTATCTTTTCCAGTACCAAGTACAAGGACTGACAATTTGTGAACATTTAAAACTTCATCAAAATGTGTAAGCCTACATGGCAACAATTTTACCTGCTGAAGGTTTCCTTCCTTTGCCTCCACCTACTCGGTTTATGGTAGATGGGAATTCAACTTCTTCCTGGGGCATCTGCGCCACTTTCTCAAGGAAAAGCTTCTCCAATGCTTGTGCCATTAACACAATGTCATCTCCAGGCTAGACATATAAGCATATCATAATTATAAACCAACATATCATACCAGCTGTTACAGTATTTACTTAAATACCACACTTTGTTTAATTTTTTTTTATTTTTGGTTTAGATATAACTAATAAAAACGAAACAAAAAAAAAACACAACCAATGACAGTGCCTCCAACATGTGCAGGTTAAGTTAGTTTTCTATGCACATTCATTTCCAGTTCAGTAGGTATTAGGATCCTTAAGTTGAAAGAGCAGTACAGAAACTGCCTGCAAGGTTCAAGTAGAGTCATACCTTCTGCACATGAAGTAAATTCACGGTTTGCCGGATAAAACAGGCTTCACAACAATCAAAGTGAAAATACCATCCGAAATTAAAATACTAACAATCCAGTTTCCTTCTATTTTAATTATACCTTGTTATATACATAGCAGTTCGTAAACATGGTATTAAAGTCTTCTATACATTCCACAGCTTTCCAGTAGTAGTTATTCTCCAGGCGTTTCTTAATGGTGTTTATGTCCATTGGGGTCTTAATAATAGCATGATAATCCTGAGGATAAAAGCAAAAACAAATAAAATCATGTTAATGTGGAAAACCAATTCATAAAACTTAAGTTTATTGGATACCTAAAAGTAAATTCAAGGCAGTTCTGTTCATGTTGTGTGACAAAATACATAATGGGCCACATTTTGAAAAATACTAAAGATGTTACTGATGGACATACCACAAGAAAATCCCTTAAAAAAGTGCTACGGAGCAAACTGTAGGGTTTAAAACACAATGCATTACCTTCCCTAGTTTGTGCTTTGTAGTAGTTATTCCTGCAATACCTTTTTCAACTTAAATTGTGATTACTTTGATATTTAATCTAAAATTAGTCAAAACTGACTTGAACAGAGATAATAAAATTATCATCAATTTTGCTGAAAAAGATCTTGCTGGAATATGTACAGCAAAGCATAAAGCTACGGAAAGTAACCTTATTTTTATAAACCCTACAACCTGATAAATATTTTATTACTGAAGCAGTATGTGTTTCTACTTAACTTGACTGGCAAAATTAATCCTCGTTTGAAACTTGCATTATAAATTTAAAGCCCCCCCGCCCCTCTCCCTCCCTTTTAAATATCTAAACATCAACAACTTAGAACAGTATAACAAGAGAGTCAAACAACAACTTATTCTTACAGGAAGTCTTAGTTTCACAGCATCAACAGGGTGTCGAAAGGGCCAGGCAAAATGATGATTCCACAAAGCCTTCATGACCTCCTTGTGCAAGTACTGCAGCTGATTTGTAAGACGTCCAGGCTTCTTAGGGTTTTTATATTCAGGGGGGGGAGGGTTTCCACGGCTAGAAAATTGCAATCCTTTTGCCCCCGACATCTTGAATGTGTTTGTTTCATTAATGCACTGAATGTTGATTGTTTACAATACTCAGCAAATCAATCATCCTCATACATCATCCTGCAAATAAACAGGTTTATTAAACATTAAGAGGAATACAAAATATATATTTTAACCAGATTATTTCTGAAGCTCTTTAATATTACAAATTAGATTATGGTGTTGTAACTAAATTCTATTTATTCAGTGCAATACATAAAAAAAAATATATATATACTTTTTAATTTAAATCCAGTTTATTTCAAAGCAATATAATATCATATTTATGGAGACTACCTACCATAAATGTCAAGGTCATTTTGAAAACACACATCTACTCTATGGTAATTAACTGTCTGTGTGACCAGGAATGGGTGGGCACAATCTAATCTAACTGATACCAACATATCACCATGGTAAGAACATCTATGTATCAGTCTTTTCCCAATATGATGTATACAAATCTGAAGAGAAGGCAGCCATTCAGAACTGAAGTGGTCTTCAGCAGCAAGCGTGTTCGACAAGGATCAGAGAGCAATACAGATCTAGGCAGGCCTTTAATGCAAATCATAACTTGATGTGTTTGTACTATGTACTGCCCAAAAACACTGAAAAAATGAAATTCGTTTCAAAAGTGAAGAAAAAAGTTACATACGGAATTAAGCCTGCCAGCACAAACAGATACACCGGATCCTCTTGTGTATATTATCTGGTGGTTTAAAACAGTTTCACCCACCAAATGCACCACAAAACAAGTTGTGATGTATATACACTGCATACTGATCCAGCCAGTTAAATCAGTGTTCCACAACTGTAGATTTATACTACACCTGCCATTTTAAAATGTATCCTAATCAATCTTCATGCCATTATCCAAGTGTAAGTTATCAATTACACTACTTTAATTGGGGGGGTTAAAAAGAACAAAACAAAAAAAAAACACCCTCCCTACAAAAACCCAAAAGCAAATCAGAAAGATCTGTAACCAAGTAGTCTATGATAAAGGTTTTGAGAAGAAAAATCAGGTCCATTGCCATGCCTGCCATCCAAAGCTTATCTTGATTATTCTCCATACCATTATACAGGTGTAATATGGTGTATTACTCACTTGTTCTCACTGTGAGAATGCTGGTTTATTTCAGTACTGGTCAGGGAAGAGGATATGGTTGTTTTGGCTTGGCAGATAACAAAAATAAATATTTTCCTAAACTGAAAGAGAATGCTTACTACACATCACGTGATTGTAAAACTAATTTTGGGGTAAACCAAGTAACTTTTTTTTTTTTCTTTAAACATCAAGTATAATACATGACAATGTTCATGTTTTGTTTATACTGTATGCAGTCTGTGATTCAAGCTGCCCATTTCAAGAATTATTTCAAAAAGTAAAACTACAGTGAAAACGCTACTAGCCAATTTTGTTGTTTACTTTAGAATACCAAGTGTTTAAGTCATGGTTCAGGAACTTATTCTGGATGTAAACACATTTTAATTTAATGTGTGGGGTTAGGCAAACATCTGGTACTCTGAGATTAAGTTTATTCGAGCAACATAAAACAGGCTTCTTTGTATTTTATTCTGATGTTGGGGAAATTAAATATTTTCAGACAGATGAATACCTTCTTGTACAGAAAATAAAATAATATATATAAAAAAAGAAATTCCACACTTTGTAATTAACATTTACCTTTTACAAAATGCACCATACTATACAACCATGTTGTGATTTGTTTCAAAACAACAAAGGTTAGACTAGTTGGCACACTACTATGCAAAAAGAAAACCTCACTGAAAATCCACCTGACAGCAGCAAAATAGCAATTACTCCCATGATTTGAATAACTGACAAGCAATTGTTACAAGTAGCTACACCTAATCTAGATACAAACATCTATACAAATGAGCATTTGCAACAATGCACCTCACAGACTCTATACCCAGATATAGGCCCAGGAGATATTGCTTTCTTCAATCCCTGCAACTGCTACAGTATCCAATTTTTTGGTTTTTGTGTGCATAGATGTTTGCTGTAAAGCCTGATTTAGTGACTCAGAAATACACAAATTACTTTGTAAAGTCCATGTCAAAGAAACATCAGTCTACAAAACAAATGCCACCATTTTTCGTGCTCAATAGTTTACACTTTTAGTATCGACAGCTGAAGACACAAACATTATCAGCTTATACTGTTTCATTCTGTGACTATTTAATTGGGTTTACACTTTTTAAGGCATAACTAATTTAAAAACCTAAAAGGCACATAAACAATTTAAAAAAAGTATTATATTACCTACCTAATACAGAAATGTACTTTAGAAGGAATTTCTTCTTCTAGCATGTATAAAATTATTTTGCCAAATTGTCATGGATGATTCTTACCTCAGCGACTCTTCATAAAAATACAAATTACATAAAACATTAAGGCTGTAAAACCTAAAAGAAAATACTGTCATTTATAAAAACACACAGAGAAGTCCTATAATCCTTTATATAAATATATATATTTTTTAAATTACAAAATGTGTTAAGAGTAGTTGAGTACTGTTATCGAGGAGTTCTTTAATCTGAACATATGTTACATTGAAATGGTACAAAACACATTTTTGGAATTGAACACTTGTATATTTATTCCAATTATAAAAGCTTTCTACTTGGAATTAATCAGTGACTATTAATGCTTCCAGATTATCCTTTATTTTGTCATAAAAAAAGAATTTATAACAGGCTATAGAACAAACATCTTACCCTCTGGAACATGCCTATGGCAGGAAACAAAAAGCAGTTGTTGACCTCATGGTAAAAGTACCTCAACACAGAATTATAAAAATTAAAATTAAAAATACAGCACGACAGTTCCCCCCCCCCCCCCCCCCCTTAATTTTTTGCTTGATTTTAGGCACCGAGTACTTATTACAGCCTGTTATTCCGGATAGCTTGACCACAAACATGAAATCAAAGCTCCAGAAGTTTCTCATTAGATTATCATCTGAGTTCTCAATATTTGTAACTTTATTATTAATGAATTTATTTAATTCCCCACCCTTATCAACAACCCCCTCGATTCACATTCCAAGTGACAATTATCCTGTATATTGTGCTGTACTGTATATTTCTGAAGATGGGTACCCATGCCTAGAACCCAAGACAAATTTTACATTTGAATCCTGACACATTTCTGAATTACTCACTGTTGTACCACATATTACTAAAAGCCAATAATGCCCACTAAAATAAAATACAAAATATACGTAAAAACTGCTTTATTAAAAGATGAATAGACACATACAAAAAAACATAACACGTAAAACTCATTTTACATTAAAAACAGTGTTGTGTGTAAATCTTTAATACCCCATGCCAAATGTTAAGTTTTATTGACTACAGAGACGTGGATTTTTCTTTTCCACATCCATTCAGAACTATTTCTATATGAGCACTGTGCAACAAATTGATTAATGTTCAACCAAAGTTCTGAAAATGTTCACTTTGCTACCTACTTGCAGCAATAGAATTAACTTAATGCAAAAAAAAAAAAAAAAAAAAAAAAAAAAAAAAAAAAGTGAGCCTTGGTGGAAACATTATTAAACAAGCCTTTGTTTATCTGGCCTTACGGGGACATTATTCTTTACACTTACAATGATAGTTATATTCAGTTTACATTTATTACATCTGCATAAGACACTTAGCAAAATTGTCCATACTTTACTCTTTGGCCAAGTGACAAGGTTTCCTTTAGCTACTTAGTCTATTTGTCAGTCTAAGCTTGAACTTACATAAATGCAATACTATATGAAAACGTATTGGTGTTTAGTCGCTTACAGTATTTTGACCTTCCATAAAGTAAAATAAAAACCATTTGAATAAAATACCGACATAAGTTAGCTCCCAAAACAAACACAAAAAGGGCTGTTAGAAGCTGCAGAGCATCATTTTTTTATTCAGTTTTGAAGTGCAATGCGTGTCTTACACTTAATGAAATGAAGTAGAAAACAAATTTAATAAGTTCATTTTTATTTACATACCATTTCAGCACCTTTACACCCCATGTCTGTTGCTAGGGGAAACCGCTAATGCTTGCATAGCGATACCCATCATTGCGGAGAGTATTATTAGTACAATACAACAAATTCACAGCATTTGACGTTCTGGACCAGACGTGAAAATAAATAATAAAATAATAATAATAATAATAAATAATAAAAATAAAAAAGCACAAGTTTTTTTTTTTTTTTTTTTTTTTTTTTTTTAAAAGTACCACTAAAAAAAATGACAGTGGTAGTTAATATGCGTATACAGGTCTACAGCGCATAAGACTCAGTAATGCAAGTTTATTGGCATTGAAGCTTTACATCAAGAGGGAATACAACAGTAAAATATTGTGCATTGTGAACACGGCTCACGAGTCGAGTCATTACTATGATGTAATCAGCAGGACTTGTTCTTCACTGTAGCCTAAGGGAACAGCACGTAAACACATAACAAGAGACAGTCGTAAAACCAATTTCAAGTCCATACAGATCACACACAACGTTTAAAGCTTTCAACATACGCACACGGTTCACTCAATCCAATCTGTGTGGAAGACATCAGAATAGACTTTAACCGTAAAACGTCCATGATCTCTCCCTGTGAATTAAGTTGCCTGCCAGGATCAGCAACAACAAAATGGCGACAGGAAATAACTCCCGCGTACAAACCTTGTCTTATGTATTTCCTTTAATTAGTTTACACATTTTATTAACATGAAACTAATCACTTACTTTTTTTTACATACACAAGAAACACTGAGTATGAATAAATACACTGTGCTGATGGACTGTTCAAAACAGCTCATTTTGTTCGGTTTTATAAATTTACCTTTCCGTCTCTCACTGGCACAAAGATTGTACAACTGCAGAAATGAGGCAGGTGCCCAGTGCCGAAGACGTTCTGCTGGGAGGACGAACACTGAGGGTTCACGCCAGTAATATCTACGGAGATCGAGATGCAAGTTTTGTTTAAAATTGTTTCTTTGTTATTTGTTTTCACTGCCTCCTTTTCCTTATTTATAATCTTCTATGGCGGCCAGCGCCCTCAGCAACCGCCGGTATTTATACTATTCCTTTTCGTTGCGCGCGCTGCCATTGGCCACTCTGCCTCACGTGCCACAACAAACACAGCTTTCCCCTTATCAACAACATCACCGTTATTGAGAAACGCCATTATTCAGAGCGTCGACTTCGCTTTCCCCTTCGTCTTCCTCTGGTTCTTTGATGTCGCTATTGAATTTACCACACAGTAACATGTACACTATTGATAACACACACATAACACGCCACAAAACAACAAGACTACCATAACGTCACATTCTTTTTTTTTTTTTTAAACAACGTCACGGCACTGGTCCACCAGAATCATGTGACTCTTCCAGAATGTTCTCTAGATTTAAAATATAAATGCTGCTTAAATGCCAGTGGAAACCCGGAGTTTGGTCTATAAAACATATACATTACCTCAACGTAACCCTTACTACCACTTTATATGGACAATACAATATATTACTCTCCAGCTCAACCACAGCCATACCGCAGTCTCTGTATCAACTACCCAACTCAACAGCTTATCAGAGTCAAGGAAGCGACAAAGGCAGTGGATTGTACGCATGTCCACTTCTGTGTGTTATGCTATTGGATAAACTGCAGCAGCAATGTTAGAGTGAGGGCTTTTTATGAATAACTAAGAGTAGACCATAAAGATAATCCATTACTTAATCGCTCCTTATATACGAGTACTATTCAAAACCCTATATCATCGCAATCCTTAGCGTTAAATGTTATCATTTACAAATAGTAATCATTTTTAGATAAATATATATATATATTTTTATGTAATAATATATTATAAATATATATATAATATACACAATATATATATGATATGTATATATATATATAATATATATGGTAAATATATATGTATATAATATATATATATATATATATATCCGAGAATTTATGTATTGTTCTACCAAGATGTAATAATGCCACACATATTATAAACAGAAAATTACAGATACAGGGTGACTTTTGCACAATTAATTCGATTCTGAAACATTAAAAGAAGCAATAAGATTATTAAAAGAAGCAGTAAGATTATTATTATAATTTTTTTTTTTTCAATAAACTGATGTAAGATTAAACTATAATAATTTAGGCCATTTATTACACACTCCGTCAAGGATTATGTTGGCCTTGTTGTCCATATAGCACCGTACCATACTTGCAAATTTGTCATGTATGGCGTTGTAAGCAAATCAAGGACATGCATGTTTATTTAAATAGCGAGGTGGAGTCCAGCATGTCAACGAGGGCAGGCAAATGTTTCTGATAACTGATTTGCAATCCGAATTTCAAACCTCTTAAGGCTTTTATTATGGAATAGCTACATTTTGGCCTTGAGTTTTTTTTGTATGTGGCTCAACCTTTAACATTTGCCTTGGGATTATACGATCATGTCAGAGGGACAACAAACTACTGCAGTGGTATGTTTAGAAACAGTGCCAGCCTAAGGTAGGCCTCCAAATAGCCACATGAATTAGCCTGAAGTTGGTGAAGTCTTGTCAAGGCTGCTGTGCTCGGTTGTCTATTTCTGATTTATGCTGGGAGATGTCTAGCAAACAAAATCATCTGTAATTGGGAAATATGCCCAAGGAGACCCTCTACAGACAATTTTTTTTTTTTTTTCCTTTTTAGCTGTTGGAAATAAAGTCTTAGCTCTGGCACTTAAATCAGAGCCTAAAGTTTTAAGTGTGTTTTAAGTATTGCATTCTTGACATACTTTTATATTTGTTCAGAAGGGTGAAACATGAAATTCAGATCAGTTTGAGAGACTACAGCCATTGGTGACAAAGTGCTGGTTATAATTTTGTCTAGTCCGGTTTTTTATTATCACTGGGCAAGGGCCTGTTTACTGTATGACACACTTCACATGTAAAAAATGTTTAACCTGCTTACTCATGTTAAATTACCTACCTGGTTAAATAAAGGTTTAAATAAATAAATAAAAATAAATGTTTAATTATGTATATTTTTCTTAAAAATACTGTTACTGGCAGAAACTGCAAAGATACAATGTGATGACTATTTTCAGGTTCCCCAACAAAAAAGCTTCCCTTGGTTTTTCGAAGTTTAAACGTCCTGTTTCAAATGTGCAGGACAATTCAAGTGAACATTGCCACCCCCCCTCCCCCCGCCCCCCCCCCCCCCCCCCCCCCCGCCCCCCCCCCATACTAGTATTTTGTTCCACAATCATTTTCAAAACCTGATTTACTTACATGAAGCAATCATTTATTTGTTTTAATTCTTAATATTTTAGCAACTTTATTATTATTATTATTAAACCTTTATTTTACTAGGAAATCACATTGAGATTAAAACCTCTTTTGCAAATGAGACCTAGCCGAGAAAGGTAGCAGCAGTACAATTAAACATGTTACAATACAAACATACAAATACAGAAATAAAATACTTTTAAAACACAGACAGGTCATGCTCAATACAATAAACAATCGGCAAGTGACAATCAATTAGTGACAGGTGTAATCAACTACTTAAAACAAGCATAACTCTCAATTAGATAATCATGCAGCTTACTCTTAAATTGTACTAAAGTTAATTGGGACTGTAACTTAAGTTTAGACTGTAAATCATTCCAAGACCAAGGAGCAAAATAAGCAAATGATCTTTTAGCAGCCTCAGTACGCACTTTAGGAAAATGAGTGTGATCTAAGACTGTAGTTACTACAAGCAGCTGTAAAGTATTCATTTACATATGGAGGTAGCTTACATAGTATAGCCTCGTATAGAAAAATATACCAGTGCTTCAACCTTCGCAATGCAAAGAGGACCAGCCAGCCAAACCATATAACACAAAGATGAGTACTAGTAAAAATAACTTAAGCATGATAAGTGAAATGTACAATAAAAACGTGTGCAGTATATCAAAACATCCCATTTGCAAGCTCTAATGACTAGTTTTGTAAGGCTACAGATCTGGGTGTGCTTTATTTCTTTCTTTTTTAAATGTTCTTAATTTAATAATAACCTGCAGTTCCTTGTACTACCATTAGGTGGTCCCCAAACTTCAGACATGTGAATTAGTCAGTACTATTTCTACATTCAGACAAATTCCATATTACTGGTGGTAAATGCATGCAGTCCTAACTGTAATATATGTATTCTTGTCTGTGGGTGATACAATTTCAAATGTGTGGCTTTAATATACAAAGGGTAAATCATTATTCTTTAATTGACTTAACTAACAAAACCTATTATTGTAGTCAGCAAGTACTGCTATAAAAAGTATTTAATTTTTCCTTTCAAACGTGTCATTTTTCTTAAGTGATTCATAATACATACCCCTTTACAGTTTTCACTTGACTACATGGTATTTATGGGTAATTTATGTCACAAGAGTTTGGGACTGACAAAAGGCTGGTTTAGGACAGAATATCAAACACTAGGCTTAATTTTTTAAAACGTTTAATTACATGTCTTTGGATGCACATAATTAAAAGGTAGTATTCGGGAATCTTTTTGGCAACTTTTTCGTTTTCTATTCAGCAAGTTATTATAAATAATACAAAATAGTCTGCACTGTAAATGTTTATCTTGTGCATTTCTGAGTCCCCTACGACCCTTAGAAGTACCCCCGGGTAGACGAACCCTCAGTTGAAAACCCCTGCTTAAGGTATAAGGTTGTGGCAAAAAATAAAAAAGTTATGATAAAAAGTGACGAGTTCTCATTACCAGCTCAGAAGAATTTCTACCAGCTCTTCTTAACCTCAGCGGAGTTATCTCGAGTAACAGAACAGAATAAACTGACTCTCAGGTGTTTTCACAAGTTACCGGGAACAATTGCTCTTTGTGTTTATTTTTCTTTTCTTTTTTAACTCTTTTGGGTTGGATTAGTTTCTGAGCTTCACTTACAATACATCTTTTGTGGACAGACGTTTTTATTTTGAACTGTAAATATGTAAAAAGTTAGGGTTTTATAATTAATGTCTCTTAAATATTTTTTTGCTACAAAATATGACTACTTGTTATGATTTGGTTTGAAAAAAAAACGAACCACTGAATTTGTGGAAGGCAGTACTCGATGAAGTTGCTCAGCGTAATTATTTTAGAAGAGTATGTTTTATTGATAAATCCCTCATATTTGTATCAATGATATCATACATTGCAACAGTACAGATGTATGCCCTTGGTAATCTGTTGTGTGCCGGGCGGATGAAGATCAGCAAATGCAGCTGTGTAAATAAACAGAAAATATTGATACACCAGTTTCAAAGGCATTTTAATGAAATTGTCACAGAGATAAGGAATTAACATTCCTCGGCATCTACAAATCTGTAGAAATCCACAAGTCCAATGTACTGATGCAAGTGAGAAAAAAGGAGGCTTCACGGATACACAATAAATTCAATAAATTAACCTCCCTAGCAGAACTCAGACATTAGGACATGTCTGCATAGGAAGTTTTGAAGAACAAACTATGACAAATGTAGTTTCGGTTCATTCTAGTGGCATGGCTTGTGAGACGCGGATTTAACATTTTTTGGCACCTAGATCTTAATAAATTGACAGGAATGAAATGGTGCTGCAGTGCACAAATAAATAATGAATGACATGTCTCACAGCTGCTAAAGTAGTAGTGAGAACAGTGATCAGATATTTCTCACAGTTTAAAATAAGTTACAGTTTAAGCAATTAGCATTAAACTTACATATGTGTTACACCAGTTCTATTTAACGCTTTAATACCAAAAAAAGTATTTAATCTTTACTGTAACTTCAAAAACAAGTAGTTCTAGATATTGCCTAACCCTAACCCTAACCCATAAATCTAAAAACAGACAGAACTTCATCATCATGTGTGTATTCCACTGGGCCTTGTGCTCCTTTACATTAGAATAAATCAGTCCTGGATAGCTGACATTAATACATTAATATAACTTTAGAAGTTAAACTTTAACATATGCGTTGGTTTCACAGACCCTGATGAGCACTAATACCTTGGACTATCATATCCTACCTTAGGTAGTCTATGATCAGTGCTAATCAGGGTCTGTGAAACTAGAATATAGTGACACAGGCATGCCAGTTTCTTTAAATTGTTTGTTTACTACAGCTTAAAGTTAATTCTGAAATCTTATATCACCAGTAAAACAAAATTAAATAATGTTAATAGGAGTGCATTATCAAACCATTTTACTACACAGACATTGCATGCCCTACTACCCTAAAAATGTGGTCAGTAATGAAGTCATAATATAGTCTCTAGGAAAATTGCCTGCAATGTGCCAAAAGTCTGCATGATGAATGATGCATACCGTTTATCCAGAAGAGGGCACAAGTATCCATGAAAACAACTAATATATATATATATATATATATATATATATATATATATATATATATATATATATATATATATATATATATATATATATGTGTGTATAGAAAGTCTAAACTCCCTTTCAAAATGTTCACCTTTTGTTGCCTTATAGCCTGGAATTAAAATGCATTAATTTTTTTTTTTCATTTATCTACACATCCTACACCACAACTTCCAAGTGAAAAAAAAAATATTCTAGAAATTTCTAGAAAATTTATTAAAAATAAGAACTGAAATAGCTTGGTTAGATAAATGTCCACCCCTCCCCTTGTAATAGCAATCTTAAATTAGCTCAGGTGTAACCAATTGCCTTCAAAATCACACAGCAAGTTAAGTGGCCTCCACTTGTGTTAAATTGTAGTGATTCACATGATTTCAGGATCAATTCAACAGTTCCTGTAGGTTCTCTCTGCCGTGTAGTGCATTTCAAAGCAAAGACTCAACCATGAGCACCAAGGCGCTTTCAACAGAACTCCGGGACAAAATTGTTGAAAGGCACAGATCAGGGGATGGGTATAAAAAAGTATCAAAGGCCTTGAATATCCCTTGGAGCGTATAAAAATATATCAAAGGTCTTGAATATCCCTTGGAGCATGGTCAAGACGATTATTAAAAAGTGGAAGGTGTATGGCACCACCAAGACCCTGCTTAGATCAGGCTGTCCCTCCAAACTGGATGACCGAGCAAGAAGGAGACTGATCAGAGAGGCTACCAAGAGACCAATGGCAACATTACAAGAGCTACAGTCTTTTATGGCCAAGACTGGTCAAATGGTGCATGTGACAACAATATCCCAAGCACTCCACAAATCTGGCCTGTTTGGTAGGGTGGAAAGAAGGAACCCATTACTCAAGAAAGCCCACCTTGAATCCTATTTGAATTATGCAAAAAAAACTCAGGAGATTCTGTAGCCATGTGACAAAAAGTTTTGTGGTATCCTACAGCACCTTGTATCCTACAGCTCCCTATACACTATACACTATTCCATGCAAATATTCAATCTAGCCAGTTAAATACATATTTGAGTTATTTTGTTAATTTAGAGATTGCTGGAAAAATAAAGAGAACTACTACAATTGAATAACTTTATTTGCTTAAAAGTTATATTAAAAACAAATAACCTTTTATTTATTTTTTAAATCTTACAGCAAAATGTTGAATTCACAAGCAAACAAGACATGGAAAACTTTGGTAATGTATCTTTAATGGAGCGTAATGCAATTCAGCTGATTTTGGATGATATGAAGGAGCAGTTATGTCTCAAACTGAAATACCAAAGTTTAGTTTTTTGCATTTAATGTTTATACAGGGAGTTCACACTTTTGGATGTGTACTTATTTTACCAGAACAGTTCTGCTTTATTTCCAATTGAGAAAAATGGATTGCTTCATTAATTCATACAAGCATTAAGAATTATCGGGCACTATAATCACAAAGCTTTTAAGATTTTTTTTTTAAAGAACTGTTTTTTTTTTAAAAGAGTGTTTATAAATATTTCATTATTTAAAACTGTGAAAAATGAGAAACTAATAAAACCTCTCAACATCTGGAAAATCTTTCACGATCTGCAAGCTTGATTTAAATAATCAAAATGGCAGGCTGGGTGGTCTAAATTGAGCAGTCGGTGGACTGCAATGCATGGTGCCATTGGATTGGATTGACATGGGCACTGACCTGCTGCCTCTCCCATTGGGACATATCCACTGCTTGTGCTATCTCACTTCTGTGGACAAAAATATACTATGTTTCATTGTTTTATGACAGTGATGCATAAGATAAATAATGATCTTCCTTCTTTTAGTGTGATTTCTATGTTATGTCAAGCGTGATTAACAAGAAAAAGATTAGAGTTCAAGAGGATGAGGGGTAGAGATCATGGACCAGAACCAGGGAAATCCCTTCAGAGCCTGGAATCCATCATGGGGAGTAACAGCGTGATATCGTCAGGGTCTCACTGATATGAGACGTGTCACTAAAAGCATTTCAGGCACTTCCACTGGATTTTTAATTGCTCCAATGGGACTTACGTTGCTGTGTTTTCCTTAGGACTTCAGTTATTTTTTTTTTCCCATAACATTTCAACAGCAGTTCAGCCATTTTCACTGACGTGACACTAAACTTAGTGGGGCAGAGCAAAAGTTTACAGGGCTACACTGCATTTGTTTTTCAGAATACTCTTTCACAATACAGGTACAAACACTACACTGTACTTTGTCAATTATTGAGTGTACAGTACTTACAACAAAATGATATGTACTTTTAAAATATAACTGGCTCACTCTTTATTAGATTTGGTGATGTTTATTACTGCTCACTGTCCCTTTTGACAGTTGGACTTTCCTATACTGTAAGAAGTCTCTGAAGGGGCAAGCCTAGCACATAAAGCAGCCCGGAGCAGATCTATATACCACCACCCTAAAACCTCTCTATGTCAGACCTCTTTCTTAGCTTTAATTGCATTTAGTGATATTCATAAGGGTGTAATGGAGCTTCTGTTAGTGGCTGATGAGTTCATAATACCCACACCAGCTAAGACCAGTACTTACCTCTCAACTACAGAGCTTTAGTTGAATGGTAAGCTTGAACCTTATGTTTTGCAGTTTGCATCCAGCCCTTAACTTTCCATTCACTTCAATGGGCTGATAGTTTTCAAAACTGCTGTCTTACATGTAAAACCCTGACCCACTGGTTTGATTTGCCTGTCAATCAAGATTAATTGTGGCTTTCTTTCTATTTAAAAAAAGTCTTGGTTCATATCCTATTGCATTTAACAACAAATAATTGAATATTCGGTCTGGTCGTTCAAGGTTGCTTGGCTATTTTATTTTATTTTATTTTTTAAATGTCAACTTCATCATAGAAAGCTGTTACAAGTGTTACCGTTGCTTTTCAAAAACGTGGTTTGGCTACGTGGCAGAGTACCAGTAAGATAGCCATCTTCTCGGTTCCAAATGGATAGAATTTCTATTTTTGTTTGTGTACTACAGGCCAGTATAAACACAATGCTGAGCATCCATCCAACAGTCAGAAGGCAATGTTCTAGTGGTACTGCAGTGTTTATTCTGGCGTTTCATAAAATAGAAAGTGAGCTGCTTTCCTCATAAATCCGGACAATCAAAGCATGTGTTTATGGGTACAGTTGACATTGCACACTGTTGATTGCTATTATCTAATATATTTTCCACTTTAAAGTAAATATAATAATATGTACAATTTGTCCATTGGGAAATCCACCTGGATTTTTTTAAATTGGACTTGGTTTCTTAATTAATGTGATGCACAGTAACAAATACACATACAAATTATTAAAAATATAAATCAACTGTCACATTCTTCTCTGTGTGAAAATGTGTGATCAACATTGAAAACTTGATTTCCATTCATTTTACTCATAAACATCTTTCCAACATGATGGTGTATTATTTAGGTAGTGTGGATCGGGTGTTAGTGTGCAAGCACACGCTGGTTCTCATTCAATTAGCTGTTCTCGGAAAAAAATCTGTTCATTCATCAACCATGTGTTAATTAAAATCCAAATAAATATTGCTTTCTGTTTTCTCACTTCATTGCAGAAATTGATAATTTTCCAAAAATTATTTTTCCTGCAGCTAAAATAAAACACAATCTGGCCTTGTATGTATTTTGCTCACACACAACATGTAAGTAAAACTAGAAGCAATCTTGAAAGCAAACATGTGTGTTTTTAGCCAATCTAACCCACCACTTGTATGCTGTATTGCATTGTCCTACAAAACAAGATCAAAGAAATAATTGCATACCCCACACTTTATACTGCATATGTCTTACTAATAATATAACCATCTTACTTCACCATAAATCGCTGGTTAATTTCAAAAACTAAATGCAAGCTTTACTTGCAGTGTGCTTAGAAACATAAAAAATGCCTCTTTGTTGCCTATTTGTTTCTTTTCTACATCCCCTGTCAAACTTAATGCTGCTTCAGACAGGTAACCCTATGAACCTGTCATGGAAGTAAAGCAAAGACTGGGCCAGGGAGGTATCTCCCTGTACGTTCCAGTCATTCAGTTGCAACAGTTAACGTCTCCACCTCAACCTCACTCAGCCTCTAAAAGAAAAAACTAACAGACCCCCATGTTTCACAAACAGTGAAGCCCCTAAGAGCCCCTTAGAGCTCTCTGACCTAATATCCGTGTCACAGTCCCTCACTGCTATATCAATGGAGTTTCTCGCTCAGGATTAAGAACAGTGTTTTAATTAGGGACATCCTAGGGAATATCCAGCTGCTACTTGCATTTATAGCCAACTGGGTAATGTTCCTTGACCTAGCACGCACTCACAAGACACGACTTAACACGAGAATAGGTGTTAACTCTGTCCACTTGCCTGTTATAACATAATATGGGCAACATGGGGTAGAAAGGTGGGGAAAAGTGATTTGTTCAATTTCAGTGTTCGACCAGATCAGAGCTATGACATGTACAAACAGCACAACCAAAGAACAACATAATACTGTAGCTAATCACTGTGATTTCTGTTTGTTAGAATTATTCTTCACAATATTAGCACATTTAATGACACCATGCTAATATAGAAGTATCTGCATTTCAAATAAGCCTTACTTAAGGGGGTATTTCCCAAAGGATCCTTTATTATTATTTTTATCAGGGTTTAATGATTTGATAACTCACAAAATCATGGTATGTCCATGTTAACAGTAAATTTAACTTTATTGTGTACTTCACATTATATCACATTCATATCTGAATAATGAATTGCTGAAGCAATACTCAAACAAAAGCATCAAGAACACAGGGACTCTGACACATGTCTCAGGCCTGACATTGCTGGCCTTGTCCTGCAACAGCTGCATTTGATAAGATTACACACTTTTATATTTTCCCCCCAGCAACACAGATAAGCACTATGAAGTACCCTTAATAGGCTCTCAGTGTATTTTGTCACCTACTATCACCATCACAGACACAGCTATCAGTACAGAAAGCAAACTTCAACATGGTGTGTATGATTAACATTTTAACAGAGAATAAAATGTGCCTTATTACTGAAATATGGCATATGTTTATAAATGTGGCACTTGGAACCCCACAGTGTTTTTGTGAGCGTTTTCCTTAATTTTACTTTTTTTGTTGTTGTTTTTTTGTTTCTAACATTGCACTGTGTTCATATAAATCGTGTCTCCTTTAATTTGTATTTTTCTGACCCTCAGGATATGTATTTCAAGGTTGAAACCTTGATGTCTTTTTCTAAAGAATTCTCTCTTATCTTTCTCACACCAATGACTTATCAAAACAAATATATCAGGGAACACACTAAAATAACGAGTGTAAATTAAAATGCTTAAATATGCCTTGCCCCACAAAGTGTTAAAAACCATATTCATTGTATGAAGTCTCTGAAGGTGCAAGCCTAGAGCATGAAGCAGCCCAGTTGTCAATGATACAGACTTCATTTTTTAGTATACTCTAGTTATCACAACAAGGGGGTCTCTTATTTTTCTAAGCAGTATCAACTCTATATACCACCACCCTAAAACTGATCTAGTGGCCAATGAGTTCATAATACTGACATCAGCTAAGACCCGTAATTACCTCTCATCTACAGAGCTTTGGTTGAATGGTAAGATGACTCTTTGAACCCTATGGCTTGGGTTTGCGTCCCTCCCCCTTACCTTTTTTATTCACTTCAATGGGCTGAGACGCCAATTCATTACAAGGGAGTTAATAAATCGCCTGTCTGAAAACACCAGCAGGATTAATACAGTGTCAAGGTAAAGCCCTGTGATTTTTGGACCATGCTTCACAGGCAAATATTTTCACTGAAAGGGACACTGTCTAGAAATGTCTCTCAAAATGCAGACAAACACGTTGTGCAGCATTGTGCTTTATATATGTGTTGATCTTAGCCACTAATAATTTAATCTTCGTTCCGGTCGTTCAGGTTTGCTCAGCTATTTTTCTTTAAACAATGTTAACTTCATCATAGACAACTGTTACAACTGTTGCCGTCGCTTTTCAAAAACATGACCGAGTAGATCAAGGTATCCATCTTCTTGGTTCCAAATGGATAGCATGTGTGTTTGTGTTTGCTTACTACAGGCCAGTATAAACACAATGCTCAGAATACATCCAACATTCAGAAAGAAATGTTCTAGTGGTTTTTCTATTGGAATTCATACAGATTTAAATCATTTCTAAAAGTATTCCGAACCGTTACATACAATTCCAATAGAACATTCAGCATTAACTGAACTTGTCATGGTTTGGCAGGCCAACGACTGTACCCCCCCCCCCCTTCATTTGAGTCAGACCTTTTGTTTCTTGAGCAGTGCCACTTGGCTGTCCTCACTACAGCCTGTAGATTCTAAAGTAATTGCTGTGATGGCATGGATGTTTCATCACTTGCCAGAAGTCTGGAAATTAACTAAAACGTGTGTTTGAGATGCACAGCAGATCTTGTTAACAAACAGCAGCGTGTCTGCAAATACACATGGATCTGCGTTTACAAATGACTAGAAATTGGAAGTTAACTTTTCCTAGAGTGGCCTGGCCAAGATGAAATCATTTCAACTGTTCGGTTTGTTGATCTCATAATAATAATAATAATAATAATAATAATAATAATAATAATAATAATAATAATAATAATAATAATAATCAATGTTTTAAAGCAAGAGCAAAGTTCACTGTGATTTATTTTCTAAAAGGAAATAAAACGACACAAAATAACAATCACAAAATATGCGTTTCACTGCAGACCAGGACAGCCAGCCCATTGCTAGTTATAACCAGCTGGATTCGCAAAGCTCTTTACCACATCAAGTCATTTGCACATTTATTTTCATTAAAAAACAAACAAACAAATAAATAAATAAATACATAAATAAACCAAGTTAATAATCTTTTGTTTCGTGTCAGTGTTTTTAAATAGTCTTTAATTGTTTATTGTTTTCTTTAAGAATAGTTTTTGATGTTTTTTTTTTTTTTTTTTTACAGTTTTTGTGCCAAGGACGTTTTGGAGTAAACAGCTTTCAGAATCTGTCCCATTGTTTTTTTTTTTTTCTACTGGAACTGATCCAGTCCTTAGAAGTTTTGGGCATTAGCTAATCACTTCTGTAGAATAGCTTACCTTAGGGGAGGAGACTTCCGAAAAATATGAGACAGATATGAAATACACTGTGATTTTTAATAAGAGGATATGAAAAAAAAAAACAAACAAACAAACAAAAAAACTGGGCTAATATTTTAACCAAAAGCAGCATATGGGAATATATAGGTTTTGTGACTATTCAAAACATTATTTGGAAGGGTAATAATATTGCAGCAATTACACTATATACTTGCCACGCCAGAAATATTGTTGTTTATTAAACACATATAAAGTTTAAGGCTGAAGCTTTTTCCATTAGCCACTGTTACTACTATTGTAAATGCTGCCTGCCACTTGCGCCATCGTTTTGCTTTTATTGTGCAATAAACATGGGCGTTAACGTCTGGTTTAACCCTCCCTTTTTGATTGTCTTCTCCAATGAAATACAAGATAAATGAAGCCCCAGTTCCACACAGCCTGCAGTACCACCCACCTCCTCTGAACAGTGAAACAGAGATTACTCATAGAACAAGATCTTAGTACTACAGCCCGTTAATTCGTGTGAACGCCACAGACTTCACCGACACAGTTTTACACGCTGTTCAAAATACAAGGAATACAAACTTTTTTATTTTTATTTTCCTGTTGCAAATAAAGGCAGCGGAGTCTGGAAGGATCGTTAAGAAGGCAGCATACTCCTTCAAGAAAGTTTAGTCGTCTTGGAAGAAACCGCGTTGAGGTACGTATCGGGGCTGTATAAAGTTTTAAATTGTTTTTTATTTTTTTGTTGTTGTTGTTTTTGTTTAAAAAAAATAATCCAGTTTTAGGATAAAGTGTAATCGTAGTAAATGAATGAAGGCTGCAAGCAATTTGAGGGACTGAGCTTTGTTATGAAATTGCTATTTTGTCAAACTGCTGTACTAATAAAACGACATGTTTACTACACGTTTTGGATCTATCTCAAGGGTAAAGCAGTATGCTACATGCTTTCCTTTCCGCTGTGGCTTATGTTTTATTTTTCCAGTGGGAGGGTGTTATGTGTTTTTTGGAGGTTTTTTTGCATTGCATTGCATTTATCTGTAGACTAGCCTAAATCCTCCAGTCTAAAGAATAAATACAGTAGCCTGTTTTTATTCTTATAATTAAGTATATATCAGTGAAAAACAGCAGAACATTGTCTTGAAAGACGAAAGGTGTTAGGAAGGCTGAAGGCTTGCTATGGTAAATCACGTTTTGTAAGCACTTTTAACAGAATATTCCGGGTTAAGAATTTACAGCTAAACATTCCAAATTCTACATGCTACATTATTTTCTGTTGTTTTAGATTATATTGACTTTTTATTCTAAGAATTTCACTGGACCAGCTTGATTTAGTGAATGAGTGGACGGCAAGCAATCAGTTTTATTATGCATTTAGATAAGTAATACAAGTGGTTAAACCTTGAGCTGTTCTTTCAAGGTACACAACATTTTAACTTTGTGCTCCTCAAATAAACAACGAAAAAAAGTGAATGATTTGATACAGTGTTTTATTTATTTGAAAATGAGGCACTGTAAATGCAACCCAGTACTCTACGAAAAATTATCAATGCAAAATGAAACTTGTTACCTGTACATCCTTTACTAAAGCCTGTATGTTTTTTTGTTTTATTGAAAACATTTGATCAGGCAATAGCTGATATTTTCTAGTGTAAAGTTAAACTCCAAACGCAGTAGCTCAGCGGACATGTGGATTCTAAATAACGTATTTTGCTCACTAGCAAATGTAAACAAGGGATGTCCACCAATTTTTTGTAATTTATTTTTTTCCCGAAACTTTTCTTTTTTTTTTTTAGCAGTTGACATGTGGATTTAATACGTGATGAACATCATGCTGATTTAAAATGCCTGACCAGTACTGGGACATTTTTATAGGTGTCATGTTATTTTACAGTGAAAATGTACACAACAATGTTGGGCAGTGTTTAATAATATGTAAAGGAAGTGACTTTACATTAAATGTTTTACCCTTGTAAACAACTACCAAAGGGGCCATCAGACAGGTGTTCCTTTTATCCAGATTCTTTAACATAGAACATATACAGATGTGGGGATTGTCAGAGTGGACCTTCTATGGGGTCTGTTATCCAAGTCTGTGTAAAAAAAACCAAACAAATATATATATATATATATATATATATATATATATATATATATATATATATATATATATATATATATATATATATATATATACACACACACACACACACACAAACACACATATACACTGTAGTGATCTCGGTTACCGCAGGCAGACTCATCACACGGGGTGAGGCAATCCACACACAGGC
This sequence comes from Polyodon spathula, assembly GCF_017654505.1. Taxonomy (NCBI): domain Eukaryota; kingdom Metazoa; phylum Chordata; class Actinopteri; order Acipenseriformes; family Polyodontidae; genus Polyodon; species Polyodon spathula. Next base: position 5,010,095 of record NC_054547.1, on the reverse strand, counting down.
AGAGGGTGGGCGCAAGGCTGGGACCTTTGGCACTAAAGCATAGCGCTGATACCACAGTAAGAAAGAGCCGACTCTCGCAAACATAAACATCCGCAATGGAAAAATAGCATTTCTGAAGTATTAGAGATCAGATCGATTCCTCTGAAAAGATTTCCTGCCAAGGCAGACGGATAGAGAGGTGACACGTGTGTGGCAGGCTTCATTATGCCAAAGATAAACCCCAAGGTGAGTCTTATATTGTGAGTGCTGGCAGGAGCTGCACTGAAGGCTATTCTCAATTCCTCCTCCCCACAGACCCTTGAGATTCGAAAAGGGCATGTTGAGGATAATCTATGTCAAATAAAGAACCAACAATTACTGTAGCTTTCAGATAAACTCCTGCATTTCTGGTATGACATGTGGGATAATGTGTTGAATTTCTAGAGCTGTTTCATTTGTGAGTGTTCTGATAAATTAAGCCAGACATTAAATCTGTGTGAGATGAAAGGAAGGCTGAAGGTAATATGTAGGCCTTGTAGTATGTAGTGAGTCTCTTAAGTGTATTTTTGTCAGTAAGTAAAGTAAGTGTATGCCAGGCATGGTCATGTTTTGTACTTGTGGTGGTACTTAGACCTGCCACTGTTTAAAGTAACTGAATCAACAGACCACTTTGCCACCCTATACTAAAACCACGTGACAACTGACTGATGCAGAGATGAATATTTCCACAAACTACACTAATACAGGTAAACCAGGGGGGGCATTATAAAAGGTAATGAAACAGATTTGGTGTTTGTGAGTTACAGTAATGCAGATTTGGTGGTCATGAAACATGTTGGAGTAAGAGCTCTATTGCAGGCACAATGCAAGCTTCACCACAAAGCTCAGCCTATGCACCCTGCTTTTAATCTGGGAGAGCATTTCTCCTGCATTTTCAGGGCTGGGTCTCCCCCAGACAGAGAAGAATAACCAGTTTTCACTTAATAACACAATCATCAGACGTTGAAAACATGATTGCAAAAAAAAAAAGAAGTGAATGGTAATTATCTTGCATTATTTAGGTATGGCATGCCACAGTTGTGTCATTTTTGGCTGAATTGTGCGGTTGCTTTTTTTTTTTTTCTTAATAGTTGACCACATAATTTTAAACAGACAAACCAATTTCCTCCTTTCACTTGTGGTTTAGAGGTGAAAATATCTTAACTGCAGCTGTTACAGTGTGAGTCAGGGTACTGGTTTGTCATTCTGCATCACTGGGCCTCAGTGATTTTATAAGTGTGGTGTGGATGTCATTCATACACAGCTGGCTTATATTGGGGCGGTGGGGCTGGGCAGAGCAGGAGAGTCTGACCCTGTTGGCTGGGAGAACTCATGCAGGTTGTCTTCATTTTTTTTTCAGGGAGAAAATGAAGGAATTTATAAAAGAAACACAAATTAGCTATTTATTTGTTGTCACATGCAATGGTTTGCATTTTTTTTCCTCCGGTGGATTCATTATCAACAAGACTTTTAAACTTAAATATTGCACACCATTTTTGTATTGATAGCTTTAGTATAACTATTTGTGGTCAATTTAAAATCGTGCTACTTTGACTGTTGTATCTAAGTGTAGTGAATTGAGCAAGACACTTTGTATTCAAAAGCATGAGTAGGTCTTTTTTTTTTTCAAGGATACAAAGGAACCTTGCAGTAAGAGTAAACTTAATTATGTAGTTTTTTTAATCGCATAGCAGTGAATAGTTAAGCCTTTTGCCTCCAGTCCAGCTCGAAACCATCCACAGACTTAATGGGAATTCCAGAATAGCTTAGGGGAAACGTGCTGGGCATTATAAGAGGGTTTAGCACATATGTGATAAGAAAGGTTGAGACTAGGTGAAGTATCCTGTTCATTAGCAGGGGGCATTACATCTGGTTAATAATTTACAGTTTATTGATCTGATTTCAAACCTCCTGAAAGGTGTCCAAGTTTATTACACACTGCGTATTGCTCTTATGCCAGACAAGCCATGCAAAAAGGAAAAAAGTAAACTTAAGACCTAAATACACTACTGTATTTCACTTAATTACAGTTTGCACAGCGTTTGGCTGTAGATAGTTAGCTTTTACAAGGATGTATTCAAGGCCATCCGTGGCAAATTCATATTTTGTGTTTTTTGGATTGATATGATTTAATATGCTAGCTATGGTTTAACCACAATGCAAGCAAACTTAGCAAACACTAACACGTGGTTCTGTGTGGCTTGGAGCATGGTTTGAGGAGACTGCATGGCACAGAAGAGGAGAATTAAGGCTCGTTAACCCCTTAAGCCCACACTCTGTGTTGTGTACATAAAAGTAAAGTGAATCAATCTTTAGATTTGTAAATCTGGCATGCTGTTTAGTTCAATTAATTTTCATGACATGACTGTACTCTATGCAGCCAGTAATGATACCTTTATAGCAGTCGTTGTGACCACGGCTTCACTTGTACCAGCAGCCTCCAATGGTATAACTGATAAGGAGAAATAGCTGCACTTACAGCAACAGGAATTTCAAAGACAGACAGTGTACATACAATGCTCAGACAGAAGTAACAGTAATACAACTAGAGTGACACACCTCATTATAAAACTGCACAGCGATTAGCATGTCCAGGGAACTGGTTATACTGTATTTAAATGTGCATTCGAACAAAATAATGCTTTAATAGTTTTGGCCTCTTTAGAAAGAATGTTACGAAAGCTGTTTGATAAAGAGCTCCTATTATGTCAGATGGAGATTAGCTCTAAATGACTCTCACTGTTTGATCACAGTTTGTTATGTCACGGTTTTTGTGAGTCTTATAAAATAGCATTGATGTGGCTTTTATAGTTCAGCCGTGATAAAGTGTTTGCAAATATTTGCCGCAACTTTCACTGTAAAGTATGCTGTCATTTTAGATTGTGTTTTAATGAGAAAAAGTGTTGCCCAACAAAACTGGGCATTGAAATAATAGTCACTGAGGGTATGCCAGACAAGTTCAAAAGCTAGTTCAAAAGCAGATAAGAGCTGATATAGAGAGGGAAATGACAAATGCCTGAAAAACAGACTCAATTGTATGAGAAGCTTAAAGAATAATTACAAAACCTTGCAGCTACCTACTCATTAAAATACTTCGATTATCTCATGAGCATCAGGAAAATGCTCATGGAACTATATATCTTTTACCTGATCCATGAGCTCTCAGAAAAAATGCAATGCTTTATCATAATTTCCATTAATAATCATGCAATTACTGTACATGTAAGCTCCCACATGATTTCCTACACAAGCAAATCATTCCTTTTAAAATAACACAAAATAAAGATCAATAAACGTCAAATGCTTATGACAGTCAGCAGCCTTACTGTATGTAGGTATGAACAAGCAAAAGCAAAGCAAACTGCAAACTACAGAGTGATTTTGTTACTGTGGTTGCTGTGGTACCCTTTTAAGGGTAATGTGCTTCATCTGCTAGCAGTTGTTGTAATTTAAAATTAAGATAATGTTTAAGTAGTTTTTTGGCCTGTATTGTCAGATTGTCCAAATGCACAGTACAGTACTAATCTGTTAATCTTGCAATGCCACATTTAACCGGGTCCCTTTTCTAACCTTAAACATGCCACTTAATTTGGTACCAGCATTGCCATTGAGACAACAGAGATAGCTGATTACTGTACACTGTGATTAGACTGAAACACTTACCGTCATTTATGGTTCACTTCATTGGAAGCTGTTTTGAAAATGAAACTGCTCATGAGTACTGTTTCTTACATTGAAAGTATAATATTAGTTTTTTCCTGACAGGATATTCTAAAATTACAAGCAGTCTTCAGCTACTGCAGTCTTGTCAAAGAGCCTTTGTTTTAGCAGCTGTGAATGACTGCAGCATCTACCCCAGCACTGTTAAAAAAAAAAAAAAGAAAAAAGAAAAGGTGGTCTGATAATGTGCAGCTAATTAAATATAATGTCAGTTACTTAAAAAATAATCATGTTTCCCCCTCCGTAAATGTGCATCTGTTTATTTATTTTAGTGATTATATTCAGATTATTTTCTTTCTTCTGAAAGGACACAAGCCCCCCCCCCCCCCCCCCCCCCCATCCTATATAATACCACAATGCCATTATGTATTACGGTTTATGTTGGTTTTTATTCCTCTGCCCCCTACAGGTAGATTTGAATGTTTGAACTTCGAGTAATAGACTGTATCTGAGTGGTGACTATTTCCTGCACTACAGAAGCAGAAGTTTTGGGACTGATGAAGCGCAACCTTAGCATCAGCATGGCTGGGAGTCAGGCTGTGTCCGCAGTGCTTTTTGCGTTTTGGTGTGTGGCAACTGCAGGTAAGTGCTCTTAACCCATTTCCGTGCCTGTCAATCACCCTGTGACAGCTATACCATGCTAGACTAATTAAGTTCAAATAAATAGTTTTAAGTTGAAGGAAGATCCAGGTCAAATAAGTTCTTTATAATTTTTGGTTCCAAAATGACCCCACCGGTAGAAAACCATTTTAACCCCAATAAAGAGTTGTTTAATAAGGAAGATGATTTTGTATTGGTCCATTTTCACAATATTACAAAAAAAAACCCCAAAAACAAAAAAAAAAACCCTAGACAAACAAAAAATGGAATAGGCCCTTTCTAGTATATTGTCATCCTTCAAATGAAAACTGCAAGCTGTTCCATTCACATGGATTTGCAGTGACTTGGTTACGAAATTGTCCAGTGGTATTTTTTGCCGTACCCGAACCTTTTTCCAAGAAAACAACGAATGTTATGCGGTCTGGAAACCACTGTTGCAGCCTGCTGGGAATCCATAAGAATAGGCCAACCGTAATCTCTTATTTAGAAGTGATCTGTCAGTGCGTATGACATCGCGCCTTGTCACTTGGCATGCTGATTTTGCCTGTGTAATTCTGCTTTACAGTGGTACACACAGATCCTTTTAAGTTTGCAGTTCAGATATTTCTTTCTGGTAGAATTTTTCACCTGGCCATAAAGCCGTTGGATCTTAAAGATACATATTGTATTGAGAATTCATAATGTTTAAGGAGTATCATCCCTTTGGAATAGCTCAGCAGGTGTCTACTATCATGATCAGTAGGTTGCAATGAGTGGATGCTCATACTTTAGGTAAGTCAATGCAACAGGAAACAAAAAAAAAAATATCCAGGGCTGTAATCCGCCCCTACACCCTGCCTCATCTGTAAAAAAAAGGGAAACATTTGCAATTTAAAGCTAACATTAAATTCTATATTCTCATCTAATGAGATTTCTTGGCGTAGCACACGCTGACACCAAGTGGTCACATTCTCTGACTGCCTGTGTGCCTTCAATAAGAGTAACATACAGAGAACCCAAACACATGACAAATACTAAAAAAAAAAAAAAAAAAAAAAAAAAACACCGAAAAAATGTTGGGACAGATAGATGCCTTGTTTGAATTAATCAAGAATCTTGCACAACATGCTGGGTTTTTCATTTGGAAATGCAAAGATAAATATTAGGGAACACAGGAAACCTCCTGTTAGGACAGTAAACAAGCACATCATATCTGCATTAAAGCCAGCAGTAAAGCAGCCTGAGACATGATGCCTTCGTGCCTGAGTACACTTTGGTTTTGACTTCTTTTAACCCAGCTGTTTAAGGTAGTGGAAAGCTCAAGAGAGTGCTAAATGTTCCTTCACGTGCATTAATTCCTTTTTTATTTTTAAAGTCAGAAGAAAAAGGGGTTTGGGAATGCAGTTTTCCATGCTTGGTGATTTCACGTTTGTCAGACAATCACAAATCAAGAGTCCCAGTCGGGATTTTCTTCTGTTTGCAGTCAGTCTGCTTCAATCAGACTCTCAGGAGAATGATCTGTGCAAACTGAGTGCCGACAGTCTCGTTCACAGCTCTCAATCAAAGTGACGCTTTTTGAGATATTAAACAGGTTCACATGTATATCACTATAACTTGGGTCTGCTTTGCGTAATTGTCGTGGGAGGTAATCAAGCTTTAAATTAAACTTGGAGAAGTGCAGATCTACAGTATAGGAAATAATTTTACACTCCCTCTCTCCTTTGTGTTGTGTTATACTGCAACTTTATATTTTGTGCTCCAATCAGGATTCCTAGCTGTCTGTTTTAGTTAATCACACACAATACTATTAACCCATTAACCACTGTGCTTGTTGGCCTGTCATCCAATGTTAAACACTCCCACCCCCCCCAATCCACAGCAGCTGCACAGAGATACAAAAAGGCAACTGTGAAACAACGTTTCTGTATACCTGCCACAGTTACAAAGGCGTATGCAGAAAAACTATTTCACCACCACAAGTGCACATTCTTATAGCAAGAACACCCCCTTCTCCTGTTGTTGTCTCAGAGTGTAATCATTTGTGACAAAAAAACCACACCCCAGCTGACTTAAGGACTTAATATTCAGTATAAATCAAACACAAGAGTTTTTATTTAGGCTTTTTAGAGAATGTCTTTCTTACATGTACAGCCATTTGAAATTCTAACAGCAAACAGACACCAGCACTAGAGCTCTGAAGCACATTAGAAATCTGTTTCAATATGAGGTAAACAACTGAGCAGAGCATCTGTTGTGAGTAAAGCTAATTGTGTCTCCGATGTTTTCCTCATTGCGAAGATGGTGAGGTCATGCTCAACTTTTCCATGTTTTTTTTTCTTTTTTTTTTTTTTTTTTTACACATTGCATCCAGTGGAAGTCATTTTTCCATTGCCAGCATTGTTTTTTTTTTTTTTTTTTTTTCAATTGCATAATTTAATACTTGACTATGAAACATGTCAGATGTCGGGTTATGAAGAACGGAAAAAACAACAACAAAAAAAAAAACAGCTTGAGCTTGAATTTTGTATGCAGTTGACTGCAATTGATTTCTATCCTTGTCACATCTAGTTTTACAAGCAAATTACAGCATTCTCTTTGAGCATATCATTCCAGTAATAGAATCCTTGCACTGTGAGTTTTAGAATTGAATTTAGAATTTCGAATTTTAAAGTTATAATTACTTAGTTCCAACAAGGGCCTTCATGGTCTTGTTTGGCCGTCTTATCTTCTCACACATTCCCTGAAGTGCCAGACCTTTCGGTGTTGTTTTAAACAAAGCAGGGTTCTTTAAGGATAGACGTTTCCCATGTGCAGTGCTGTACCTTCCTTTTCAATGTAAAGTTCTTGAAGATGAGTGCATATGCTTTTGCTGGCAGGCAGGAATACAATACCTTTGAACTAAATTGCTAAGGTGTTCCGTGACTAGTTGATCTGTCAGCGTCTCAGTCTTCTGGCAGTTTTTGTGGTGTCTTGTCTCTGTGTTTTCTTTCATTATTCGAGAAACCCCTGCTGTATTCTCATGCTTCACCCAGTGCGTTATTGTCAGTATTAAATAAAACAGAAAATGCTTCAATAGTATTGAATCTGTTCAATTAACTGTTGAAAAGTGGATTTATTGTCCATTTATAAGTTTTGATTGGATTGTAAAAGAACTCCCAGTAATTGTGTTCATAATCTCAGTCCTTCCCTGGAGACTTGCCAGTAATGAAGCTGCCAGATCATTCATGGCTGAGCGTTATGGTTTGCTAGCTAGCATTTAGGCATGGATCTGCTTAATAGTGCTTTATGGTTTCAAGTAGAGGGGGTCTGAAAAGAAAAACAAGAGTAACTACGGTTCTGTTTGTATAAATGTTATAGAATCATTACGTTTACGGTTTGTTTTTATATTCTTTGTCAGTCACTAAGTAGTCTCAGTGTATAGACACAGCAAGCTTGATTCTCTTATTTTCCAGGTGTTTTTCTTCCACTTATAATACTTTCCATCAGTAGAATTGTGGTTGTCGCCTTTATTATCAGACATGCCCAATTTCAATTTTCTCCAAAAAATAGCTGTGCTGCTTTCAATTTCAAAATGAAAAAGCAAAAAAAAAGTGTTGTAGGATTACGTCCAAAAATAAACGCACCTAATATGCCAACAAAAACTGGAGCGGGATGCCTGTGTGACACAGAAATTACTATGAAACAGCTGCATGGCAAACGCAGTCTGATCTGAACTGAGGAAAACTGCACAAAGTTCTTACTCATGCATAAAAAAAAAACAACAAAAAAAACAAAAAACTGACACTGCCTATTGGAACTGTATCTGTTTAGAACTCTCTGTACCTCGTGCAGTGGAGATGACCTATATAACAATTTGGGAGGTTTGCCACTGTCCTAATTGAGTTGTGTTCTAACACTGGTATTCATGACTAGACAGCAGTTTCCATGAGTAGCCTAGGCTGGACTTCAGGTTTGCCACACGGAGAGAGAGAGAGAGAGAGAGAGAGAGAGAGAGAGAGAGAGAGAGAGAGAGAGAGAGAGAGAGAGAGAGAGAGAGAGAGAGAGAGAGAGAGAGAGAGAGAGAGAGAGAGAGAGAGAGAGAGAGAGAGAGAGAGAGAGAGAGAGAGAGAGAGAGAGAGAGAGAGAGAGAGAGAGAGAGAGAGAGAGTATACTAGTATTATACAGTATGTATTGAGTAAAACATACCATCACAAATACTATGACTACTACTGCTTGAACCAAGAAGCTTCGAATGACAGCTTTCATCAGATCCTTAAATCTGCACTGGGCATTGGAACGTGCATGTAACCTTAGCAATGAGCTAGGCTTGTATTTTGTAGAACCTCACATCGGGTCTGAATGTGTGGCTGCCTTTATCATAAAGAATGCTTTGTGGTTAAAGCTGTTGGCAGAATCTCAGGCAGGTGGCTTTAACAATTCACAAACTATGTAGCAGCTAAATCCAACAAAGGAAAGCTTAGTATAACAATAAAATAGAATACAAGGCGTTCATTGAGTAGATAACGCAACCAGTTGTTGCTGATTAGTGCATGATATTTAGGATAATTATTTGAGGGATTTAGCGAGTGAATAATAGAAATAAAATGAAAACTATTTTTCATTGACAAGTGGGAAAAAGTACTGCATGAGAAGAGCTAATGTATTAGAGGGTAACTCTTTATAGTACAAGTAGTTCTTGGGCTCCATTCATAAAGGGTTACCAGGAGCCGTAAGCAGGTAAACATTCCACAGTTGACTGCTGACCATAGTTAACTATTTACAGGCGATTGAGATTCATCAGGATCATCTTGCGTTTGTCGTTGAACCTCAAGGACAAATGTCCATAATAGCATATTTTACACAGATTATATGCCTAATAGTTAATGCATATCCTATTTGCACTGGTCCCACAAGACATCCTAAACAGCAACTGAGCACCGTGGTTATATTAAAGCAAATTTTTAAAGGTTTCAACTAGAGGTTATTCTCAAAGAGCACATTACTAAGAGCATTGTAATACTGCTGAGTTTAGCTCAAGTCCAATAAAAACACACTCTGATTACATTTTAAAAGTAACTGAATATTATTAAAAAACAGAATAGAAGTGTTAAAAAATCTCATGAAATTATACAACAGCGTAGGAAACTCAACTTTTAAAAATGAATGCAACCACATACCACTACTACTACTAATAATAATAATAATAATAATATTAATAACAGATTATTATTATTATTATTATGACTATTACGATATTATTATTAATAATATATTCATTATATTAACTTAATAATAATAATAATAATAATAATAATAATAATAATAATAACAGTAATAATGCTAATACTTCTACTACTAATAATAATAATAATAAATAATAATAATAATAATAATAATAATAATACATCAGTATGTTGCTTATTGATCTTGTCTACTAGAAAATGAACAGGTTAATATAGTAAATATGTTGTATAATAATCTGGGGACTTGACTGAAATAGAAAAGGTATACAGGGTCTGGCCATCATGCAAGAACAGACACTTCATTCCTAGTCAGATGTAAGCAGATAACATATGGGCCAGTATTGCATTACAGACATAAAGAGTGCATGCTGATTATTTCACTGCTGCCCTATTTAGCTTTATATCCTATACTGTTACTGAAGTAAAAAGGTTAATATCTGCAGTTTCAATGGGAAATGTTCATATAGACATTTGCCAGTATTCTGGTTTGCAACTCTTTTAAACTTTTTTTTTTTTTTCGAACACGAGATTGTATCCTGCTCTGGCCACACCAGTGAGGTGCATTCTCTACTATAATTTAGGTCACCCCTTCATGGAGATATTCAGCAGTGACTCCAATCCACACAATCAGTTATGAACAGCAGGAGAATGTGTAGCAATACGTGACATTTAATGTTTACTTGATCTTCCAGCATTAATATAATCTTTTCTGACCTTAATTGTTCAGAAATGCTACGCTAGCACTCGCTGTGTGATTTCAGATGAACCCGACACAGGGTCTTGACATTGCTGCTTGTGCAATAGCTGGCTAAAGACGGGGTTTCTTTTGGCATCACAACTTGAAATGTCAGGTTCTTGTTTCAGGATGATGGATGTTTATTCTGTCAGAATATCCCAGCAATGGCATTTCCCAGCAATTATTCTTTCACTGAAGTACTTAGCATATCTTTCTATAGAATTACACATAACATCTTGAAGTGTAGGCGGTTTTGTGGTGCCTTTCAGCATATTTGCATGGAGGTGCCGAGAAATCGAAAGTTAAAAAAAAAAAGTTGCCAGAAAAATCTAAAGTAATGGAACCCCCAAATGGTGGTTATTTAGTTAAGCTAGAAAGCTGCATAGCCAAGGCCCCATATTAGAACTGTACTTGATTGCTGACAGCTAACAGATTGAGACTTCGAGAAGCTTTGAATTGTTTACCTTATTAGTGGTCAGATTCCAGTGTTTATACTCAGTGCATGCACAGAGGCTGCTGTTTATTCAGGTGTTATCATAGAGGAGGTAGTGTGCCGTGCAGTACAGTCTGTGACCGCATGTTTTCTACTAACACACAGCTTGGTGTGTTAAAAAGGTCTGCCGGCTTAAAAGTTGTTTTAACCCCCCCGTTCCAGTACACAGTGTTTATTACCTGAGGAAGGCAGGCAGTATTTGTATTATTGTGTATAAAACATTGTGAGCACATGTTGGGGGGGAGGGGGGGTCATTCAGATCCAAGGAGTGTACGGAGAAAAAGTTAAGACTTCGGATCATGCATCTGGCCTGGCACAGCGCCATCTTGTTTATTCTGAAATAAACCAGAAGGGCTAAAGCTTTCTTATCACTTACAGATAAACATGGAATCAAGTGTCCTTATGTTGACTGTAGCTGTTGATTCCTGGAAAATAAATGCAGTAATGTTTTGTCAAGTTTCTGGTTACTGTAGTTTCCTTCATTATTATTTTAAAAATTTCACTTGGTCCCTTGCAATTCATTGCGTTCTGTAAAGTATTGACTCCCGCACAACAGGGTTGCAGTGCTAATAGTGGTGAGCAATCAGCTCACACCTCAATAGAAAATGTAACTGCATTATCCTATCTGGAAATGACTGCCTTTGACAAACTCAGGAGTGATATTTTAGGAGGGAGTCCAAAGTCACTTTTACACTAAAGTTGCCCAGTCCCAAGTTTGTGCTTATCAGAGTCTTGTTGTTTCAATCTAGGCTTTATCCTCAATAAGATTCTTTCCAGACATCCTGTTTTTGAGGCCTTAAAAGACTGTCCAAATCAGTTTTTTGTATTCGTCCCAGCTTGACACATTCAGTTCAGTGTCCTGATTTTCCAGATGGATAATTATAGAAATGTGATTCAAGTCCCAACTGCCACCTTTACCATCTGGAATAGGACTTAGAGGCAGATAAAATAAATAAATTAAAAAAAAAAATAATACAGATTTATTACAACCAAAGCAAAGTGCCACAGTTTGTTTTTAACACGATCAGTAAAATGCATGCAGGAATCTTGTTAAAGTGTTATTTGGTAGTTAATTGTTTTTTTATATTTTTGGGAGGCTTGGAAGTTTGTATTAACTAGGATGTCTAGATCTTGAACACATTTGTAGAATAACTTATAACATATAAGATAAATAACAGTTTTAAGCATAGCCAATAGAGGGGGTGTTACCATAATTCCTTTTCATGATAAATTCTCCCCTTACTGCATGAAGTGATATAAGGGTTTGTTTTAACGATTTTAAAAGCTGCAGATCATAATACTGCCACCCTTGACCTGGTCATAGTCCAGTAAGGTTGTTTTATTGATCTCATTACTAAATTACTACAGTGCAACAAGACCCCGCCATTGAGCGGACGCATCACTTCACAGCTGACAGTATTAAGAACTGGTTGAAGTCATTAAAGTACATGGTAAAACAATAAAGGGAAGATAATTTGTTAAATTTGAAGAAATCAACACAAACCAGTAAAGTCAGGGAGAAACGTTTTTGATCCAACAAGCAAACCAACACCCATGGTCGTGGTAAGGAGGGATGATAACGCATGGTCTTAAACCCCTTTAACAGCAGCACAGTGTTGGGGCCGTTGGATCTGCTTGTAAGAAGGATTTTTTATCAGCCTGTCATGTTCTTCCAAGGAAGAAACATGGCAGTGGGAGCTGGGTGTAAAATCTGAAATCATGTCTTAATGAAGCAGTAATTAAGGTGTTACTATACTACACAGCAGATAGATGCAGTTGAATTCTGGGCAGTTTTGTTAATTATATAGTCGCAAAGCTCAAACCTGTTTTCGTTTATCTGGTTTTTCACTGCATCATTCAGTTTGATGCTATTATATTTGTTTTTTAAGTACACATTTTACACCCCACCCCCTTCTCCCCAAAAGCAGCCACGTGTCCATTAAAAAGAAAAAAAAGTTTGATTCTTCATATTATTATTAAATATACTTAAACTTTTAAGGGATGATGTACAGTGCATTTCCTTAAATCTGCAGTGGAAATTACCTACATTTTTACTTGGTACTCTAAAACTCCCCTAATTTAAATTATGAGGTTATGAGATGAGTACCCTGATGCTTTCTGTTAAATATGGGCAAGATAAATGCTTTCCGGAATTAAGCGATAAAACCATAATTTTCACATTTGCAGAAGGCTAGGTGTTTTTTTTTTAAATTTATTTATCATTTACTCAAACATGTTTGAATAATCTGCATGATTTCTCTTTACAAATGTAATTACTGTGCAATAAACAGCTCTGTTATTTTGATCAATATCCCCCATTCTGACAGAATTACTGATCAAAGCAAAACCTTCAAAGTGACTTCTGTATTAAATGTTGTTCACTGACTGCAAAACAAACATCAATAAACTAATTTGTAGAGGGCAGATTATTATTATTATTATTATTATTATTATTATTATTATTATTATTATTATTATTATTTTAGCATTGCTTTGTGCAATTTCTTACAAACTTTCTAACATTAACTTTTTTGCGTTTCCTTTAAGAAGATCATAAAAAATGATGAATGAATCTGGCTCTGTATCTTGCTGTTATTGACTCATTTGTTTGGGGGTGGAGGTGTTAGCCACTCGCACAGAGTTTCATGTAGACTGTATACCAGTAAATACCTGTGCAGTGAGCGTCTATTTCAAGTTCTCACTTTCTTGTCAAATAAAGTGCAGAATTGTGAAGTTGAAAATAGTCAGGCTTTTCATGCACACATTCTACTCATAGCGATGTTTTTGTGTGGGTGTCTTTCTCTTTTTGTGGTTGTGCATATTACTAAATGTCAAAGGCAAAGCACTGCTAAACCTCTCGAAATGAGAATCTTGCAGTGATCGTCACATGTGTCTTAAACTGTGGGTTTAGATGTGAGGTGGGCGTGGTGATGGTATTGCTCAGTGCTTATCACGACAGCGCTTACAATGCAGATTTGAAAGGGTAGGGGAAAATCCATTGCAGGCTGCAGAAACAAACTCAAGATTTACAGATTTTATATTTTATCAAAGGGAGATTACATTGCGATATAAGGGGTGTGCTTCTAGCCCCACCGCTTAAGCAGGAATCAAACCAACTTGTTTCATTACATTTAGACCTCCCACTCAGAAACCAGTGGTTTGGCTGCTGCTATGTAACAATTAACTGCCAACCCTCCTGTTGTTGCTGGTAGATGTCTACAGCTACTCCCTGCTGTTTGTGCTGGAGAGTCCTACCGCTTTGCCCTAATGTATTTAGTGAACCAAGTACTGTGCTGTTGCTGTCAGCTCTGCCATCCATCGTGAGTTTCGTGTAGTTTCCGTTTGAGATCAACAGCTGTGCAGTATGTTTTATATCCCCATGCTCTGAATTGGCCACCCCTACCTCCATAATTGCACCTCCACTCTTTGACCCTACAGTGTGGCCACTTTTCTTGGTGTGCTTTTGAAAGTGTTATTGCCCATGTGTAGACTTGTAAAAGCTCTGTTTGGTGTCTGCCCTTGCCTGGTCTCATTTCATTGCTGCTGCAGTAAATATTATTTTCCACAACAGTGCGAAGAGGCCAGGTTACCAGATTTTATTCCAGTGACAGTTTTCCATTCCACTAAATGCCAGACATGTCAGAAACAAAGTGTATTTATTTATACTATGTTTTAAAGAAACACTATTGCTTTTAGTTTCTAATAAATTGTAACCAAGAAAGCCAAATAAAACCGTCCCTTCGGGGGATTTATTTTCTTCTTTTTTAATTTGCTTTTTCATTCAGTTTTGGCAACGAATCTGTCTGATCCACATTAAAGCCATGTTGCTGTAGAGACTGCTTGCCTTGATTTGTCAGACTGCGTTTCCACGCTGATTCCTGCTAACAACTGACAGTTTATTATCTTTACTCTACTACTCCTGCCGCGTGTTTGTAATTATTTGAATGAAGCCCTCCCTCTCTGCATTTCAAGTAAACAGAGACTGCTGGAGGCAATTGCATTGGACCTTGTTTACAGTTTAAAAAGAGAGAAATATGATTTTATTAAAAAAAAAAAAACGTTTGAAGTTGTTAAGGCAGCTAAAGTGGGTGGAACAATGTATTTAACATGGGCCCGATTTCTCAAACTCCTAGCTGCATTTACAAAAATAAGCAACTTAGGAACGTCCTTCTTCATCTCGCCCATATTTGTATTTTATTTGCCTTAGCATCAGAATGGAAACAAACATGCGCCATTTCCTACCATTATTCACAAAGCTTGTGAATTTTTTGTTGTCGTTCCAGCCATTTTTCCACAGTCGGCTTTGCTGTCTGGAATATGCTTTTTTATTTTTTGGACACATTTTACGGCTAAAAATTAGACAGTTCAGTCTGGCTTAAAAAATAAATTAAAAAAAAAAAAAAAAAACGTTGGTAATCCAAGGTCACTATGTTCTTTAGCAGCTGTCCTAGATATAAAAAAAAAAAAAAAAAAAAAAAAAAGTTTCAATTACTTATTAGAGACCTTGGACACTGCCCTTGCCTTAAACCAGGGACATGAAGTTCCCAAGATGCATGTTATTGCTTTAAATATTACCGTACTGTATAAAATATTGTAGTAATGCCCTTTTAAAATAAATAAATAAATAAATCTCATGAATTAAAAAAAATGATAAATTATTCTCTTAAAGTGGCAGAGCAATTTAGCAGTTATTTGACTGACACGTGAATATCCTTGTTTTTTATATAAGCTTTTTATTTCCAAATTGCTGGAGCCACTGCTTTTGTTTTACTGTCGTGAATTGGCCCCTCCAGATGTTTTTGTTGGCATGATAATGGTTAGTTTCCACTGACAAGCACCATTCTGGTCCAACAGTAACGAGCAGAACCGTTTCAAATCGGAACTGGACCCTGCAGGATTGTATTAGAATACTGTCTAGAATTCAGAATTGTGAGTGAGGTTTAATCATGTTAGGCACACTCAACTATCCCTTTATAAAGTCTTGGCACAACAGTTCAAAATGTGAGGGTTTTCATTGTGGAAGAATAGATATACTGCGTCTGTATTCAGTATATCTATTGGTATTCATGCATTAGTTTGAGCCACAGCCTTTACTAATCTTTTTGTATGCAGTGACCCATTCACTTCATACTACCTCAGTACTAGGAGTGTAAAGTTGTATTCTTGCACTCAAGTGATATATTAATAGTTGGTTGCATGAAAAAGGGTTTCAGTACCTCAATACAGTTGGTGTCCTTCATAAGCTGCGGAGAGAAAGGCGGCAGCAGGTTTTAACATGCTGTTCATTCACCCTCCCCCAGAAGGGAACGCAGTCTCCTCTCATCTGGTCAGGCGATGAGATACACGTCAGCCCTTGATTGACGCAGCATGGAGAAGTTTACTTGCCAAGGGAAAAAAAAAGAAACAAACGCCGATCTGTCACCACTAGCTGCACAGGTGGTCTGTGACGGAGAGCAGGCATTGTCAGACACACCCCGCTGTGACACCCCCGCCCCCCGTGGCGGGGGCGGTGCTGGTGCGGGCCCCCCCCGGGGGCGGGTGGTGTATCTCTAGAGGCTCACTGTTCCCAACAGGGGTCAATGTGGAGTAAAACTAAGAAAACATTTACTGGGGATTGAGAGTAGGGTTGTAACATGAAAACCTGTAGACAAGATACAGACAAGTTACAGAAAAAGCATAATATAAAATATACATATAAAACTTTCATACTGTAAGTGATCCCATGTATCTTACCGTTTTATTATATATCTAATAAAAACCTGTTTAAATTGATCAGTTAATCATCAATTCATTGATTAAATACAAATATGATGCTAAAACTGCATAGTTGCATATACTTTGCTGTCCATTTAGTTTACCGTTTATTCATGGGGTGTCTGTTGGAGCTGTAAGGATAGAGACGCACAAACGAGATGTTAGTAAGCAGTATTGAGCGGCTAGAGGGGCGAACCCATAGCTAGGAATTAGGTGCGGGCTTAGAGAGGCCCGGGCTTGAAATTAGGATAGAAAAGAGATCTTGACCGATGAGCTCTCATATTGCCGAGGACAGAATTTGGTCGAAAGTCACGTTCATATAAAAGGGCTCTGTTCGGCAGAGGCGCCTCTCGGGGCGATAGGAATAGTCCAGCAGCTTAGGACTGAAAGGAGCGATAGTAAAGGCTTCCCTTACTGGTCTGGTTCTGCCCTTGCATGAGGTGAGGCACAGGCCTCCGAAGCCAGGAGCGGGAAAGCATCCCGCAGGGAACCTGCAACGGAGAGATGGTTTAGTCTGGTACAGGCACTGAGAGTGTAAAGCAGGCCACGTCCCGAGTGAATTGAGGACAGCGCCTCACATGAGAGGCCGGGGGTCCCCTCTGACTCACTCAGTGAGAATCCCTCTAGTGTGAGGACGAGGTAGCGTGACTGACCTGAGGTCGGGGGACTGAATCCGCACTTACACCCCCCCCCCCCCAGAGGAAACCGATGCAAAGGCACGAGAAAGAGAGGAGGAGAAAGCAAAACACTAGACAGAGAGGGAGTGTGAGATAAATAGGAGGTTAATGATGATAGGTGTTAATTAATAAAGCAGCCCAGTCATAATGCATTCAGGCCATGCTTTGGATAATAAACTTACTACTGTGTACTGTAGATCAAATTCAGTTTTATGCTGCATATTTCATCACAACAGTAAAAAATAAGATATATGTTGGCAAAGTTCCCTCTTATTTTTGCTTTTTCGAGAATGAATCCAGATGTGGGTATAACTCAGAGAAAAGTCTATAAAGTACAATGTGAACAAATATATGGCAACTTGAAAGAAAGAAAACAGGTACCAGTACTTAAGATACAGAAAGCTTATGCAACAGATTGAATTCTGGACATGTGTTGTAATGCTGTGCTTCAATGGCTTGCGTTCATCACATGCAGTGTCTTAGTCAATAACTGTTGCAGCTAAATTGTCTGTATCTCACAGAATGATTTGACAATGTGGATTCATGAGGATGCTTGTAAGGGCATGTTTTTACAACAACAAAAAAATATTGCTTTGGTATAGGATGGGTTATGAAAAGGGTTGCTCTGTTTCACTTTGCTTTGTAATGACTGACTTTGTAATGAGTGACTAACGGAATAATCTTACTGCTATTTTACCTGCTTACTTTGAAAATGAAACCTACTTACAATATTGCTCGGTACAAAGAAAACAAAAAAATGAACCAAAATATCTGCAAACAATAAGGATAATTATTACTGTAAACTCTGCTGAATCTGTTTCATATTTGAGCTGGTATTTGGTAAATGCTTCATTGGTTTTTGGGAAAACCACAAATTGAAATGCCAGTAGGTTAAGTCTTTGGGGTCAGGATCCTGAAGTTGATCCATGATTTTAATTACAGACTTGGGCACACAAAACTCCATGCTGGTTAACTATTAACTGTGGAACGGCTACAGCAGGCAATATGGTTTATGTATTAACAAAATGAAATGAGTTGAAAGAAATTCACAAGGCAGTGGCAACAAGTTTAGTTTGCAGTTAAGTGTGTGTGGGGTGGGGGGGTGTTGGGGGGGGGACACAAACACAAAATGCAAGACAAATACAAAGGGCTAGATTCACTTCGTTAGTATGATGGGTTTTTTTTTCAGAGAGTAAACCACATTAACCTATCAGTTCAGAAATACATAAATAAAATACATCTAAGTAGGTCATGAGTAGTCAGAAGTTGTTTCTTATTGGAATTGTAATTTTCTTATCTAGTGATGAGTTTGGATTCTTGCCTGATTTTCTTTGTCCACACCCTCCCTGAATCAGCAGTCTTGGTAAGCAGACAGCTGAACTTCTGCCACTAGATTGAATCCAGTAATTTTAGACGGTGCCTGTGGGGAATGCAAAGCACAACAATCCCAGTCAGACTAGTCTTCGACTAGAATTTCAAGGGCCTGGAGCCAGTTAGCTGTAGGAGTTTCAGGCCAGCACTACCTCGCTTGGGGACCCTTAAGTCTTCAGCACTATGCAGAGACCTGCTGCGGCTGTGTCTCTTGCACAAGCCAGCAGAACAGGTTCCATACAGTGGAGTCACTGCAAGGCGGGAGGTAGGGGTGCGGTGTGGGGGGAAAGTTACCACGTCCTCAAAGGCTTTACTGAAAACAAACTTGTTTGAAAAAGAAATAATTCACATTACATTGTGGGAAACATAGGTGGTAGTTACGTGCCTGAATACTATTTAAGGCATGAAACTGAAAACTGAAAAAGCATTCATGTTTTTTTTTTTCCTTATTATAACATGCATTATGAAGTCATATGTGCACAGTGTTATTAAAATGAAGAAATAAACAATAGGTTATAAGGTGCTGTTAACCATTATGACCATTTTCCACTCCCACAAGGAAACTGGAGGCAATCAACTGTCCTGTACAAACAACTTTATGCACTGTATTTGTGTGTGTCTTTAAAACTTTTAAACTAAAAAAAGTTCCTTTACAAAGATCCATTAGCGTATAAATCACAACAAAGCATAAAAATAAGCCTTATAATTACGTCCGACAGGTACCATGTTATGGTTGTAATTTGCGGAAAGGAAGTGCTTAAAGAATTGAATGTGTTTGTTTCCTCTTCTGTCCTCAGGCCCGTTGCCCAGGAGTGGATGTGTGCCGGCACCTGTCAGTGAGTCCCACCCTGTGCGCGCCCTGCTGGAGAGCTTCACAGTGCTGTCGGGCTGTGCAAGCCGAGGCACCACCAGCCTGCCACAGGAGGTGCACATCATTAATCTGAGGAGCCCAGGGGAGGGACCCAGCCAGCACCAGAGAGAGGTATTCCCAACAGAGCCCACTTTAAAAGCCATTAACCTGATTATATCGGCAGCCTCCCTTTTAGTTCCTGGCTGAACAAAGAAAAAAAATTGGGAATTCCTTTTTCAGAAGCATCTAAAATTATGCTGCAGTATGCACACACACACACACACACACAAATAAAAAGAAAACCTTGTGTAATTTGTTCTTTTTTTCCCAAAAAAGTAAAACTGAACTGATTTTATTGCCTTAGCAAAGAACTGCCTTTGTGACTTTGATGTTGAAAGAGTCTGTAGCTTTTCTTCCGTACCCTGAAACTGTAGTGTTAAGAAATGGAAAAATAATCTTTCTGACCAAGCGTGTTGCTATGCAGTCTGGGGGTGTCCATACTGTGTATCTATTACGTCTATTGGCAGGACAGTTATAATATTTAGTTAAATTGTATCATCTAAACAGATTTTCTTGTATCATGGTATGATTCTCTGCCATAGTGAAAAAAAAGCATGGGCATCAGATTACATCAACCACATCAAATGAAAGAATTCAGCAATTACTGGGAACGCTTTCCTGGCTGTGAGTACTGCTGTCTCCAGCAGGCCTCAAGTGCTGTATTAGTTCTTGTTTACTTTATTATTGCACTGCACTGTCGGTCTTAAACAGGGCCCCTATTCAGACCTGCTCAAAAAAGTGGGAAGCGAAAACTCTTAAGATGAAATTAAAGGGCTGTGGATTCCAATTGGCCTTTAATATGTAGGGATTGTTAAACCTATTATCAACCAGTCTGTTTGATTGGGTATTTTGGTTTAATGGCGTGTGCTCTGCTGGTAGCAGTTCAGAGCTGCAGAGTGGTTGGAGATAATGGAGGAATGAATGGCTGCTTTTCTTGCAGGGTACGCTATTTTGATAAGGGTGTAGTGTGACCGTCACTGGAGTGACTGGCTTGCTTTTTTAGGAAAGGCTCTTGAAAGTATGTCCCAGTGCTCTGGGATTGCATCAGTCTGCATTGTGTGGCATTCTCTGCTGCGGCTCAACCACTAATGCCATACCTTGGTGTCAATTATCTGCTCTCTGCCCCCTATTGTAATCATAGTCCTTGAAAACGGCTGCCATTCCTTCCCTCAGAATGGACAGGAAACTAAAGAAAGGTCTGCTGGCAAAAGCAAGGGAGCAGAAGATTGTAAACATCCTAGGGAGATCAGATTAGACTCTGAGATTTAAAACAAAGCAGAAAAAATATTATCTTGCTTACCTCTGTACAAAAACAACTCTGTGTGCCCTTTTGCCTGAAACGAAATAGAATGACTTCCACTATCTGATTTTAGTCGCAATGTGTTTTTGAGTAAACAGTAGTCCCAGACATCTGCAAACAAAGATACCAAACAAATAATAATAAAAAAAAATAGCTGTAACACGCTTTAGCCTTTCCAACGAGAGATAAGATTACAAAAAAGGTGATAATGTGACCATTACTATATCTCACTTTAAAGTTACTATTGTGTTAAAATGTCTAAATCATGACAATAGACTGCTGCATTTAGTCCTTTTATCTTTCTGAACTTCTTATTGCAAGGGATTTTATTTTGGGGTAGCTGTTGTTTTTGCTGTTTAAGCACACAAGAGTGGCCAATGCCACCGTCGAGACTTGACCAAGACTTGCCTGACTTTACACCAGTTACTTGTTCAGACCGCGGCTCATGCTAGTCTGGTTTAATGCCTAGGACATTCTGCACTGCAGCCCCCTGGACCCAACCACTTAGCATCTGTGCTGAAACAACTTTCCAGCAAAAGGAGCTTATTGCGTAATACTATCAAATATAATCATTTGTACTGTTTATAATAACACAGATATAAGTCACGTTGTACATATTTAATACTGCTACGTATCTATCTTGCCTTTCAATTTGCTTGTGCTTTGCTACCATGGCAACAGTTTGTTATGCCCCCCCAGGCACTTCCTGTGCATGGGGATAATCCCTCCTCTAAAATGGTCTCAGGTACTGGGAAGACTAGATTAAGGTGGCTGTTGTAGTGGCTTGAGTTTGACTTCCATAACCAGCTGTCGGGTGCCAAAGGTGGGGTGCTCCTTTACTAACAATAGCTCTGTTTGCTCACAAGGGATCTTGCAAAGAGCACTTAGAGCACTTTTAATAATCTATCATAATTTATGGCAATAAATGTTAATTCTTAAATTACGTGGCAGTTGTTTTTTTTGTCTTCTAGAAGATCACTTAAGCTGTTAATTATATTCTCAGCAAAGCAGTAAAAAATGAAACATTTACTAATGCCCGCTTTAAAAAAAAAATTAAAAAAATATTCAGTTCATCTGTGCAAAATGTAAATCACTTTGTAAATGATTAATTAACCCTGGCTTATACAAGGAGGTACAATGTTGTTTCATGCTTTGTTATGCAATGAAAGTTAATAAGTGACCCCAAAAAAAGTAAAATTTCCTTGTCTTAGCAAGACTGCCTAAAAAGACTGTATGTATGCTTAATGCACACAGACTGTTATTGTATAGTGACTTATGTTAATGTACATGTTTTCCATTCAGCGTCACACATTTCATTAGCAAGCAACTACTGTTAAGTGACATTTGAACTTTAGAGCAATTTCACAATTTAATATATTGCAAAGATGCAAGCAAGGTTACCCCATACGGTCCTAACTACAATTGTAAAAGAAAATATTTACGTATTAATCTGTTTCACACTAATAATGTTAAAAGCTTTTCTAAGTGTTCACAGTGGTATTCGTATTAATCTTCAGTTCAGCCGCCCAATGTATTTGTAATGGTGAATCAAAGTGATCATTCAAACCATACTTGAGATTAAATAGCAGGGCAAGAAACGCGCATGAAAAGTTTTTTTTTTTTACAAGCAGATAAAGTCTGTGTCTGGAAAGATGTAGATGATACTGTGTTTTTGGTGCATCCAGCTACTTAGGGAAAGCACTCATCACTAAAGCTTTCTGTATAAAGACGTTACAGTGGATTAAAATGTGGGCATCCTACTCAACATAATTGTAGTGTGGTAAGTTTTAACTATAGAGGCTTGCTGATAAGATTGTAATGCTCACCACATCCCCAGCCTCAGGTGTTTCTAAATATTTCAGATCTTCAACATAATTATTACAAGCCATACAAAAGGAAGGAGATTAGAGCTGTTGAACAAAGGGCAGAGGAAGAATCCAGATTGTGTTTGCATCCTCTTCAACAGATATCTCTCATCTTTATAAAGACAGCCAAAGGGCTTTTGAAGGATATTCAAGGAAACCTCCAGCTCCCCTTGTCAAAGTGCTCATATTCTGAACAAATTGATTCCAGGATAGAATCATGTTTTTAAATTAAATAATAGCAAAAGTGCTGGCTTTACAGAAACTTTTTTTGTTTTTCCAAAAAAATATATACACTGCTATACAAATGTCTAGACATGTTGCCTTTTTCTACTCTGATGCATCATGAGCATCGACAATTTACTCAAAGCCTCCACTAATGTTTTCTACTATTATAACAACCTGGACTTGCATAAAGAGTGAAAATCATTGAGTGAAATAGCTCACATCACTCTATTTTCAAGGTATCCGAAGCATAATCAACAAGTACAGAGACCCAAAAAGCTGTCTAAGAAGGAGAAGCAATACTTGAAGATAATATCCTTAAGGAATAGAAAGAAGACAAGCGTTGAATTGACAACAGAACTGGCAGAAGGCGCAGGTGTCATTGTCCATCCATCAACAGTACTGTCACTCTTGAAATCAGGACTTAAAGGATGTGTTGCAGTAAGAATATCTCTGTTAAGAATGGGGAACAAGACTAAAAGGCTACAATATGCACAAGAACACAGGAATTGGACTATGGAACAATGGTCAAAGGTACTTTGGACTTTTGATGGATGGACAACAACACCTGCGCCTTCTGCCAGTTCTGCTGTCAATTCAACGCTTGCCTTCTTTCTATTCCTGAAGAGGGTTTGTGGGTTATTCATAAAATGTCTGTTTTTCCGTGGTGGTAGGGGTTGTTTACTGTCCTGTTGTGCTTTTTTCCTATTCATAAATAGGTTTTACTGCCATGGTAGTTAAATTATCGTGACGGAAGGCAGAACCATCAAAACCGCCCCCGTTTTCTCATTTACACACACTTAAACTGATTCATAAAACAATCTGATGACAGTAAATGGCTTTTACTGGCATGATAAATACCACATACTCCACTTCTGACTGCTGTTGTTTTATTCTTTATAATAAATATCAAACTTTATTTATTTGTTTGATTTCCTTAGTTCTTGACATTGTCATTTTCTGGATCAATTGTAATGTATTGTATATGTATATTGTTGTGTCAGTGATGCCTTATAGTCAGAACCAAAGGAAAATGTTATCTCTCATGGTAATGTGGTGCGTAGGCTATAAAGCACACGACTGAGTTCAATAAATTGTTGTTTTTAAGAGTAGCAAACTTTGCTGCTGCCGCTTGGGCAGTGCACCAGGAGGAGGGTGGATTATCTGAAGAAGACTCATAGGTGTTTAGATAGCACAGGTGGTGTGTTATTCTACACTCCTCAAAAAGTATGCAATCTTATTGTTGTGTGTTGTATTCTGTATAAGTCCAAGTCATTTAGTAGCCTACAATTCATCCACACGCAATATATAATACTGTGTGTGTGTGTGTGTGTGTGTATAATCTCATTATTTCAATATGTTGGACTTTATTTTCTCTTACATACAGGTATTTCTCAAAAACAAAGCGTAATTCAACAGCTTGTACAGTTTTAAAAATCATAATTTATTTTACTTTAAGTGTTTTTTTTTTTTTCCTTTTCTCTCAGAAAGGATAAAGCACAGTCTTTAACTACTGGACAATTTTATTTGCTTACTAAATTGTATTGGTTGCTGGAAACTTGCCAGTAATTTTCCGACACCCACTACAACAGGACCGTCACTTTATTTATGTGGTTTTATGAATCAGACAAAAACAGCGTCACAGTGAATTAAAGGGACGTTCTGGAAATACTGTCTTATTTTTATGTATAGCCCCCATTATCTTTAAGTATTGCTCATCTTTGTTAGACAGCTTTTTGGGTCTTCCAGTCCTGGGTTTGTCAATTACAGATGATGTTTCTCTGTACCCTTGAAAATCGAGTGATGAGAGCTATTTCACTCAATGTTTTTTCTTCTTTATTTATGCAAGTCAAGGTTGTTATAATAGTAGAAAACACTAGCGGAGGCTTTGAGTAAATTACTGATGCTCATAATGCATCCGAGTAGAAAAATGCAACATGTTTAAGACTTTTGCACAGCAGTGTATATTCTTTGAGATTACAATTATAGCATAACACATTGATTGACATCTGCTGCAGTCTACCGGTTAAATGTGACTACTTTTTTTCCCCAAGAACTGTACTATGAACTGTGGAGGATGATGTTGATGAAAAGAAACACACATACACATTAGCTATCAGTCTATTTCCATCGCTCTGAACAGTTGACAGGGTGTTAAAACCCAGTCTCTCTGGTGCGTGATCATTAGTCTTGGTGTTAGAGTTAAGCATCTCGGTCTTCATTAACACTCCTGCTAACGATGATGTGATGAAGCCCACTGTGCCTAGAGGACAGCTCAGAAAGGCTGGACATTCAGTAGTGGGAGGTGGCCGGTTGTATCATGGTAAGTTGAAATGAATGCTGCGTCTTTGGGGAGGTGGTGCAGTTTTCTAATTCCCTAATTCCCCGGCTTTCGGCTCAGGTCACATGTCAGTGAGTTAGGTGGTGCAGCCCCCAGTAGCTTTTCATCCATATCACAAAATCACTCTCTAATGTCTTACATCTGTCAGGCTGTCTTGTTTAGGTCAGGACAGAGTTGCACATTGTCTGACTGTAGCCAGAGACAGTGCTTCTCACCTTGAGCACCGATTTCACCAGTAAAGGAAGAAGAAACTGAATCACGTTGTTTTCAAACATTTTAACTGCTATATATACAACAGTTGCTTGCACCCCTGAGAAGCCACAAGGTCCCACTTTGTGTGAGGTCCAGCAAGGGGGAGAAGTAAACTGAGAGATATCAAGGTTAGAGCTTTGAAAACATCAGCATGCTCAGCCTGTTAAATTGGCAAAACAGTAGAGGATGTTTGTGGACATTACCAAGCTTAGGAAGCAGTTATCCTGTAAACATTCACTGCAACAAGATGTAAGCAATGGTGTTTAACCTGGCAACTTTAATTGGAATCTATGAGGCTGCAGCAACCCCCCCCCCTCCCTTTCTAAACCTTAACTGTATTTCAGCTGTTCTCACAAATATATGATAGTGTGAAATAGATACAGTATTGCATACACACTATCTACCGTAAGGCAGAGGCAGGTGCAGTGGGTCTGTTCTACAGCACATGGACTGAAGTTGACTTTGGCTTTCACAAAACATTAAGTTGTAACATTATTATTATTATTATTATTATTATATTATTATTATTATTATTATTATTTTAGATAAATAGGGACACAATCAGTGTGTTTTTTGAAAAACCGCATCCCTTGAGAAAAATCCCAAGTGTCTCCCATCTAAAGCTCTTTCTGTGTACAGTGCGGGCTATGTGTAGGTTTTCTGCCCCAGTACATTATTTCCACCTGCAGACTGCTTGCATCAGCCAAGCTATGAGCCTTATTTGTGAAGTTCAGATTGTTTGAAGAAAACCTTTGCTTCTAGACAGTGAGCTTGTTTTCTGTCTGCAGTGGGTACCTGGTGGTTTTGTTTTATTAATGTATTTATACAGTTTTTTTTTTTATTAAAGGGTAAGTTCTGTAGGCACACTTAAAAAAAAAAGTAACTTAGTTTAAAAGAAAGAGCTTTCCCTTTAAAGAGGCTTCTCTCTTATTGATCCTGCTATGTTTAATGTGGCTTCTCCTCTGTTTGTTTTGGACAGAAATCTTACAGCGCTTGTTTTCCGAGTCAACGAAGAAGTTGCTGGTCAGTGACTTTGGTTTTTCAAATTGTACCCAGCAGGTCCTTAGAGGAAATAGTGTGTCGGCAAGAAAAGTCTTCTTGTTGCATTCATGTTTAGAGTGTGGCCTTGAGCACAAACTTGGGGTCTGTGGTCAAAATGACATGCAGTTAAATGGTCTCCGGTGACCTGAAAAGAGAGAGTTTATGTGGAACGATTCATTTTCTGTCTCGCATGTTGCTGTGGAATTCAGGATTACAAAACTCTTTCTTTTAATAACTGTGGTTTCAGTAGAGCATTCTAATAATGCTACAGTAGTAATGATTTAGTTACCTCATAACAGCCTTTTTCTTGCAGGAGACTTAATTGACTTGAATTAGACTTCTCTCTACATGTATGCGTTCTCAAAGGGGTACATTGTTAGTCAAGCTTTAGTAATTGTATTGGCAAACATGTAAAATGTTGAACAGTCGCAGATGTGATCAATTTATTCATGGTGTTTATCTTATGAAAAGATGTTCTTTAAAGCACTGATTCACATAATACTCATGAGTCTCATGTATTCCCCCTAAAAAAAAAAAAAAAACAATTTCATTTCCTGTGGACACAAGGAAGTGCTTCTATGAAACAAGGCAGGAAGGAAAATGGAAAGCCTTCTGTGATATGAATGAGCTTGAAAGTTTTTTACGAGAAAGGTTTAGGGAGGGGAAAACAGTAAAAGCCTGGCAACATACACAGTTTATGTGTCAATTATAAAAAAGGGGGGGGGGGGGGGGGGGGGGGGGGGGGGGGGTAACGGGGGGACATGTTTGCACTTTAATACAGCCAGTAAATGCTCTCAAGCAGCTATTTGGCCTTCCCTTTACCCTGACCCAGTCACTCAATATCAGATTCCTTATTTATAACTGCTACATTATGGGCATTTCTTTCGCCTTGGAATGTAGTTGTATGTACACTACCCTGCCAATTTATTAGCAAGGCATCTGTGGCTGTATGTTCAAGGGATTGATGCTGTCATGCTGGACTTGGCTGCTTGTTTGTTGTTTTGATGTCCATGGCGATCGCTTCTAGGGTGAGCCCAAAGCATAAGGTGACGTGCATCCTGCCTCATTAACATCCTCTTCTGGCAACAGTTGTGCTTGGTAGATGCTGTTTTCTGCACGGCCATCTGGGGGTGGGCGGGGGCTTTGACCCTGCTTTTGCACAGAACTACAGGCTTTCCCTGACAGCTGTGTGGTTGTGGTCACTATGGCTCTGGACTCAGAACAATGGAAGACTCAGATGGCTTTTCTCTATTGATATCTACACGGCAACATTGTGTACAAAGTAAATGCATGGGAAATTGTTTCTACATTGTTACCAGAGCCTGTACTTGACTGGATTAATATTAATACTTATTACAATGTTTCAAAACCAACACGTAAATAGAGTAAACTCTGGTATTCAGAACTTTTAACATAAATTAAACATCTTGTACTTGTTCTTGTTTTACATACTGTATCAGGGAACTAAATGCTTTGACCTGCTCAGAGATTATCTATGAAAACACTGTTCCTCTAAACACTTCAGCTGTATCAGAGGAGTGCAGACAGCTTATTGTAATATATGATATGATATTTAGGGAAAGACATGTCTAAAACTGTTATTAAAAGAGAGCTTACCGGTACTCTTTAACTGTTTTTGCAAATCGAGTGTATGTTGAGTAAGTGCATTGGACAGTAATGAGTAACTGATGTTCTCCAGAACATTGGACTACACAGTCTGCCTTTAATAGTCTTTTACTTTTTTGATGCATGGCACACACTCTCACACACACACACACACACACACACACACACACACACACACACACACACACACACACACACACACACTACGATCCTCCAGCATTGCCTTACGAGAAGTTGGCTAACCTTCTCTCTGGGCAGTTTTGGCGCAGAGGTAAAGGAAATGACATCATTAATTAGATGTAAAATTGTTTCATTCACTCTGGGCTTGAAAAATGCTGTTTCAGCTCAGATAGTGGACTTTACAATTCCTGAGGGCCTAATCAGCCCATTAACTGTATCTGTGCAGCCTCCCGGGTAGAGAAGTTACGTGTATGTAGCAGCTGTGGCCTTCAGTGTTTTTCTTTAGGCCTAAATGTATTTGTAATAAGTTAACGTCATAGTTTGAAGCGTTAAATAAATATTTATTCTTCGTCACATTTCCTAAAAAATGAAATGGAGCTTTTTTTTGACCAGGAACAGTTGGGTCAACAGTATTTTTTATTTTTTTATTTATTTATTTTAATGTTCAGCAAGCTAACTAAAACTCTGTGTTTAAAAATTGAACAGCTGACATCAATAACACCCAGGGGCTCCAAAATGAGGACTGCATTAAAGAATGACTTGAGACTAGTAACAGATTAGATCTTTATTTATTAATAAATAGCTAATGGGAGTGCCAGTGCCTAACTGCTAAATATTTTAAATGGATCCAGATCAAAAGATGCGGCTCTTTTTAAAGTCTGCTTTTATTGTAGTAAGAAAGTACTCACAAGACACTCCCTTGAGAAATAAAAGCAGGTTGTGTATAACTTTGCGAACTGCATAACTGCAAAGCTGGTCAGAACCTGGCTTTGTGGGGTTCTTCATAAAGCCGTCAGAAGTCACAACTCTGATTTTCTGTTTGTTGTCAAAAGCTGTCATTTTGGTTGCTACCAAGGGAGTTCTGAAGACTTCAGTAAGAAAATTAAAAATGAATATGGTTCCACACTCCTGTTTGTAAAGCAATGCACTACAGGGCCAATAACTTCTGATTAAAGTTTACTTAATGTAGAGTCTCACTGTATTGTGCGGTATTTCATAAAAAGTTAAAAACGATATTATAGACTTGAAGATATGATTCAAATCCAGCTACTGTATGAGTTATGGCTGTGAAATGTAATTTTCTTTGAGTTCATAGTTTGAAGCACGCAATTTAACAAAACCAATTAACTGCTTTAACATAAACTAGAGCAACGGGGTACAAGAAATTTATTTTTGAACTTGGGATTCTTCTGAGTAGTTATGGCCCCGGGCTGAAATGCAAATGTAACTCTCTTTGCTTAGGAAAGCAAAGCAGTTATTACAAGCTGGCTCTTATCGGATAAGCACCAGAAGAAGTTATATGGAGCATTGTTATTTTATTTTACACTTACAGAAGATTAGCTTGTTGCCTTGCCGTTTGAGTAGGTACCCAGCTGGTAGAGAATATAAACAACTAGTTGAACTCTTTCATTACCTGTAAACTACACAGCTCAACACCGCAGACCGACTAAACGCTCCCAGTCTGTCCCCCTATAGAATCGCTGCAGGTATAAGTTCAATATACAATGCCATGTATTAGGTTATTGAAGGGGTGTTGTTTTTGCAGATCTACTTTGTGCTGAAAGACTTAAGGGTCAAAACAACCTAGTACTCCCACTGACTGCGATCATTTGTGGAGCAGCAGGCTGGATAGCACTTAAGGTATTGTGTACCATATTGCCTAACCTAATGAATCATCTCTAAGCCATTCGGCAGCTTTTTCAAGAAACAACATGTTTTTGTTTGATCTTCAGCATACGTTTCTATCGCAGCAGGTATTTCTCAATCTTCAGAACAAAGAATTTCTACCAAAGAACATTTCAAATTACCTAAATAGCGCACTGCTTACAAATTTATTTTTATATATAAAATCTATATATATATTCTAATATATATATATATAATATATATAGGTAATATATATATATATATATATATACTATAATCACTTTGTCCAAGGGCTTGCTTTGGAAAAAAACATAATTCTGGTGTAACAGTGTGCAGTCTCCCAAAGGATAGGATCTTTAAATGGAATTCAGTATGCCCCTATAAGAATGGTTTGTTCTACAGTGGTCTTTTTTTGTTCTTGTTGTATCAGTTAAAAATCCATCTTACCAGACAAACAGAATGAGCAATGGAAGATAACCTTCTTTTTTTATCAGTTTGATATAAAAGATAACTTTTAGGACAAGAACGAGCAGTTTTATAAGCACAAAACAACACAATCAAACCCGACAATGAGGTTTTATCTCTAATTCAACACAAAAGAGACATTGGCAAAGTTGATTTAGAAATGTATTTTTATTTTTTACACTCTGTATGTATATATAAAATTGAATCACAAGCATATCATTAATTAAAGTCATTCTTGCTACATGCATAAACATCATTAAGTACTTGTAGTTAATATTATTGCCATTTACATTTTGTGTATTGCATATCTAGCATGAAATGATGGATTGTTTTTACAAGGACCAGCTAATTGATCAGAAGCAGTGATTGCCTGGATTTTACTGAAGCAGGAAAACAGAACAGGGGCTAACAGACCATCAGATCATGCTGCATAACGTACCACAGAGAATGTCAAAATGACGGGGCACAGCCAGCACCGCTACCCTGAAAATCAGCACTGCGGTACAAGCTCTTTCCAGCTCCTTTATCTTCGAGAGAAAAAAAAGCTTTATCTCCAAGCTCTTTTATGTTGTTCCGACACTGACTGGAGACAGACTGATTGCCATCGGACTGCAGCAAAGAGGCACCAGGTATTAAAGGAAAATCACTCATGATCAGCAGCTGGAGAGGATAAACTTTTATTCTGTTTTTGTTTTCGCCAACACTAACTCTGTTCTTTTACTTCTTGCGGTGACCCGTGCAGGACTAAGTGCACGCGTACATACACAGACACACATACACACACAGACCCCCCCCCCCCCCCCACCACACACACACACACACACCCACACCCACACCCACCCACCCCATGTTCAGTAAAAATACAAGTATATAATAGTTATATTAGGCATGTTCTACCTTATTCAATGTGTAATCTAAACTGAGTTACCTATATTTGCTGGCCAGGCTAAATTGGGGTTTTAAATATGCTAATGAATACTAGTGCACTGTACTGAAGTGCTGCATCCATCCTTCACAGTCCCCATGTGCGCACATACTGTAAAACCAAAAGCTATCAGAGTTTGAATAGCTTGTTCTGTAACACTTTTGAACTATCACTGTCATCACAGCTATCCAATAACTTCAGAGTTAGTTATTGAAAAGTTGCACTCTGACCACTGATCCTTTTCCTGTAGGGATACTGGCCCATCCTAATAGCCCTGTTCAGGAGGAGGGGCTGTAGAGGGTTGTGTCTGGGCATGTATAAGCATATTATAACCTCTAGAGGTAAAGTAGGGGGCTCTAATATGTATAATCCTCTCCTTGACCATTGCCATGGTTCTATTAAATCTCTTATATCCACCCGCTGAACATTAAAGAAACGAACATCTTCTAAAATAACATACATAAAAATATACAAAAAAAATAATTATAAAGGAGTGCTACAATAAAATGAAGTGTACCTGTTTATACAATAGTAACTGTGAAGGGAGGAGGACATTTTAATTTGCCTTCAAGAGCCTTGACAGTTACAACAGTTAACCATTGCGTGGCAATGTGTGCTATGCGAAAAACATAACCTGCAATTGAAGTGAAGGTAAATATAGTGCAGAGTAATATTCTAGCACTTTAGGCAGTAGTATATGATATATGATCTCCTTTAAAGCAACATGGTAGTGTGGTAAGAAACGTTTATACAAACGATATGCCTGCTTGTTACCAAGTCAAAAAGTAGCAGCTATGTATGCATTGATTCATATATTGTGACACTTCATTTTCTGCATGGGTGAGAGTGCTCCATTAAAGCCGTGCCAAAAAAAAAGATGACTCTTTTCTAAGATTAGTATTCCATTTGAATAATGAATTGCCTCAGCAGTTTTTACGTTGAGTTTTCAATGACTCAGACATTAAATACATTGATCAGTCCTGTCAGCAGAGGAAACTCCCTTTTCCTCCAGTGAAAGCTAGCTTGCTGTGTCAAGTTAGAAGCTAGAGGCAGTGCCTGGTAGCCAGAAATCTAAAGGCAGCACTTCTCCAGGTTTGACTTTTATTTCTATGCAAACGTTTGTAAGGTTTGGCAAGAGTTGGCTTTGCGGTAAACAGAACCGTCAACGGCCATCTTTCCCTTTTTAAAGCTGTGTTTTGAATTTATTCATGTTTTTAACAACTGAATATTAAAGTCTATATTCCCTTTAATAAAATAATGTGGTATACTATAGTGAAGGCATAGTAAATCGTAGACCAGCATAGGCAAGGATGTTAAAACACGAAAATGTATGCTAAAGGCAAAGTATAGTAAGACACATTTTCAAAATGTGATATAGTATGAGCATGGATAAAGCATAGTAATGAGAAAAAAATTCTCAAGTATTTCGCTTTAATTATGCACACCTTGACTACCTGCTGTCATTCAGGGCTATCAATGCATATAGAGATGCATATAGATATGCGTCACCTACGTTCCAGTAAGCCACTTGGTTCAGGGTTACTTTTTTTTAATGGAAACTTAATACACATAAAAAGATTAGATTCTGCACATCCAGATACCTTGTGTTCAGTTTCAAGGCTTGCTGATTACACTTGCATTGAAATGAATAAGCCACCTCCTCCTCACTGCTGAAAGGTTAGGGTCAGCCTGTACACTTTCCCAAGAATGTTGTCTCTGGCCACCTTTCTCCAAGGCAGCGCCCAACAGCTGTCCTTCTGTAGACAGCTTTTGTTACAGAGTAACTTTATATGACCTAGTAAGTTTCTGTCTTTGGTCTATTAACTGAAATTTGCAATGGTTGTTTTGGATAATACAGCAGGAGTTATTTTTTTTTAAGTTATTATTATCTTTAAACCATGCTAAAACAGTTAATTCGTCCATTGGTAGCTTTTGATCTTTTCCCCCTGTATTCCAAAGATTTCAATCTGTGTGAATTACAACCTTGAAGTCAACAAAACAAAATATGATTTCAATGGTTCTGTGGTACTTTGATCGTTTTTCAACATTCAGGCCCTGGCCCTGTGACATGGTCTAAATCACATTACCACGAATCCCAGGGCCCAAGTCTCTGGGCTGTTTTTGTAGTCTGGTTGCTGTGGCGATCCTCAGCCTTCCATGTAGACATCATCTCCAGGGAGAAGTCTGCAGCTGTCAGTGGACTGTTGGCATTCAGCTTGCCATATGGGGGGAGGGGGGTGGGGGTGGATACCCTAGTTACATGCACATCTCAGACACAGTTTTCAGGACAGAGATGGAATAAACTAGAAACTTGAATGCCTCTGTTTAGGTGTGCTAGGATGACCTTTTCTTTTTGGAATTATTTTTCTGCTAGTTAGGCAATGCAAATTCCACATCTTTTAATACCAGTCTCTTTTTTTTCCACACTGAAAATATTGGTGTTAGTTATTTTGGATTGCTAAAGAGGTTATGAAGCCAAGCAAACATTAACAGGTACAATTCAATGAATGCTGTTTTATGCTCTGAGGGTGTACATGCTTTGCTCCACATAGCAATGACTGAAGAGTTGGTGAGGCGAGTGAATTCTATTCTTTTTACGCACACACAAACAAAACAAAACAAAACAAAACAAAACAAAACAAAAAAACACACACACAGCGCCTTTCCCATTCACTCTTGTTAAGCCAGTGCCAAAACCCACCAAAGATAAGCATTCTGTAATTTCTTCCATTCTTCTCCCTTGTGGGGTATTTATTCTTTATTGTTTTATGGCCTACACTTCTTCAAGCTGTTCTTTTTACTCCTCTACTTTGATCTTTTGTAAGAGTTAGATTATAGCTTGAAACGACCACTTCTTTGTGACTAATCTTTCTGATATAAATTGTCTTAACATTTTGACCATGGAAACAAACTATCTCTTACCGTGCCGTTTTTATGCAGCGAAAGCAAAATGCTATTTAATGGACAATAAAAGTGGTTGCGTGAGGAGGTGAAGGCAGTCTGGATGAATGGAGACTTGTGAGATGGCCCAGTGGGACATCCATTAAAAGAGAGGCCCTGAATGCGAGACAGGCAGGGAAAATGCAGTAGCTTTGCTAGCTTGCAGTGTTCTGATATTCAAGCCATCACGGTAGCAGCTTAAAGACAATGCTGCACTTTGTTTTATTTTGTGTTGGATTTTGATGGTAACGACTGGCATGTCTTGACTGGCATGTCTTGGGACTGGTCCTGTCTGTTCACAGCACAAGCAGTGGCAATTGAAGCTTCAATGCCACGTGCCTCAAGCATGTTCGGAGTAGCTCAGTCACCGAGCTGTCCAATCCCTGGCTTCTGTTTTTGAGACAGCTTCCAAAATGTACCCAGTGCCAATCGTGCTGAAGGTGGTTTTGTGATAATGATACTAAGGATGTTCTAAATTGACAGTTTTGTTATCAATGTTAGACTTTGATCTATTATACGCTCTGTGGATTAATCGCTTCTCTTTCCTTTTTGAAAATCATTATGAAATGTTGCACTTGATCTGATTTTGCAGCTACTTGCCTTTATTGTATTTTGGGACAAAGTGATAGTGTACTATTAGTAGTAGTAGTTGTTATAGTAGTAGTTGTAGTAGCAGTAGTAGTATTGACCCTAACCCTGTCCACTGAGATAGATCATTTCAAAAGGTGCCTTCATAAGTTTATCATGGCTGTTATTACAGCACATCTGAATGAGATTCACTGAATGATCTTGGGTTAGCCTTTCTGGTACCACAGTCCAAACTAGCTACATTATATGCTGTACTGCATCACATTTAGACGAACCCTTTAAAAAGCTGTCAATAAATGCTTTATGCTGCAATTGAAACAAGGCATTTCTCAAACA
This sequence comes from Polyodon spathula, assembly GCF_017654505.1. Taxonomy (NCBI): domain Eukaryota; kingdom Metazoa; phylum Chordata; class Actinopteri; order Acipenseriformes; family Polyodontidae; genus Polyodon; species Polyodon spathula. The sequence continues at coordinate 4,974,887 of NC_054547.1, read as the reverse complement.
GTTAACGGCCTAATCTAATTAGCCCTGGGATTGCTAGGGTTAAAATCAGGAGAGTAAGAGAAGGGGGAGTTAGTAGTTAAAGCATTCCGATTTGTTTTCCTCTTCAATCAAGTATATAAATCTTGACTTTGCCACTGAAGACATCCATTAGAGTGGGCTGTTTTTTTTTTCAGTACAGAGAAAAGGACATGTGAATATAATCCATGGTACTTAAAAAAACAAGAATTGTCAATAACAGTCTTCATCAGCCTGATGACGAAACACAAACATTTAGCATATGGTGTTGACTTTTAATAATTAGGTAGGAGTTTACATCGCTGGCAGTAGATTTGGTCTCTTTCAGCTGCTGAGCAGCAAAGTGTCACGAAGGCTGCGTGCAAACGCAAAAGTGCTCCACGTAGGAGTGTGCCTGCCTGTCATTAACAGTAGAAGCAAATCAAGCTGAATGGTTGTGTCCATGCTAGAAGGCTCCAAACCATTCATTGTGTGGGATTGATTACAGTAACTCCCTTTCTTATTAATAACAAGGCCCAGTCTGTGCTAAAAGTTTAAATACCATAGACGCCGCATAGTTCTCCAATGCCTTCAGAGGATAGTAATGCTTGGTGACAATGTGATTGTTACTATTGCCATTCTTATGTATGAGCTCCATTGTGGAAAGTGAGCGTCAAGCTGACGGGATGCCAGGACTAGCTAACCAGTCCGCTGTTCCCTCTGAAAAGCACAGATTCTCTGACCTCATGTAGAATGTACTGGGGTGTTCCACATTGGTGCAAGCATAGAAAACTGCAGAAAAGGATACTTAAAGCATTGTGTAATGCAGAGGGAGACATTGTAAATCACAGAGAAGTGTGGTACTGGATAGTAAAAACGTGAGGTGAAGCACGGCAAGTGAAAAGCACTGCATAAGCATTTGAGGTAGCGGTGCGTTACTGACCAGGACATTGACCTGCAACCTGATATGGCTGCCATATTGAAGTCGTGAGAGTTTTGAAGTTTTAGCTGTGTAGAGGCGGTTCACTTTGAGTTATTCTGTTCATGTGTGGTGCACAGTGTAAACTCGCTTTTGTGTTCCTAGTTTGCCTTTTTAGAGCAAGCAGTTTTAGTTTAGGGTATTTACTTGAGATTCTCCAGTATACTCAACGTAATTCATCCATCATTTTTTTTTTTTTGTATTAATGAGATTAATGATTTTCGTACAGTACTCTCATCAGCAATGGGAAAACATGTTTGTACTGATAAATTATGAAATGGCTACACCTCGTATTTAATGATGCTCTCTGTATTTTCTTTATTTTCTCTGTTTAAGTGCAGTACTCCCAGCACATCTATACTTACTGATTATAAAAAACATGCTATTGCTACTTATTAATACATTAATGATGCTCATGGTTTTTTTTATTTTTTTGGTTAGGTAATTGTTGCTGCACAAGTGTTTCAGTATTGTGGCTAATGTTCTAGGTCCATATCTGACGAGGACCATCATTTTACTAACCAAACGTTACAAGCTCCTTCATTTAAAAAAAAAAAAAAAAAAAAAATATATATATATATATATATATATATATATATATATATATACACACACTATGTGTGTGTGTATATGTATGTATGTATGTGTGTGTGTGTGTGTGTGTGTGTATATATATATATATATATATATATATATATATATATATATATATATATATATATATATATATATACACACATACACACAGTGCCGTGAAAAAGTATTTGCCCCCTGTCTGATTTTCTGCATTTTTCACATTGAATTTGGTCAGATCTTTTTGTGGGTTATAGTTGTATATAGAGGGTGTCTGAGAGAAAAAATGACACCAAAGTTTGGTGCTTCTTTCATTTGTTTGGTGTGCAAGGTAATCAAACATGCAGTCTTCAGGTATGAAAAAGTTATTGGCCCCCCTAGTTAACTCAACCTAATTAAAGGGATAATTAGGGTCAGCTGTTTGACTTATTTGGTTAACAATCAGGCCTGATTTGGGCCAGCCCTGCCCAATATAAATCTGACTAACTTTGGCCCTTACCATCAGAGTGAAGTTGTCAGCACACAGGTTCTAGGGGCACATCATGCCACGATCAAAAGAAATTCCTGAAGACCTCTGGAAAAAAGTTGGTGACGCCTACCAGTCTGGAAAGAGTTACAAAGCCATTTCTAAGGCTCTGGGGCTCCACCAAACCACAGTCAGAGCCATACTGTCCAAATAGAGAAAGTTTGGGACAGTAGTGAGTCTTCCCAGGAGTGGCCGTCCTGCCAAGATCTTTCCAAGAGCAGGGCATAAAGTTGTCCAGGAAGTCACAAAGAACCCTAGAACAACATCGAGGGATCTGTAGGCCTCTCTCGCCTTGGCTAAGGTCAGTGTTCATGACTCCACCATCAGAAAGACACTGGGCAAAAATGGAATTCATGGCATAGTAGCAAGGTGGAAACCACTGCTCAGAAGAGAAGAAGAAGAAGAACATGAATGCTCATCTCAAGTTTGCCAAAAAGGACCTGGGTGATCCTCAAGAGTTCTGGAACAATGTTCTATGGACATATGAGTCGAAAGTGGGACTTTTTGGCCAACATGGGCTCCGTTATGTCTGGCAAAAGCCAAATACTGCATTCCACAGTAAGAACCTCATACCAACGGTCAAGCATGGTGGTGGTAGTGTCATGATTTGGGGATGCTATGCTGCTTCAGGACCTTGATGACTTGCCATCATTGAAGGAACCATGAATTCTGCTCTGTATCAGAGAATTCTACAGGAGAATGTCAGGCCATCCGCCCGTAAGTTGAAGCTGAAGCGCAGCTGGGTCATGCAGCAAGACAATGACCCGAAATACACAAGCAAGTCTACATCAGAATGGTTGAAGAACAAGAAATTGAAAGTTTTGGAATGGCCTAGTCAAAGTCCAGACCTAAAACCCATTGTGATGTTGTGGCAAGACCTGAAACGAGCAGTTTATGCTTGAAAACCCACAAATGTCACTGAGTTGAAGCAGTTCTGCATGAAGGAGTGGGACAGAATTCCTCTATGGCACTGAGAGACTGATCATTAACTACACAAAGCGTTTGCAGTTATTGCTGCTAAAGGTGGCGTAACCTGTTATTGAGTCTAAGGGGCGATTTACTTTTTCACACGGGGGCATTAGGTGTTGCATAACTTTCTTTTAATAAATAAATGAAATAAGTATCAAAATTTTGTGTTATTTGTTCACTAGGGTCTCTTTTAAATAAATATATTTAATTGACACCCCTGCCACTAGTTGAATAGTCAGCTATCGGCCAATAGAAGATGCAATGCTGCTCTTCAACGATGATTTGGGTAGTAGTAATGGCTTTCACTGATTTTTCATTCTGATAACACTCTTGCATTTACTCTCCAAAGGTGACTCTGCATGTGAAGCCTATCAGCTCCCTCCTGACCCATCACAAGGCTCTGGTGTTCGTGCTCAATTCACCTCAGCCCATGGAATGGAAGCTGAAAGCAGAGAAGCTGTTGCCAGCAGTCCAGAGAACCTTCTATGTGAGTAAAGAACCATCCTATTGCTAAAGGCTTGCATTGCTTTCATATGCAAACTTATTTGGTACAGTTTCTAAGTGTTAACTCAGTACTGATCATCGAAAGGTATCTAAAAACTGTAAGATGGTCCCGTGTTTGAAGTGGTAATTGTGATCATATTGTCATTTTTCAGCATTGCAAGAACTGTGAACAAGCTACAGGGTCCCTCTGTGGTTTATACTGTAGACTTGTTGCAGTTGGAAGTGAGGCACGCTGTTAATATTTGTGTGTAAAGTATTGTTTTGGTAACAAGCTTATTTCATCTCATAGATACAGCAGGTCTTTGTATGATGTTCTGTGGTAGCCATGGATACATTAGAACAGTTACATGGCTCACTGAGTTCAACATGCTGTTTACAGAAAATAAAAAGTAAAAAAAAGCTTTCAAATATTAGCAAGCTATGCCTCCCTGAATTTGTATTGTAAAATGAATGCAGTTTTTCAGTCAGATTTATAACATGTATGCAATTTTGTAGGTGAAGTAGTCCTTTAAAGGAGTTCTAACCAAAGTTTTAAAATGTCCTGTTCCTTTGTTTATCACTGCCCCCCACCCTTTACTTCTGTTGAAGATCACTAGTTCTTTTCTTGCATTTTATACTTCAGTTTCCATACTTCAGTATTTCCAACATAAAGCTATAGATGAAAAGTATCTTCTGCTTCCTGGTACTTAAACACATCATGTATTTTAATTCAAACTCACTTCACTGGTCCTGCTGCAATCAGACGAGTCAGTGAGTCGATATTCAAGTGAGCAATGTCTCCTGACAGTCAGGGAGTAAACAGTGAAAGGCTGACTTGGTCATTGTTTCTTCAGGTCAAAAAACTATGACAAATGTACTACTTAAATAATAATGAGTAAAGCTGAGTAAACACAAAGCCACTTTTAAGAATAGAGGCTTGAACCCTTCTTCTAGAAAACCCCAGGTCTCCCCTGCAGTGCTATGCAGTGGCCTGAAACCTAGTCTCCTGAAACCAAGTTCTAGTGGCTTTGTGTTCCCTCAGATTAAGAATGGCTGCTTAAACTGTTTTCTAACTTTGTTTATTCATTCATGTGGTATTAATAGTAGTAATTAAAAAACAGTTGTTCCAGTTGTGTAAATTGAATGTGTACTTTGTGTATTGTGTTTTTATTATTTTTGTTTTTTAAAACCTGTAACTGGCTGCTGGTCTTCCTGGGGCGCCTTTGTAAATGAGCTACCTGAAGCTCATATTACTCAATCGGCAATATTATCTATTTACCAGTGCTCTTCAGGTGCTTTTCTCTCAGTAGAAGCGTGCCTAGTGTTTGTTCCATCACTGTGCTTGTCTGTACCGCACAGCAGAGACAGGATGTGTGAGGCTTAAATAACCCCCAGCTCTTTATCCTTTCCACATGAAGCCAAAGTATTTGTTGGCCAGGCTTGTTGCGAGTTAATGTGAAAAGCATGTGGGTATTTGTTTTCACAGGTACTTTAACCAAAAATAAACATCTGTTCATGCAAAAACAATGCTTGAATATCCTTGCCCAGATTTTTTTGTATGGTTCCTGTATTAGGCTTAATAATGTGTTTGGATATATCATTTTTCGCTTTACAATAGCTAAGCTTAACTTATAAAGCACAGCGTTTACTTTTTTTTCTTTTTTTAATACTCTGATCATGTACCACTAAACCACAAGAAGTTTGATAGCTCAGCCTTAACTTTTAGACAGCCAATGAAAGTCACTGAAACAAGTGTTATTTGTTTTGGTCGGAGTAGTATTTATCAGGAAATCAGAAAGCTACATTGGCAATAATAAGTTAAAAAGGTCCAGATGTGAAGTGAAGCAGCTAAATAGAGGCGAGCTCCATGCGGGTCCAGGGGCTGTGTTAATGACACAGACACACTCCACGCTCCAGTTCAGTGCAGAGCCCAGTATAGCTTCCAGCTGGGCCTCAGGCACATAATATATTCAGTGCAGTCAGTGTTTTGTTCAAGGGATTCAGTTTCAGACACCCAAGTGATTATGTAAATCACCCACATAAGTAAATGTCTGCATATTTAATGTGCACAGGGAGTTTTTTTTATTTTTTTTATTAACCAAACTGTAACTTACATTTGACATGTATCGACTAAGCCATTCCTTGCTGAAATCTCAAGTTTGTATAATGAACCTCTGCTTTGCTAAAGCTTTTTTTTTTTTTTTTTTTTTTTTTAACTGATTTTTAAGTTAATTGTTAATTGGCTTTCATGTGTTTACTTCAGGGTTATTTTTTTGTATCATGAATTCATTTTATTTTAACAGAAAAACAGACACTAAAATAGTTGTATGTTGGTAATGACTCTGCTGGGGAAACATGTGTTGCTTTTGATATCCCGATTCCTACAGTGAGTTCATTGTACAGTAATTCAGTAATTCCTTGTAAAGAGCCATTAAAAAGCAGTTTGTTATCAATGAAAAAGAGTTAACGCAATTGAATATGTACTACAATATGAACACAATAAAAATAAAAAATAAAAACACCTAATCTGTATTACAGGACTGAAGGCAGCCGAGTTCCAAGCTGTTACAATGGGCAAGAAGCTATAGTTGAATGTATAACACATGTGCATGATGTGTCTCAAAGGAAATGTCTCTAACAAGTCACTGTGGGCCCTATAGATACAATGAGCGATTCAAGATGGTATATTAGGACATCTTTAAAAATCTGCTGCGTATCGTGGATAGTGGCATGCATGCCATTGAGATGTAAGTGCGTCATCCATCTTGTGCAATAGAAGTGGGTGCAACTGCTGCCTAGCTGTAAGTACAGCTGATTATGAAAAAGGGAGGGCAATTTGTAGGTGTTGTACACAGTGAAACTGAAAAACACAACAAGAATACCTATATGAGAAAAATATGTCTGATGTCATGTATAGAATTTCTGGGGAGTTTATTGAGCTTTGATAAAATGTGTAATTTGTTAATAGCACCCCCTTGTTTAAACCGGCCAGTTTATATTGTCTCAGTTTAGTTTATTTGTTTTTAGTTGATTCTCAATATAAGGCATATTTCCTTCAGAAAAATCTGTATCGAAACAGTCCTGCCAATGCTTATTTCCTTCTGCTCCCCATCAATGTGATCTAGCTCCAGATAGGCAGACAGTATACGTTGAGATCAAATAATCAATACAGCATTGTCCTTTGGTATGGCTGGCTTTGTGCTCACTTTCTGAATTCGGATTCTGACAAACTGTTGTGAAAGGGATAATAAGACTGTTCGATACAAAGCAGCAAGCTTTGCGCTTGAATGTTTATTTATCTTAAGGTTCTTTATTATTATTGTTATTGTTATTGTTATTGTTATTGTTATTATTATTATTATTATTATTAGTAGTAGTAGTTATCTATTGCAAAATGGAAACATACAGTATAAGATCCAAATTAAATATAATAACCCTAGTGGATCTCCAGATGACCAGATAGGGAATACTTTACCCCTTTCAAGCACCAATGCCCATCACAGCCATCATTACCTGCTAAACCAAAAATGAGGTCAGTTATCTGCAGGTAATGGTCACTGCATTGAATTCTATTATAAACCCAGCAAATGGATTTGTCTGTTTGGACATGTTTTGAAAGCATTTTAAGATTATAGTTTGGACTGGATTGCACAGGCCACTCACTCAAGATTCGAAAGACCCTGTTAGATTTTTTTGAGACCACTGACCAATGAGATAAAGGATTGCTGTACTGGGAACTTGATTTTGTCTTCTCAGAACCATGACTAATAGATATGCAGGACAACACCCTATGAACCTGGATTTAATTATTTTAATGCAGACAAAATATGTTACGTTACAAAAACTTTTAAGATAGATATTTGACTTCTGCCAAGCTATTAATGAAGTCCCCTGCCTTTGACAAATTTAACTGACTTTTTTTTTAATGCATGTTGATTTGTTAGATTAAACTCTTGCTTAGTTAGCAGCTGAAGGTAACACAAGCTTGATAATTGATATGAAACATTTGGCACTTTATTTCCTGCATTGTGCACATGTGGCATTAATATGTGAATGTTGACAGGTAGAAACACCAGGAAACCGCATTAAATTGTGCTTTTAACGACCCATGTGCTGGGGAGAAAAGCTGGCAGCAGGCAGCTGTTGTTTTCGAAAAAGTAATAAAGAGCCACAGCATGGTTGAGTTGAACCTTTTAAGGCTTGCCTCACAGGCACTGCTCTTATTTCTAATTGGTTTAGGGCAAATCTTGTGAAACTTTTAGTGTGTGCATTTAGTGTACACGTTTACAGTTAGCTCGTATTTAGGAGGATATGACATCAGTTGCTGCTGACTCTGAACCTGTAGAAGTTGTTCTGGAGTCAGAGCCAGTGTTTTCTCCTCTGGTGGAGACTACCTGTTCTACAGAGTATGGTAAACAATGCTGTTCACAGACAGTCTAGTACATTAAAAAAAAAAAAAAAAAAATGGAGTATTTTAACTAAAGATTATGCTGCACTGCAGTAAAACTTCTCGTTTTGTTATCTTTTTATTACCATCGTACAGGGAGCCAAAAATTATTGACAAGACCATTCAAAGGTTGAGCAGGTATTTGACACAACAATGTTGCAGTGTACTGGGAGAGAATGTCAAGCTTTCAGTTTCAGTAACTTACAGTAAGGCTAGGTGAAGTGTATTCAAAGCCTGTACCATTTTACCATCTCCTTAATATCACACTGAGCTCAAAGCAGCGTATTTTGAGCAGCAGGTAAGTTGACATGAGTCTGTTAACACAGTTGACCAGTTGGAATGTATATGCATTTACACATGTGTGAGGAAGATTGCAACACAACATCCCAGGCTGTCAATTGACTGTTTATGGTATCAAACTGTACCTCAAGAATAATAGTTAAAAAAAAAAATGAACCAGACTGTCTAGACCAGCTGCAGAGGCACCACAGAGCAGATTGTTGCACACATGTGAATGTTTATTTCACTGAAATGAAGCATATGGGGCTAGCTCCATTAAAGCCAAAGGGGTGGTCTTTCACATTTTTACAGCGATTTTAACTGGGGCCATGGTGCCAAAATCAAAATCAGCACTTCATTGCACTTTTACACACGTCTTAAGCCCCCCCTTTTAAATTTGGTTTCTAACGTCTGTTTAGTTTTCACTGAATTTCATGTTCTCTCTGATTTTTTTTTTTTTTTTTTTTTTTTAGTCAAAACTAATCAGATTTTTATTTTTTTTGAATTCTGAAATAAAATGGTAATAAAAATAAATAAGATTCCCACTCACAGTTAAACTCCTGTACAATTCAGTAGCTGTTTTTCAATCCAGTTCTGCTCAGATTGACTCTGTTTACCGTAGTAGCAGCTGGCGCACTGCAGGCTAACGATATACACAGAGACAAAGTATAGTTCTGGAATGGCTGTTCTGGAGTGCATGTGCAAGTCCACTGGGATGCAATGATCTCAATGTTGCAGACTGGGAATGTTTTTATCATTTAAACCAGATGGATACCATGGGGACTGTCGGTGTACTGTCTGTGCTTTTTGCCCAGTTGTGATACCCATTTTGAAAGCTGTCATAGTATTTATAGCAAAGGACAATATTCGTATTGTATAAACACTGGAAACTCAATGCTGAATAAACATACCATGCATGAAAGAATGAGTACAGGTTTCAAGAGATCTATAAAAACAGGACAATGGCATATTTTGGAAAATGTTTTTTTATTTTTTGTCAGAGACCTGATGTTATATTATTATAGAGTGCAATGCTAACATTCCTTTCCTGACTAAACATCTCCCTCAGAATGCTGAGAATAATCACACTCATTTATATTTCATGCAAATCTGCAGTGCTCTATAATTGAATTGCAGTGTTTCATCCTTGAAAAAGGAAAGTGTCTCCTTAGCTTTACTGTATGTTTACTGAAAGCCACTTTAGAATGAGCCTATGAGCTGTCTGGGTAATTGGAAAATTGTGTGCTGGTGCTTTCCCTTTATATGACTGTGCAACATAGTCTACAATGATGCATTTTCTAGTGTGTCAGGTTCTTTGGATTTATTCCAGTTTATAATGTAAATACAAGTCGAGTAAACCACCTTCCCCGTTGTTACAATGCTGGAAACCAAACAAACTTCTTGTATTGAGGTTGGATTCACACGCAGCAGGCATACAGGACTGAAGATAACTTTCAAATCCATAGAGGAAACCATCTGTAACATACACTGTACAAATGTGTGCATTGAAAGTAACAATGTAAATGATATATTTGTCCAGTGTGTTTTAAACATTTAATTTAAATTTATTTACAAAATATTAGCCCAGAGTTTCATTGTTTTGATATATGTACAGTAATAAACAGGGGAAGTTCAGTCCAGTCAAGTATTTATAAAGTACCCTCGAGAGATTTAAATACACCATCTAAAAAAAAAAACTATAAAGCTTTTCAGTATATGTTTATACCATATACACTACTGTCGGTTCCTGGGGAAGGGTATAACAAGAAGCACGGTAATAAATGTGCCTGAAATGATTTTGTGTCAGAATGGATGGGAGGCTGTAACAAGAACTGGAGCTTTGACAGGAACGTGTCTGGAGTATTGTGGTAGAAATGAAACCCCAGAAACCTTCTCCTATGTGGCATCCCAGATCTGTTCATACACCAAGTAGCTCGGTCAACTTTCTCATAGCTACAGGCTACAGGGACTCTCACCCATAATTGGAGGGTGTATTGAACTATTTGATTAATGTCCATTTCCAGCTGTTGCTCTGCCCTCAGCCAGCAGCAGTGACTGGGAGAAGGGTGATTTAAGGTGTCAGTGACAGTTGGAGTGCTCAAGCTGAGGTTAACGTCTGGTTCTTTCCTTCCCCGCAGGTGTCTGAAGATTCCATGGTCCATTTCGAGTCTGCAAACTTCTCTGCGTCGACAGAGCAGCACCAGGAAAAGCTCCCTCAAGGCAACAAACATCTTCTAGTCTGGGCTCAGAAGAAATACGGAGCGGTGACCTCATTCACAGAGGTCAAAGCCGCTCGGAACATCTACATCAAAGTAGGAGAGGGTAGGTAAAACAGGGGCTGCAGTAACAGAGTGTTAACCCATGGCAACGTGCAACACAAGCGAGCTTCTTACCACTTTGCTTTAGACCTGGTCTCATCTCATCGAGAGGGGGTCAGAACCCACTGCTCGTTTCACTAGCTTAAATCAACCCTTTCCCTGACCCCCATAGCTTTCGGCACTGCCAGCTGGCAATCTACAGTATGACTTGAGACAACCCAAGAGGGAGTAGTGGGGGGTTCTAAAGTCACTTGACCAAATCATGGATATGCCATTAAGAAATAGACACCTAGAGCAATGAAACTTGGCTTTGGTGTTTTGTTGCAGCCTGTGACTTTGTGACTGTGACATATCGCTATAATGAGCCGGTTGTTTATTTGGAGTGTGAGTAAGAATGAAAACAGCTTTTATTTCTGATTTTTACAAGCCATAATAAGTTAGCAGCTGTGGTAATATTTACAGGATAGAGAGCTTAGTAAAGCCTAGCCTCATGGCTTTTTCATTTTATGAAAATTCATTATAAAAGGTTAATATTTTACCACTACAATGATGGCTTAATTAACACAAAGCAAGAATGGCACTTTAAAATATATGGGTCATATAACATTATTGCATATATTTAAAACTGTATTATACTTCCAGCACGCTACTGCATCACAAATAGAGCCCAGAGTGAACATTTTCTTCTAGGTTTGAACTCGCTGTAGTAAATTATTAGAACACCCCACTCACTTCTTCTTTTTGAGGCGATGTAAACTAAACCTGTTTTTTTTCCAGTGAGTTCAGATTGAATGCAGGTGTTTAATAATTAGGTTCACATGTGCCTGGACAGAAGTGGCACTATAAATACATCTTTTAGTCTGACCGTTCAGAAAGTGAATGAACTTTCGAAGAGTCACAGGACTGATTAGGGGGGGGGGGGGGGGGGGAGTGGGGGGGGGGGGGGGGGTTATGGAGTACCTATTTAATTCATAAGTATCGATATATCTGTAAATTCATAGCTATAATAGACATGTTGGCAATACAGTATGTCACACATATGCCATTTGGCTTGATGGCTTACAAATCCATCATTGTGCTGTCAGGCCTTTATGTAATGTGTCTTGAAGTTATAGATGGTTTATTATTTAATACTGTTTTTTTATGATAAAAATAAAATATCCAATAAAAATATCTAAACAATCTTCTGAACATGACAGAGATATTATCTCTGTCAAAATATACTGTTCCTTGCCTTTGCATCAGGATTTTCCGTGTGTCAGTTTTTTTCAAAAACATGGTACAAAAGGAGAGCTCCAATAAAGAGGATGTGTACCCTCTATCAGGCTCCTCAGAACTACAAAGCGTACAGGAAGAGATAACACAGAGGAGTGGTGTGTCGCTTCATAACATAGAGGCTATTAAAGAGACTTATCAGACAGGTCTCTGCTACAACTTCAAATGAAACAAAAAAATACAAACAATGATACACATTAACTCCCAATCCTCTTAATCATGAACTAATCACAGAGGTGCAGACATGGAAACACACGAATGGAAATTGAAGTTTTACACACAAGCCCTAAAAACATATTCCTGTCTTTAGCTGGAACACCTCATTTAATGACCTGTATACTGATTGCAGTGCAGTTAAAATATTCCCAGAGCAGCGTTTGGCAAATTTGCTTTTGTATTCATGCCTCTATTGTGTTCTCTTTCAGACCCAGTTTTTCCTGTCAACTGCACCATTGAGAAGAACTTCCTGTCTCTGAATTACCTGGCTGAGTATCTACAGCCGAAGCCTGCCCAGGGCTGTCTGCTGTCCAGCCTAGGAGAGCAGAAAGAGGTCCACATCATTGAGCTGCAAGCTCCAAACTCCAACCCCTACAGGTACGGTGCAGCAGTCTGTCTGTCTGTTTGCAATGGGAACCGAGTGTGTCTTTTCACAGCTTACACTGCTGGTTTACAGAACACTGTAGAAAAGTTATGAGTCACAAAATGATTTATCAATGGATATTAAATGTTTTCTGTATTCTCTATGTAAGATATTTACTGCAGTTTGGTGTAAATATTTAACTGATGTTTCCTAAAATACCCTTTCCTTATCCACTTGTAGAAGCCAGCTAATATTAATCTATTTTTCTATTTCCTTTCTCAAACAATTGTGAATTCCCTGATGTTCAGCGTTTCTTATAATTTATTTTAAAACCGAAAGAAACCTACACCCCAGCAGGATTCATTGTTTAAAACACGCAATGCAATACAGTACAAGTTCAGCTTCTAGAACTCCTGTTATGGACTGCTTAACAAAACTCTTTGTTGGAAGCAATCAGTGCAAATACATGTAATCTTGAGTCATAACTTAAATGGTATTCTTCAACGGAAGTTTCATGTTTCAAGGTATCAACAGAGTTTTTGCAGTAACAGTTTTAATATTACATTTGTTATGCTGTACTGTTCACAAATATTACCACCTTGCTAAATTTGAAAAAAAGAAACCGCCTACGTTACAGAACTAGAAAAAACAAGTAAGGTGTATGTAGGAGATCTTGCTGTAAACTAACCTCCCGCATTATTGATTTAAAGCATATGACCGTCAACATTTTGTTAGCTTTTTATATTTAAAAAAAAAACAACCTGTGGTTAAATTATTTTGTAATAGTTCTTCTTTCAGCTGTTGGTGTAAAAGTCATAAATTATCAAGTACCAATTTCAGAATGTAACTCCTGTGCTGGCGTGGGTGCCTGTTTCATGCAGAATGCTTTGTATTCAGAGAAAGATTACAAATTTGAAGCTTGATACCAATCTTTTGTTTCTGATATAGTGAGTTTTAGAATCTTGTAAAGGCATTATATTACTGAAATATATCCTGAAACCACTGGCACAGGAAGAACGCAGCAACAATGTTATGCACAATCAAGTGTGTGCGTGCATGCGTGCATGCGTGTGCGTGTGCGTGCGTGTGTGTGTGTGTAGTAGTAGTAGTAACCAGTCTGTTATGCACATGTCTTGTTGTCTGGGACACTGTCCAGATTTTTAATCAATTGGCCAGACATTGGAGACATGATAATATGGAAGAAGTTTGATAAATGTATGATTCCTGGCATTTAGAGTTTTACTATGTGTCCTTTCTCTCCAAAACAGTGCTTTCCAGGTGGATATAATTGTTGACATCAGACCTCTCAAGCCAGACAGCACACTTTACAGAGACCTGGTGCTAATCCTGAAGTGTGAAAAGTCGGTCAATTGGGTAATCAGGGCCCATGGCGTAACTGGAAAGCTGGACGTGCTGGTACGTACTCAGCCTGCACTCTGGATGACTTCTCAGGGCTGACAGTTCATTTATGTTGCTAACAAATAGACACTTATTAGGGTTATACACTTTGTACTGGAGGGACTGAGAGTCGGATCCCCTACACTGTATTTCTGACCTGTGAAATACGCTGTGTTAGACCAGTCAGACAATTAATGTGTCACTTTTCTGACGTGAATAATGCCTTGTTTCGCCTGCACTGAGGAAGTAGGTTCAGGATAAAACCTGACAGATTATTTCTCTTGTACGTCTGGCCTTGCTAGTCTGCCATCCATCAAAACACGAATTATGTGAATTGCTGGCAGTGGGCACAGTTTCTAGTATTTCAGTGTTGTGCTAGCAAGCTTTGCAATCTTAATGACTTTTTAATAAAAAATAAATGTACCCTTTTTCACTTTTCCAACTGTTTCATGAATGTAAAACCTTATTTAATCCCTAAAATGTACACAGTATTTGTGAATGGTCCAAGGATTCGCCTGTGTGGGGATATTAGCTCTCTAAAGATTGTAGATACTTCCAGAGAGGCTCGAACCTCCTTTACTTACTAGATTTGGAAAGTGAACTCTCTCTAGAGAGTTGTCCCGGGGCGCAAAGATAAAAGCGGCTCCTTTTTCTAAATAGAAAAGAAACAAGATCTTCGGCAAATGGTCAGAATCGGGCAAGTTACTGAGTGAAATGAAAAACAGTTTCCAAAACCGAAAACTACTTCTTACATGCTTGATACAATCCTTTAAATGTCAAACAAGTTATATCTCACCCATGATCTACCCATGTAGATTTTCCAAGAGGTTTATCTCAAACAGTTTTCCACCCTTCGTACAGTATAAGCAGTGAAAAGTATCACTAATATCAGAAATATTTGTATAAATAACCGTAGTTATAAGTACGTTGAAATTCCTGCTGAGCCTCAAAGCACAAACAACATGTTTAAATAAAGCATCCTCCTTCAAGCAGGGGAGGAATTTATTAAAACCAAAAGCTCCAAGTATTGTTTCAGGTTTAACAAAGTCAAATAGAAAAGACGTTTTAATTTTTTCAACGTCTTCATTAGTATAAGCTGCTCTTTGCGAGTGCGCGTGTTTCTCCCTGTGGGAAGATGCCGTTACTGCTTCTGTTGTGAGAAGCGGCCGGGGCAAGTGCCAGCCATGACAGTGCACTGCTCTGAGTGTGTTTGTTCAGCTGCCCTGCCGTGGTGTTAAATCAATGATGTCAACGGCACTGGAAAAGGGAAAGCGAAGAAACCCGGATTCACTTTGTAAACCAAGCCAGCGTCAACTACCGTTCGATTGGAAACACATTGAAGAAACCTGATGTTTTATAGACCTTGCTGGAAACTGGAAGGCTATTATAGTTAGTGAAAAATATCACAAATACGAGAATTGAGGATATTGGCCCATCACACTTGGAGAACACTTAGAACACAGTCAGGAAATTGAAAGGTTCTTGCAGGTTAACCAAAGCTTTACTTTAAGACTTGTACATTAAACTCTTACAGTAGTTGGATGAGAGAGAGAGAGAGAGAGAGAGAGAGAGAGAGAGAGAGAGAGAGAGAGAGAGAGAGAGATTTAAACATTCCAAATAAAATCCATTAAAATTCAATAAAGGTAAAACACAACAAAAATTAAGATTCCTACGGCCAGAATAAAAGGATCATTAAAAAAAATCAATAAAAAACAGTGTTTTCTTTCTGTTAAAAACAGATTAAATCCAAAATTAATAAAAACAGTTAAACAAAACAAAAAATAAATAAAATTAGAACAAAAACTGGATCTCCCACTCCTCACTCGCATCACACAAGGCGTCTCCCACACACCACCTCTCCTGGAAGTCCTCCAGGTTATTTAGTTTAAAAAATTCAAAATCAACTCTTATCTGGCTGACCACCAACACCCTGAACTGCAGCACGTCATCAGTCAGCCCGGTCCCAGAGATCCTGTTTGGGCTCCTCATTGTTTCTATCCATAGTAAAATCAATAGTGCAGTTAAAATCCTCCCACTACCACCATATCATCATTATCAACACTTTAAAAATTAAAATACTTTCCCTCCCCTTATTTGGTACATAAATATTAATAAAAACAAATACAGTGCCACCCAACCTTGCTCTCACTTTTAATAACCTCCCCTTTTCAATCTCTTCAATATTTAAAATTCTTCCTCCTAGGCTGAGCTTAAATAAAATTGCCACTCCTGCACTAGTGCTTGAGCCGTGGCTCAGTACACATGGCCCCCTGCACTGTGCCAGCCACGCCGCTTCATTCTCACTGTCTGAGTGCGTCTCCTGCGGCAACGCTACCCCCGCCCGCTTCTGCTGTAAAAACTCGCACGGCTGTGCTCTTTTAAAAGACTGTCGGCAGCCATTCACGTTAAAAGAAATAAAAACACACTTTTACATAGCGGCTAAAAATAATAAAACTGACAAGTAAAACAAGGAACAATAAAAGAATTCTTAAAAGATTCTCTTCAGCATCGGCTGTGGTGTCGACGGCTCCATTCGATTTGGCGGCTCCCTGGTCTCTGCAGACTCCGGCTGCCACTGTGACAGGGGAGCCGACTCATCCTCCCGCTCACCCCCAACATCCCCAGCCTCCTCCCAGCCATCAGTACCCTGCTCCTGCCTTTCCTCATTTCTATTTTTTCTCTGGCAGGCTCTCCTTTGGTGTCCCTGTTCCCCGCAGTTAAAGCACCGCGTTGTGTCTGAGCTATCAAATACAACACAGCCCGCACCCTCCACACTGAAGCTCCAAGCCACATCAATCACCTGCCCTGGGTTATTCAGCAGTAAAAACGCCTGTCCGAAAATACAGGACGTGTTTAACATTAGCATTTTTACACCCTAATGGAATGTTTTTAACTGGAGACACCAGCTTGCGATACCAGGCAAGTTCATTCTCCAAGATCTCATTTTTTAAAAACTGCGGCACGTTAGACATAATAACCTTGGTAACAGGAGTTACTAAGAGGGACACTTGAATAAAATCTCCTGTCACTGAAAATCCTTCCTCCACCAGTTGATTGACCAGCGATACCTCTTTTAGAAAGGTGACAAATCTCTTATTCATGCGGGAAGTCGACACTATATTTTCATAGCCGACTACCTCTCCTACTGCCAGCAGGCACTCCTCCACCGACACGCCGGTAGCCGGCAAGCAGCTAACCCCGTGTTGGCGGCTGAGAGCCCCCAGACCTCCAGAGTGAGATCCCATAACGGGATCCACACACACACACACACACACACACACATACACATACACAACACTACTCAGTAAACCATAAAATGCGTACCAAAACAAACGAAACAAAGATATATAAACAAACTAAACGATTAACAGATAATTATAGAATATTGCAAAAAATGGTAGCAAAAAAAACACCCTCCTACCGCACCAGCGTTCAAACACTACCGCCTCCCTGCAAGCTCTTCCCACAATCCCACAATCCTCTGCGAGAGAGAGAGAAATTCACCATTTACCGAGTGATTTCGTGGATGTTAGCATTTCATGACAGATAACCTTAGCTTGTAAGATTTTGTTATAGATGAAAGGATATGGGCTCAGTAACAGGTATGCCATTCAAGGATGTCTGTATTCTAGACTAGAGAGAGAATGTTGGTCACAGCTATTACAATAACCTCATAAAAGCTTTGGTACTGTAGGCTGGGGCCACAATGAATTAAGAGGCATGGTAGATGTGTGGGAATTGTCTGTGGGAAAGGATTAACATTTGCGCACAATAACAGCAAACCGAATGGGGAACAAATGGGGAATTCAGATGAAATCTAACACATTAACATCCCGCCATTGATCAGGCACAGCCCTGAAACCCTTCTGGGTACATAAACTATAAGTTTAGCATGCCATGTGCAAATACTGTTTGTCAAATATGTTTGATACATTGTATAGCTGGGCCAAAAGAAAAAAAAAATGCATTCCATTTGAAGCTGGAATATAATTAAATAGATTTGAAGTGTATTTCAGATGTGTTTGTTTTTCAAAGGGGAAAACACTGATTATTTCACCATTTACCAAGTGATTTCATGCATGTTAGCATTTCATGACAGAAACCTTAGCCTGTATGAATTTGTTGAGGAGAGAGAGAGTGTTTCACACCATATTGCACACTGTATAGAAAATGGATCGTTTAGTGGTGCTTAGGGGGAAAAAAAAAAAGATTCCCTTTCAAACACTGATAGCAGTGAGGCTTGATCAGTGTTTTTTTTCAATACCAAGGAAGCCCATATTTCCCACTGACTGCATCAGCAACACTGGCATACTGTATATTGTAAATAAACATGTCCAAACAGGCAGTATTCGTCCAAACACTTTATTGTGAACACAGGTAGCATAAATGAAACGGAAAGGACTGCTGTCAGTTGCGGATCACTGCGAAGAAATAGTAATAAAACAACTGTCTATTCTCAGTCACTTTTACCTAATTGGCTGCACATTTGCTCCCTGATAAGATGCCACACACTTGCCACACACTTGCCACCCACTGAAGCAGTTGTTCCCTCTTTACAGACATCTAACAGCGCTGGCATCGACAAACATTCGGGGGCGAGCGCATTCATTACGACAGCCAAGGAGGACCTGCCCTCCAGTGCTGAGGCTTTGATTAAGTGGGTCAATGATCATGGCTATGGCCCTGTCACCACCTACACCAACGCTCCCGTGGCAAATCGCTTTCATGTGTGCCTGGAAGAAACAGGTATGAGAGAGAGAGAGAGAGAGAGAGCAAGAGAGAGAACGCTACGTAAAAAAATAGATGTGACGACAGGATCGATAATTTGCTGCAAATTATCATGGTAATCATGGTTATTATCCGAATAGTTAAAAATGTGTTTAACAAACATTATTATTATTATTATTATTATTATTATTATTATTATTATTATTATTATTATTAGTAGTAGTAGTAGTAGTAGTAATGTTGCAAAACAGATACTGTGGCAGTGAAGCATGCCCCTTTGACTTCTGAATTTCAAATAGTGGTAGTGCTGATTTGTTTACTAATAAAACGTTAAAGTTTAACTTTGTACATTTAACACTGCATGTATTTCTCTATCAAAGCCATAGTACTAGTACACCATTTGTTTACAGTATAGCACTGTGTGCTGTGCGTGAAGAAAGGTGCACTTAAATAATAAAGAATGTGTATGGAGCCTTACAGTAAATTGGCAGTTTTTCCATGCTTATCCTGTTTTTTTAATATGCTTTACCATACCTATCTGGGCTTTATAATGCTAGCCTGTACTTTGTTACACTTTGCTATACATTTACAATGGTGAACCTTCACAAGGGTAATGTGATCGCAGATAATGTAAATGAGAAGATACCCAATCCAGAGGCTGGGGAATTGGGAGTAGTTTGGGCAGGACTGGGATAATGTTTTTAAGAATGCCAGTGGAGTCACGCAAGAAGTTAAAACAAAACTGTTAGTGTATTAAATAGATTGGACCCCAACCAAAATCCATGAAGTTAATCCAGAGACACCTGACATGTGATGAGAACCAATGGGAACTCTTACTTATCCTTTGGTATTTTAAGCCCATAAAGATGTTTTGGAACAAAGTAGAAGGCTTTGCAAAAACATTTAGATTGGAATAGTCCAAGTACAATGTGTTAACGTTAGATCATACTAAAAATTTAGTTCCCAAAGCACAGATGGACCCAGCATCTTACCAGTGCATGAAATTAATTTGAACGTACTGGGCTACAGCCTGAATTAAACGGTAGCACATTGTTGTGCAGTAATCACTACGAGACTGATAAGTGAAGCCAGTAATCAAAGCATACAACCTTCTGGGAAAGTATAAACAAAGCAAACAAAACAACCCTAAAAACCAAAATATTTTTTGGTCTCTGTAGTAAAACAAAACCATTTAAATGGACAATTCTGTTGTTCCTTCCCTGGCCCGAGCAGACATAGAGGATAACACATTAAGCTCTCTTTTAAATGGCAACTCCTTAGCCTAGAGATAAATAGAGGAAGCGCCTTGCCTCACACTGTAATACGAGCCCCAGTATAGACTTGTTGTGAGTGTTTTTCTCATTGTCTGTCAACCGTCAAGGAGGATGAGGTATTTAATGCTGGCTTTGACTTCCAGTCGTGGGCGAGGAGGTCGTTCAGATGATCCCCACTGAACTGGAGAGGCTCCGGGACCCCAACCCCCAGCCTGGGCTGAGAAGCCAAGACGGCTTCGGCTTCCCCTTTCCCTTCGGCAGGGATCGCTACAACCGAGTGGATGAGATGATGCGGCCGCCTCACGCTTCATTGCCCTTTGGAGACGACATCAGGAAGATGCTGGAGCCGGAGGAAGTGCAGGACAGCCTCAACGTGGGGCTGTCTGTGCAGTGTGAGGACCACAGGATGGTAGTTGCTGTTGACAAGGACAGCCTGCAGGTGTGTGTGTGCTGTGTGTATTCCAGCCCTTTCACCTGTGGCAAGTGGAACAAACATGCACACTAGGCCAAAAATAAAAAGGGACAGTAAAGTATCTTGGCACTGGATGGCATTAGAACAGGATGACGCAACACTCACTGTGTCCTGAGAGGTGCTCTAACCATAGTGGGTGCGTAATGTTAGTACAGGGCAAGGACCAAACAAAAGTGATTCCTCAATAAGAAATCACTAAATAATACAAAAAAAAAGACAAATGTACTATCATACCCTCCATTTCAAGTTCTGAGTTCTCAAACTTTAAAAATCAGTTTACTGCTTAGATCTGTAGGGGTGCAGTGATATATGCTACGGTTTGACTTTCAGTGTAGATCACAGAGTAGGTGTGAAGCAGTCTGAAAGCAAAGAAGAGCACCAACACAGTTTTAAAACAAAATGAAAAACAACTTAGTCTGGTTACTGGTGGCCACATAATAGGTAACCATAATTGTCCCTCTGCAATGCATGGTTTACTGGGTTAGAAGAGGCTCTATTGAGCATTTGTGAGCCCTTAGAAGCAAACTATACAGCACACACTGATGTAACCTTACATAGAGGAGACTGTCAACAACACAGGAAACCATCATGTTGTGTTCGTTTTAAACTAAGAGGGAGGTATGGTCCCCCTTTAATAGAAGTACCGTTTGTATTCAGTGCAGTCTAGAAACGATCTAGAGCCATTTCAATTGTATTTATTAAAGTGACATAACTGTTTTGACTTAGAGTACAGTTCAGAATCAAAAGTGGAACAATAAGACCTTTAAAATGGTTTGGTTTATATGACATCATCCCTACTATTGTAGTATCAAGTTTAATGCTATGTAATGCAAACTGAGAAATCGCCTCCATTGAAACTAATGTTCTTTTGACATGTTTTGCTCCAGGCTAACGGGTACAGAGGCACAGACCTTACTCTGCAGGATCCTACTTGCAAAGCAACAGAAAACACTACACATTACATCTTGGAGACGTCTTTGACTGGCTGTGACACCACCCCCTTCCCCTTTCCCAGTGGCTCACTTGTGGTTTACATCAATTCTGTAAGTATAAATAGGTTGGGATTGAGCGACTGTACGTACCCTGTTCCACTGACACTGGCAGGATTGTAGGCAATTGCAGGATTGTTTATAGTTTATACAGTAACCCGTATGGTTCAGAATAGTTTTAAGGTGTGTAAGATGGTTGTACCTTTATAAACCTATGTTGAATATATCAGCTGTATTGGTTTTCCTGAAAGTTATCAATATAACAAAAAAAAAAAGAATTATAACAAATCAGTTGTATGTTATTAGGAGGCCTGTCTGGTAAGCAGGTTTCTTTTTTGTAAATTTGTTATTTTTGATTGGTTTTATTAACAGGTTACAAACGAAAAAACAAACAAAAAAAATCGAATTAAAAATAAACAGGACTCTTCAGTAAAAATGTATGTCCAGTTGTGTTCGTGCTTTCTTGCTTTTTTCATGGATGAGTAAGACAGCATTACAGTGTCTGAATCTCAAGACTTTCCCTTGTGCTTTTTCCCACGTATATTTTACAGAATGTTCTAAGAATATCCCTATGGTCATCTACAACACATGACGTTCACTGTTGGATTCATATGACTCTATAGGGTGATGCAAAATGTTATATATATATATATATATATATATATATATATATATATATATATATATATATATATATATATATATATACACACACACACACACACACACACACACACACACACACACACTGCTGTGCAAAAGTCTTAGACAGATTCAGGAGTTACAATATATATCAATGTTATGAGCATCAACAATTTACTCAAAGCCTCCACTAGTGTTTTGCACTATTATAAAAACTTTGACTGTTATTAATACAGCTTAGTTTGTGTGAGAAGAAACCAAGCTTTAATTCACATTGATCTGAATCTTCAAAAACTTGTGATCACAACAACTCAAAGTAAACTATACATGAGCAGCTAATATGTTGTAGTAGCTAATCCGTCCGGAAAAGTAATCCAAGGGGGGCACAAGAAACGTAAAAAAAAATATATATATATATATATATAATGTAAACAATTCAAAATATATTTCAAAGGGTGCAATGCCTTCTGTAATGAATTTAAGGACAGTGTGCTCCGCTATTGTGAATGCTGTACTGTGGGAATTTCTCTTTGTTGTGGTTACCCTTGTGTTGTTGTTTTTGCTCACGGGTAGATCATGATAAACCAGTCCTACTCTGGAGAGGGAAGTGGTTTGCTGAGTGATTATGAGGACATGGAGGAGTCTGAAGATAACGGATACTCGGCTGACGCTGAGGAAAATGTCGACGCTCTTCCTGACTCAGGGAGAAATGGACTCAAAACCATCTTGGTAGGTCCTTATCTCTTCACTTCCATGATCCCATGTGCAGAAAAGGGCTCTCAGCTGGGACACACTCAATACATTATTTACATGAATATATTCATTGACACATTGAATATGTTAAATATATCTTTGATCGATGATGTGCATGTTACAGTTTATACCCACAGTGTTTTATTTCCCCTGCGGTACACTGCAGTACCTCATTACTTCCCTTGATGTGCAGGGAATGTAGAAGCACAGTGTGACTATTGAGAATAGACAATAACACATGCACTATACATTCTTAATGTTTGCCTTGAGGGGGGTAAGGCTTCATGGAAATTAAGCACACATTTACTGCATATTGCTGTTGTCCCCGATTTCATTCAGATGGCACAGGGTAGATGTAGTAGTGCCTATAACCTCTGATCCCTGGTTGTTATAAGCTTCAGGTTCACATTGAACTTGGATGTTAATTTTTTGTATTTAAAAAAAAAAAAAAAAAAATATCCTTGAATAAACTTAAGAAAGATCTAAAACATTTTAAACCAAAAAAATAAGCCAGTGCTTTCGTCTTTCTGATCATTTTGTAAGGATTGTGATTTTTGTTGCCACCAATTTTTTATAGTAGTGAAATTTTTAAGGAACATAACGAAAGCTAAAGTTTGCTGGAGAATTGCACATTTTCCAAGTCTGGAGTGTGTCATTGTCTTTACTAATCACTTAGCTCTCCCTCCTTATCTTTCAGTTCAACTGTACATACGGAAAGCCAACAATTCCAGAAGGCCCACCATTCAGACCTGGCGCGGCTAACAACAACGTGACCTTCGGCATGGAATTCTACAACACGGCTCTCTTCCTGTCTCCAGCCCAGGCTCTCTACATGGCCACAGAGAACAGACAAGTCTTTGTAGAGGTAACATACTGAGCAATTCCCTCCATGTTAGTACCCCCAAGTGCACTTGGAAGAACAAAAAGCATCTTTTTGGTAGACTACTGTTATTCTTCCAATACATCTTCAGATCTGTTCCTTCTTCTCAGAGTCTGCATGTTCCGTATGCATATGTATGTAATGTACTGCATTTCTAAATAATATAAACACTGCCTTACTTATGATCAAAACATTTAGTCTGGATCCTGGTCGCTTTTGCTGGCTCGTTAAGATCCTGAAGGTTTGGCCGAGGTCATTGGTTGTTTGGTCTGGCTTTTGTTTCCAAGATGGTGAAGCAACAGTTCATCCTCATAGATTTAACCCCTGTTTCACTGTGGTAGTGCATTGTTTAAATATGCTGGAGGGGTTCCCAGACAGGCGACTTGTAACATACAGCATCTGTATGCAAGTTCAAGCTGTCATGATGGTGAACCTCTTATGAAATGATTGGTTTGCTGTAACTCTGGTTTAGGACAGGCAGGTATTGTCATTGATCATCAGAAAAAACATGACTTTGGAAATGCTTGGGGGGGGGTCTTTGGTTTATGAAGGACTTTCTTGAAGGAGTGTAAATGACCCATAGTGTCCGTCGATCACAAAGATATTGTGCATAAAGCTTAGCATCTGGTTTACTGGGGTGGTAGGGGTTGCACCTGGCACATTGTGATCATTGATTCTAATTGATGAAGTGGGTTTACTGGGATTTGAGTTTCAGAATCATGATGAAGATAGCCCCCTTTTTCCTCATTTGCATTCAATTCGATGGATTCTTAAAACAAATTGATGACAGTTATGTAAATGCCTTTTATCCACATTAGAATGATGACAGTTTGGAGGATCTCATTGAAACCCTTGCAGTCCGGTTCACCTGTTTATTTAACATTACAGGAGGACATAATTATTGAATTAACACCTTTTTATGGAACAGTTTTGTATTATTACCAGTTTGTACTTTTTTTCCAAATCTTGGAGCAGACTGTTAAATGCTTGGTAAACAGGTTCCATTATGTATACATCGAAATCCATGGCAATGTGTTGCTGTACACAGATGAAAAGGATGTCAAAATGAAAAGTGTGATCTGGTTTTACAGCACACTGGGAGATGGCAAAGAAACACTTGGAATATAGCAGCCAGGAGCAATAAGGACTGTGATTGTAGACACGCTAGTGTATGTTTTAAAATCTTGGCAGCGCAAGATAGCCTTTAGCAGACAGATGTGTAGCTTGTGGTTTTAAAAAGGAAAATCAGAGGGATAATAACTCGAGGAAATGCCTTGTGGTTTGAGACGGAAAGATTGTGTTAAAATGTTGACCAAAATCTTACAACAGAATTTTGTGATTTTTGGAACCGTGACTATATTTGACAATATTCATTGAGCTTGTTTCTTTTATAAAAACAAGTCATTTGCTCTTCACCAACTATAAATAAATAAATAAAAACCTGCTGATGTAAAGAAATACTGGGTGAACATGCTTGTTTTTAAATTAAACTGGATAGATTTCCATTCGGTCAACCCTAATACTAGGGTTAATCATGGACCTGGGACAATATTTAATTTAAAAAGTGTTCTATGGTTTAAAAACGAACTGAGAAAAATTACAAAAACTGTTCTTGTATACAATATTCCTTTCATCATTTTAATGGCATTCCAAAGTGAGCACAATTAAAGCTGGAAATACTGGAGGTGTATACTTACAACCCTATTTCTGTGATCTTGTCTTTATACAGGTCTCTGTAACCAAGACTGACCAGGAACTTGGTTTTGCAATTCAAACCTGCTTCATTTCACCCAGCTCGCTCCCCAACGAGCGCTCGGACTACATCATTATTGAGAACATTTGTCCGAAGGACGAGTCGGTGGTGTTCTACGACCCGCAGATGGTGGACTTCACAGAACCACTCATGCAAATGGACAAGAAGAGGTTCAGCTTTGTGTTCAAGCCAAAGTTCAACACATCACTGCTGTTCCTCCACTGTGAGCTGACCTTGTGCACAAAGAAGGAAGTGGACAGCAAAGGGCTGCTTAAGGTCAGTTATATAACTTGTAATATCATTTGCTGCATATAAAAAATAGGTTAGGTCTTGGCGGACATTTTGAAAAACAATTTGTGACCTGTTCAGATAGGTAAGGGTTCAACTTCATTATTGTTTTGTTTTGTCGATATTTGTTCTGATTAAAGCTACATGAAAGAACTTAAAAGGTTTTCCATGAACCGTATTTCATCTGTCTTGAAAGGCAACTCTACAACAAACTCCGTTCAGATGCAAGCCTCCAAAATACACATTTCCAGGAACTGTTCACACGAAACTACACATTTCTGAATTACAGCATGCAGACAACACACACTGAGCCCTAATGAACTGAGCTAGCGTACGTATTACTCATGTTGCCTACAATGGAAAGAGCTAAGATTCTGAAAATGTAATGGTAGCAATTTAATTTTCCCTTCAAAATCTTAAGTCGGCTTCATTTTAATGCTGTCATTTTAGGAACCTGCAAATTACTTCTATACTTAAATCTCCATAAAATACCCCAAATCAACAAATGGGTAATTATTATAAGCTCACATAAAAAATGCATAGTTCTGCCACTAGAAGAATATAATTTGAATATAGTTTTAATGGTGATTTTAGTTTATAAATGTGTGGAATGGCATTGTGGGAGAAGTGAATGCTGTGGTATAAAGGTGTGCTCAGAAAGTGGGAGCGCTGTAACATTTCTTAATTGATGTCTTCATGTAATATTTACACAGGCAGTATTTCATTGTCTTTGTGTACGATCTTGATAAACAACTTTGCACTGAAACATCTGTCAAAATTTATATTACCTTTATTTGTAGAACTGCTGTAGTGTCCTTGACAATAAGTTTTCTTGAATGAACACAAAGTGAAGGAATGCATAACATTTTATTGCATAATACCATGGTGTTACATTTCTGCAACCTTACATTTTGTGGGTTGAATCACAAATGTGTGTGTGTGTGTGTGTGTGTGTGTGTGTGTATATATATATATATATATACACACACACACACACACATACACACACAGAGTGTCATAAGCAATGCACCAAATGAAAAGAAAACCCATTATGATAAAATTGTCTGGCCCATGGTCATGCTTTGATTTCATGTTAGCTTGGAGATTGTCCAAAATAGCAGCCATGATGTTTGCACTTTGTGTCCTGTAGTTCAGGTTTTGAAGTGTTTGTAAGTTTGAGATTCTATCTCAAGTCCTCTGTAGTAAGCAGACATGAGTAATGCTGAGACGACTACTACTACTACTAATAATAATAATAATAATAATAATGTGCTCTGGGAAATGTTGGACATTGCCCTGGTCTCACACTGTTCTCCTTACCCTGCAGTGTATACCCCCGGACGAGGCCTGCACCGCGGTCAATGGGGACATGATCATTCAGATGTTTAAGCACAGGAAGACCACCACCAAGCCACTGGTGGTTGTGTCCGATAAGGGCAGGACAACTGGTAGGCTGCTTTTCACGTATGGGTCACAATAACTGTATGCTGCTCTCTCATTGTTTTCTGGACTGATTTAAAATGTGACTTACATATACTGTATATACAGACTCTTGCCACAGCATTGCTTTTTCAGTATCACAGCACAAAGGTTGTGCCTAACTAGACAATAAAAAAAAATATCTGTATTACTGTAAACAATTGGCCTTGACGCAACATTTCGAACATATTTTTACATTTAAAAAGACGTCACTTTGTGGGGTGCTGACATGCAAAGCACTGAAAAAGTTGGAGTGCAGGGACAAGCGTTTTGTGACATTATAACACAATCTTAATTTCTCTTTGTTGTAAAGAATAATATGTGCAGGATTGTTTACCATCTGGAGCATGTTAGTTTTCAATGTTCTGAATGATCTGAACACAGAGGCAAAGGGACTGGGACCAGAAATCCCTCCACCTCAGCTCTGCCACATGTGTATGTTACCATTTAAATGAGGTGTGCTCCAATGGAATACAGCTAGGGGCGATTCGTGAACAGTTGTTTCTGCTTAGGTATTCTGAGGCACCCTTTCCCTTGCTCCTGACTATTCAGGAATCAATCCACACAGAAATAATGTGCACGAGTGTTAAAAACAAAATATATATATCATCAATTTCCCATTATTTATAATAGTAGGTTCTATAAATTTGTTCTCCGGGGTTATAATAACGCAATAAATCAAAGACATAATTTATGCTTCAATTTCAGTGAAAGCCCCAAAGCATTGGGCTGAACCTGACCAAAGCCGGTATAGCCTGGTCTCTTAAAAAAAAAAAAAATAGGGGACATTTGTGGGCTGCCAGTGGACGAAGAAACAATTGGCGTGCATTTTCTTTTATTACTCTGCGTCTGAGGAATTATCTTTGTTTATTGCTAGAAATGTTAAGCTGAAGGGAAGTCAAACTTGATTAATTGATTTCTCTAACTAACCTAATTTTGCTCAACACAAACAAAGGATATAGAGGATTATGCATGAGCTCTCATAACTCAGACTTGTCAAGAACATTATCATTAAAAGAAAGCAAACTTGGGCGAGGTCACTCTTAAATATTCTGCTGATAGAAGGGTGCTCACTACTTCATTGCAATTGTGCATTCCTCTGGCAGTCAAACATTGTTTCATTTGGCTGACTCAGTTAAGGGTCCCTGAAAAGTGAATTTGTGTGGTCTTGTTCTATTACAGAATAGCCCAGGTTACAGGTTAGTAGACTCCAGAAGTACAGAAAGCTTGAGGAATAGAAACATAAAAGACCATTGATAAGCAAGCCAGAGTGTTGCACTGTGACCAGCAAAAAAAATACTACTCTTTGAGGGACCTCGACACTGTAAAGTGTTAAATAGTGTTGTTTACTTCATGGCTTTCACTCAGTGTATTGCTCCCTTGCAGATAACAAGATTATTTGGCAATGGCCTGTCTGTCCTTATGTCATGCTTACATTTCTAGCAATATCTTGAATTATGATCAAACTTGGTACGGACATCTCTTAACACTTGTACTTGGTAACACGGCCATGGTAGCATGGACCCTGTCTTATTAAAAATAGAAACACATCATGATTGTGTTTTATGTCTTACAACTGAAGTACAGCAATAAATAAACTGAAGGATGCACGGAAAAGGTTAACAGACACAAAACATATTGCTAAGGTTATATTGTGAAATAAGAGTAAGCTAAGGCAAATGGTTTTCCATTTTGAATTTATCTCCAAGATGACCTCTTTGCAGGTGTATAGTTAATTAAAAGCTTAGGGATAAATGGACTTTATCATACAAAAAGACTGTGATTAGTAAGATAGCATCCATCAGGCATCGTCCTTTGATAATGCATGTTGAAAAACTGAACAAGACCATTCAGCACATTTTTATACAGCTGTATAACTTTCGACCTACTTTACTGTACCCTGTACACAAAGCTTTAACTGTTTCCATGGCAAAATTCTTGTCTTTTACATTACAGGTATTGTCAAAGAAGAACCAGTAAAAGAAGCTGACAAAAGTACCCAGCCATCATGTGAGTATTCTACAGAAGGACCACTGCTGTGAGTCTCTGTGTATACAGGGTGATCAATAAGCCATAGAACAAAAAGGGTGTCCAGTCTGGTGTAGTGCAGGATACCATTTGAATCTCTATCTCCGCTTCTGCTGTATGTAAACCTGCCTCTATAAACATTGTTTAACTAAAAAGCTCTTTATTTTTCCAGCTGATGCTATTAATGGGAAGGGATGCAGGTTTTCAGGTCTTTTCCATTGAGTTTTTGCTCTGCCTTGCCTGTCTTGGCAGAACATTGATCTGGGGCAGCAGGCTGTGGTTACTCACTGCCAGAAGAAGCCAGTGTGTTTGTCTTGAATCTAGATACTTTAACTAGTAAAACGTAATGTACAGTCTCAAACCGTAATAGATACAATAACTTTGCTCAAGTTGGACACACCTACATGCACACACATGCAAAGCTGACAATATTCTAATTCTATGTACATGTTATATCCACATAAATGACATGCAGTTTTCTTTTATAAGACCATGCAAATACAGAGTGAACACGTACACAGGGAAATGTACTCCTCTGCAGAATGGATCACGTATAACATGCAGGTGTATACCTGTGTTTCGCAGTGCACATTTTCATAACATTGTACCTTTATGTATGAGCATTCCAGAGTGCTTTACCAACTGACAGTGGAGTTCCAGACTTGAGCAAAGACTAAAACCAGTGTAACTGCTTTGTGTTGCAGATGTTATGCATGGTTTGGACACGGCGACTGTTGTGGGAATCGCATTTGCAGCTTTTGTGATCGGTGCTCTGCTGACGGGGGCCCTGTGGTTCATTTACGTAAACACAGGTACGTTTCTTACTGGGTAGGTCATTAGCTTGATCAGTGACGGCTCAGTTAATCCTTATTGAGAAACATACTGTAATAGCAGAAAATTCAGCGTGGCCATCAGGGTGTTTTAAAAAGGCAGTCAAAGTAGGAAGCAACACCTTTTGGACTGGGGAGCTTTTACTTTTTTTAATCCGGGGGGGGGGGGGGGGGGGGGGGGGGGGCGACTGCTTCGACATAAATAAAAATAAAAACAGAAAAGTACCTAGTTACCTCCACTTTCAGGTGTTTTTCATTTGCCTCCAAATGTGGTCTTCACTGATCACACGGTTGACTACTATAATACAATTTAAAGGGAAAGTGTCCAGCCCACCCAGCTAACATTACAGCAGGTCTCACGGAACAACCCTGTGGCTACACAGGAAGATACACAAGCAAGCAGCTGCACGCCCTGGGGGTCATAGTTCTTCTTGAAACTCAACACTGCTTAGCCCTACGATCCCTGTAAGCAAAGGGAGGTCATTGGCTTCACAGTAAGCCCAGATTACCTAATAGGATGAATATTCCTATTGCTGAGTGGCTCCTGATCTAATAGGCAATAAAGCACTTCTGCTGTGCAGCTGAATTGGCCGTCCTAATAAGACCAGGCAGCAGAATGATCTGAGAGCTGAACAAGACAGAATAGAACCAGAATAGGAGCTCATTGTCACAGAGGTTACTGTACTAGTCTTTTACCTTGGAAAGCATGGGTACAGATTTACTGCTGTAAGCATGACTAAGAAAACCAAGAATGGGGCACTGGGGCAGTGTGGTTGTAGATCAGCAGGCAGATCATTCTGAGGAGAGATTCAGGAGGTTTGGAGCAAGGCAATGCAAGCCAAAGAGTATAGTCTGACAAGTTGTCTACCCCAACACATTACGAAGCATGGCACGAGAGAGCCTCATGTGTGATGTGTGGTTTCAATCCCCTATACAAACTAAGCAGAATATAATATTGAAAAGTAAATCAAGTGCAGATATGCAGGTTTTATTCAAGTACTGTAGACTGTAGTGTTTTTTGATGGCATGTCTGCTCTCTGTGGACACCATAACATTTTTAAACAATTAATAAAAAAACAAACAAAAAAAACAGCATACCTACACATTATATAAATAAATGCTATTGAGATTCCTGTTATATTACCAGTGTATTGCCGTGGAGAAACTCTAGCAGAGCCATTGGCTGACCATAGCATTACAGTACCTGCAATGGAAACTCAGTGGGTTGAAAAACTTTCCCACATTGGTACCTTTGTGCTGCTGCAGCCATGTATTGGCATAATGGAAAATATTACCATTGTTTCAATGATTCCTGTCATTGTCCCTGTGCTGCTATTACCCCATACAGTAGTTCATTATTGCACTTGTTACATATGAAAACTACCAGCAAATCAATTGAAAATGATAGTTTAGGTCATATATTTTGAGTGAGTAAACTAAAAGTTTGTGTTTGTGGAGGAGAGGTGGTTACAGGTGAGTCTTGTGTAAATGCCTCCGCCACAAATAAACACTATCAAAATTAAGTGTTATAAATAAACATTTTCATAACAGTGAGGCTAATGTTATATGTGGTTTGAAAACTGGATCTCAGAATAGCAAGGAGAGACTTGTGTGTGGTATGCCAAGCTCAGTAAAACACTATCCATCCATAGCAAGAAGTGCTAGAGTAATGTGTGGCTTTTGTAGTAAGCCTGTTTTTTTTTTTATGCATGTTTAGTAAGTGCAGTAGGGCAGCTATACATTCTTCTTGCACAGCTGAGAGCTGAAATGAATGCAGCACTATTAGTCACCCTCACAAGAGCAGTGTATCTGGAGACTAATGTTATTACTGGCTGTCCATCATCTACTTTAAATTTTTTTATAAACCAGTCTTTTCTGCTGTAAATGTTTCAATTCCCTGGTCAAAAAAGAACGTTTAAACAGGTGCAAAAACACGTAAGTGCACACATACTCGTGCACCATTACTTTTGGGAAGAATGCTGTACAGTACGTACACATCTCCTGAGAGAAGTGCAGCTGTAATATGATTACTGTGGCTAAAACCACTTCCCCTTTTGAGGTGTTATTACAGTTGTCATTTCTCTTAAAGGAAATGTCAAACCCAAAAATGAGACTAAGGAGGCCATGCATTAAATGGATTAGAATATAGAATAACCATGTATATTCGCCACATATCTTAAAATGTTGGTTCTTTACTCTAGATGTGGCCATCCTTATCATCCAGGTTTATGTCTTTGATTTTAATAGAACCAAGAGAAAAAATGTGTACAGCATAAACTAAAGAGCACATGAAAAAAATGAATTGGGTACAGGTTAAAATGATAGCTACGGTAGGTTACAGCAAACGAATATATTTTTTTATTATGACCTGACAAGCAGAACCAGTGTAACATTCACTTAAAAGCTGTTTGGTCACACTAGCCGTCTTCCCTTACAAACAGCCCAGAGGAATGAGGCACTGTGTGGTATGAGATACCTTTCAGCCCTGCAGCCACGTCAGGTCGGTGGGTGACAGGCATACTGGCAGAGCAGTGTGGAGAAGCCAGTGGCTGTTTCCTTTGTGTTTTACCTCGTTTGTGGAGAGACTGCAGGTTACTGCTTCCAGTGCTCTGTATCATTTGAGGGTATCCGTTCACATAGCGCAAAGCACACAACTGTGAAGCTGGAAAGCCTGTCACAAGCGATATATATATATATTTATATTTAGTGGGTTCAATACTTGCTACTGAGTAGGATTTCACCTCAAGCTTCCACAAGACACTTATCACAGACCTGTTGCTAATCGCACCAGAATTGAGTCAGACTAGTTCAGTGTTTAAATGTCTCTCATAGATATAGGCTGCGTTTAGAGAATCAGCCTTAAGGTTTAGAGAATTCTCCCAATCCAAATGCCCCACTTGCTTCTATTTCTCTTGTACTCTGTCAGGTGTCTTTTTGTATTATTATTATATTTTATACTAAAGTTATCCAAGTTAGTCCAAATCTCTAAAGCTTATACATTTGCACAGTGGTGGTATCTCACACTTGGAATGTTTACATTTTAAACACATTGAGAATTCTTTGTAAAACTGGCTTGAGAACATGATCCAAATAAATAAGCAAGCGTGGTAGGAGATGCTACACATACCTATCTTAAACACATGATTTTTTAAACTTTTAATTTTTATTTTTTTTTGCTACATTATAATAATAACTGAACCTGTCCAGATGGGATGCATGGGATGATTGCACACAATCTCTGAATCAGATTAAGCTGAGGGAACTGAGAAAAAAAAAAAAACATGCAGACTTCCTGAATAGAAATATTGCTGACAGTTTGTCCCTTAGCGGAGATAACAAAGTACATTTCCAAGTTACTCTCTAATGACTAACAGCCTGTTTACTGTCAATAGCAGGATGTCTTCCCACTGGCTAGTTTAAAATCCCTTTCTTTCGTTTTCACACTGGCCTCATTATCGAAAGTAACCCCAGCTTCTGAAGGCATAATCATAGAGGGAGCAGAGCGAATTGAACATGTTATTTGTTTCTTTTTGGAGCAGATTATGTTTATTTACATACAAGTCTAGACATAAGCTTTAATTTCTATCATGAATTGCCAGGACGGCCCTCAAGTCTTACTAATTATACAGTAAAAGAAATGTAGCCCATCCAGGCTTGGGCTTATCTCACTTTAATATTAGGGTATCAGTAAACTTGGTGGCCAGAAAAATGATTTTAGTGAGGTTGAGTGGTGGGTGTCTGTTTAAAGATATATTACTTTGAGAGTGTGCAGGATATCACTGTGAACAGAATGGGGGTCTTGCAGGCCTTTTCCTGGAGAAATCATTAGAATGTTCGACAGGCTTTTCTTTTAATGCAAAGGATAGGATGCAGTCAGCAAACAACCGAGCAAAGCAGGTCATGTCACAGCACTTTAGAGATTGCCGTCACATTATGTGTAGGAAGCATTTATTAAAAAAAGTGAACAAACTTAATTAGGAAAATATCCTGTTTTTAAAGCAAAACAAGATCTGCTGTCGTCTTTTTAGCTTTTGGAAAAGTACCTGTATTGAATTGAATAATAAGCCTCTTTAATAAGTCCTCTTTGCAGCCCCTATGAGAGACAAAAAAAAAAGCTGTTACTTATATAAGTTGTCTTGGAAACCAAGCATCCCATAGTTTGACTACATCATATGAGGTGCAATTAAAGAGGGGGAACAAAGCCCCTTCAATAGAATTTATGAAAGGGTCGGGAGAGATAAACGTCATGTTTGAGAACTTTCTAGACTGAAAGACATTAATTATTATTTTATTGTGTTTTTTTTATTTATTTATTTTACTTAAGTTATCTGTACCTAAAAGGAGAAGATTAGCTGAAGAACTGAGAGTGAGCGCATGTTCTGTTTTTAGCATACTTTTGGCAGGGATTAGCAGAGTGGAGAGGCCTGAAAAAGGGAATTCCAACAGCCGCTGTTCCTCAAGTCCGACGGGGGGGGGGGGTGCACTTTTTTATGGCTCTTGATAAACGACCGGTTTGCAAACTGGCAACATCCGGAAGTGTCCTCTTATAGCTGCACAGGAAGGGAGGGACCAGCACAAACAACAGACGGATGCAGAGGAATTTCACATTTTTAGAAGAATAGAAAAATGAGATGAGCAACAAATGCTTTAAATTCTCAAAACTTCACCATTGCCAGGAAACATTCCATTCAAATTGAAGACTTAAGTTTTCTATAATAGTGGAAATGTATCAAAACAGTATTTGTGAATTGCAGGAAGAGCAGAAACCCACAGAGGAAATGTAGACAAATAGATAAGCCATGGGGTTCAATATACATTATATTTAAAGTGTTCAAGTACAGGGTACTGAAGTTTATAACTGAATAAAACTTCTCTGCAAGATGAACAGGCAGTGAATGAATAGACAGGTAAGCACTCGTTGCTATGGATGCTCACTGGACCTATAAGTTTATTGAACGAGGTGTTTCCAGTTGGATAAGATGCCACTGCCACTATATCTTTATGTATTTTTTTTAAATGTACGCATTTGCAGCTGTAAGGTTTCAAAGATGTGCAAACGCTGTGGCTTTTCCTGTTGTTAATGTTTTAACAGTTCTGCCTTATTGCTTTCACCAGGTGAGACAGCTGGAAGACAGCAAGTCCCCACATCTCCACCAGCCTCTGAAAACAGCAGCGCAGCCCACAGCATCGGGAGCACACAAAGCACTCCCTGTTCAAGCAACAGTACGGCCTAACCCAGGGGAGCGTGGAGCAGCCTGGGAGCACAGGAAAAAGGGCATGGGTTCACATCGACTGTTTGTTGATATTAGCTTTCCCAGGATGAAAGGAATTATTTCTGGTTGCTTTTGAAAGCAGAGAAGGTTTTTTTTTTTTTTTTTTTTTTTTTTAAATCACCTGATGTCCCTTCACTGGTTACAGTCTATGGAGCGTTCTAGAAAGCAAAAACAACAAAACGTTTAGAAGCATGTGACAGAACTACTAATTACCCTGCACTGGGAACTGTTGAAAGGGGTTGAGTTCCTGATGTGAAATACAGGACTTTTTTTTTTTTTTTTCAAGTGC
Source organism: Polyodon spathula (assembly GCF_017654505.1). Lineage (NCBI taxonomy): Eukaryota > Metazoa > Chordata > Actinopteri > Acipenseriformes > Polyodontidae > Polyodon > Polyodon spathula. The sequence continues at coordinate 4,939,388 of NC_054547.1, read as the reverse complement.
TGCTTTTGTTCATAGAAAATGTTTGATTTCATTCTTGTATTCTTCAATTTCTATATGGTTTTATAACCAAACTAAAAAAAAAACAAAAACAAAAAAAACTTGAGTGTCTAAAAGTAAATGGCTTCATTTAAGGATTTTTTAACCTTTCCTTAACCTCAGTGGTTCTGAGTTCTAGAGAACGTTGGTTGAATTTAGCTGAAAGCCAGTTAGACTGCTAAATATATGAGAAACTGATCTCAGAACAACTGCCAACATTATAAAAAGTTTTTAAAAAAAGAAGCTATTTGAAGCTATTTACTCTTTAATTTTGTGTGCATGTTGTAAATAATTAAAGTGTTATAACAAACAGTAAAAATATATATTTCTCAGTAGAGTACAAATTGTTCCAAATTAATTGTGACTTAACTGATTTGTATGGAAGATGATAATAAATACTCAATGCCGTCCTACCGGAATATTTACTTAATTTCTAACTAGATAATTTTTATTATATTTATAATATTTACGATTAATTTTATACGCTTAAACCCCCAAATGTGGTGTATATATATATATATATATATATATATATATATATATATATATATATATATATGAATGGTGATGAAATCCCCTGATTAAAATGTATGCAATATTCCACACTGTATAGCTGTAAATACATTCTCCCACTACATTCTTAGCGTCACTCTAGAAAGCTGAAAAGACTACAGTGACATGATTCACTGGAAGGCATCGTCATTCCTGACGTCATTGTAAATATATAAATACAGATACCCAAAAACATAACATTTAAACCTGCCTCCCAGGCCCCACTTCTGATGAGTGTGTTTCTCAGGCTTGACCATGTCCAGCCAGCATTTACACTACCAGTACCTCTCATATCATACTCTGAAGCATATTTATCAAGTGCCTTCGCTAAACTGATCGGATGTATTTGATTGGAAAAAATAGCAAAATAGGTAAGGTGGGAAAATAAAGTTTATCGATGCAGAGGTTTGATTGTTCGAATTCTGTAGTGTATATATTTTGGATAAAAAAAATAAATAAATGTGTTTAATATAAAATGTTACCTGTGAACTAATTTCTTGTTTTTACCCAAAAACGTGTGCTTTTATAACAATGTTTCTTGCTGCAGTTCATGCCTTGTTAGAATATCTCAAAGCTATTAAATATATGTTGTATGTAAAACATTTATAGATGTCTTCAGAGAAGACAGCAGAGTATTTTAGTAACACAGCTATATTTTTTACTATTTTTGTGGACAGTATGTTTGTATAAAGTCATATTTGTTTTAAAAAACATGTACCTAAATAGAGCCAACCTATGCATTTGTTTTAAATTCATTTACTGTGAATTTTGTTTTTATCCCTGCGCCATCTAATATGTTTTTGCTACTATTTTGGAAGTCCCAGTCCTCTTCTTTCTTGTGTTAAGATTATGTGTAAATATGGTTTGCTTTTGTAAATAGGCATGCTTTAAAAAAAATAACCATCAATGGCATTAATTCATAGAAATTGTATTCAGCACAAATACCAAATGGAATCTCACGATTTGTTTGTCAAGCGCTTTATTTTGTGGGCTAAATTCAATAAAAGATACAGGGGGAATGCAGAAAAGTATTATTATCTTAGTCTGTTCTTTGTTACAAATTGCATTATTAATTTAAGAGACATTTGTGTCTTTTATCGAATATCGCCCAAAATGTATATTACCCACAATCCTCACATTTGGAGAGACTTAGCCCAGGAAACACGGCAGCTGTTTTTCAGCCATGATCATGTTGTGATCCTGAGTGTTTCACAATAAAGCATTTTAAGCTTTGTCGTAAAGCATTAGCGTGACAGACAGTGCTGAGCAGCTCAGTGTACTAACTGCTCTGCTACTGCATCATGAATGCAAGCCCTCGTGTGAGGAGAGTGAATCAGGCTTGTTTTCCTTTCTTTCTAACTAGAGAATAATCTGTGGTGGAAGGCTTGTAATCGTTGCCTGTAAAAGGTTTTGATGGCATTCCAGTGGTTTTGTGACTTCCCCTTTGAATGTGGTGGGTTCCCCAGAATAATGGGCAGTACAGTACAGCCCTTTAAAAACATGCGGTGTGAGGCAGCTGTAGATTTCACACCCTTACACCAGTTCAACAAACTTTTTTTTCATTTCAATTAAAATTGTACATTTTCTGTTTCTCAGCTTTTTTTCTTTAAATGTAGGCCTATATCTACCTCACTGTTTTTTGGGGTTTTTTTTTTACTCATAGTTTATTGGCACTTGTGATTGATGTCAGGTGACTAACGTGCCTTTTGTATAGCCAGAAGCAGGGGTGTTCAATCAAACAAGATCGTGTGATCAATTGCTGTGCAATATCCAACCAAACGCTAAGGCATAAGTATTTCAGTCAAGACGGCCATATAAATCCCCCCCCCCCCCCAAGCACCCAGCTAATGTAACAGAACTGTAGCCGGTTTGAACACCCCTTGCTGTTACATTTCCAGTTTGTAAAGCTATTGTAAAGGGTCTCAGCTGTAAATAGGTCTCTTGTATGCTTTTGTACGCGTAATAAAGTTGTATAATCACTAAAGGTGGAGTCTTGTTATACTTTCTGTGGCCCAGTGTGGGTTTCCGGAAATACTTTTCAAGTTTTATTTTTATTTATTTATTTATTTATTTATTTAAACATGTCATTGTTTGGAAATGTTAAAATGAACAAGCAGTTAATAATTAACTAGGATTGTTAATAGCTCCATTATGACATAGTCACAAATCCAAAGCAATAGCAACTATATAATTGGATTACATGTTTCCTGTGATTATTTTAAGCCCTTTTCTAGACTGTCCCACATCATATTCCATTGATATCTGGTGGGCATACGTTCCTTGGAGTAGTATTGATAAAACATTTTCTATTGCGTTGGGTTTGTGCCAGGCTAATAGGTTGACTTCCATGTTTCTGGTCATAAAGTAATGAGACCAGGAGTGGCTGTTGGATCAAATCCAAGGGGTTTTGGAGCAGTTACAGCTGTGGTTACGTCTCCATTGCTTATATTCTAAAGGCCTCTGAGTCAAATAAAAGTGGCGTATTGAATCAGACCCGGCCTTTTACAAGTAGGAAAGAGGCCAATGACATCATCCTGGGCACTGCTAGAGTTAACCAACATGACAGCTAAATATCAACCTTCCACTGAGAAAAGTGTGCTGTATGTGAAACAGCTTGATGAAACGGGACAGAGCTACTGCATGCGCTTGTGTCTCTGTGTCTCCCTTCCATAGGAGAATACCCCCGGAGTGTCTCCCTGCACTTTCACTGCAGCTAATGCAGACCACCATGAATCATTATGTGATGCCGAGCAGTACATGCAGATGAGCTTGTGGGTTAGACACATGTTTACGTGGCTCTGGACAGACTTTAAAGGGTTAACCAAGTTGCTTTATGAACTCCCCCTTGATATATAAGGAGAAATATGGAGGACGAAGACTATGTCAGCTGTATCTAACCATAGGAGTTCACATCAGCAGTGTATTATTTAATCACCCACTTACGGACAGTTGGAAAAGCTATTTAGTCATTCTTCTAAAATTAGCTATTTGAGGCATGTAGTGTAGGTTGCATGTTCTGTATTGCTTGCTAAGAGGCTGTTGCTAAAGAAAGGCCAGATTGCACAGTTCAATGACACCCGGTGTCATCTACATTAATACAGAAGTGACGTGAAAATCACCTGCGGGCTGAGTTTCGCCTCGTGGTTTTCAGTCCTTTAACTTCAAGCCACTTGACAAAGATGTCAGTCTAGAACAGAAGCAACAACAGCAGTACAGCAGCACCAATCTGCACAGTCTCCTGCATCCACCACACCAGGGTCTGAGCAGATTAATGACAGTGTGCATTAGTTAAAGGGGCCAGGTGATTCGAGAGGACACACTGGAGGGACTGGAAAGAGTTAAAAATGGTTATACAGCATACAGGACTAAAAACTTCTTTGAAGTGTTTAAGCTGCCCACATGGTTAAATATATTGTTTACATGCTTAAGCACATTTTGAAAATATTAGCTTGCTTGGAGAATTGTTATCAGTATATAAACACGTCAATCTCCTTGCTTCTCTGAGCTAAAACAGAGCTTACATATGGCGTTCGTAGTCAACCTCCCCTGCTGATGCTGCATGGTACTGTAGCAGGAGGGTGGATGACAGTGCCAGAATGCACCAAGGAAGAGGATGCTTGTTCGACTGCAGCTAAAAATTCTGTAAAGATTTACCAGCACCACTACAGGAATGAGATGCATCTTCTTCACCGGTATGCAATAAACAAGCTCTCCTTTCACTTACTAAGAAAAAACAAAAATTAAAACAAATGATAGAAACCAATAAATTTACATTGTTAACGAGAAACTGGAAATTACATAACCTTATATCTGCGTGTGGAATAAATAAAACAATATAACACAGATTGCTATCTTGTATATATAAAAAAAATATTTTAATACTATGAAACAATCATGATTCTAACTTAAATTCCATGAAAATCTACTGATCATACTAGCAAAGTTCAATATCATTCAAATTATCCTGTTTGACAAACAAGGTCACAGTTTCTTAGGTCATGCCACTTAGAAACTGGTTTCCGAAAACGAATGCTGCATTTCACAAACCCCAGTGGTGCTCTGTCCTCCTGATAAGGCTGCCTGAGTGACCTGCATTCATTGCAGCTCTTTCACTGGTGCTGTACATTGGGAAGTGCTTGTGAACTTCCGAAATATCTTGATAAGTCGTTCTGTTGATATTAATCACTTTAAATTGTTTCGAGAAAGGCTGAAGTGGAGCGTTTAGTAAAAAAAGCCATAAAGACGTAAGTAAAAACTAAAACAATATTTACACAAGATGAAAAATAATACTTTCTTCTTATGTATTGCACACGTTACTTTCCCAGGGACCCCAACTCATTTTTCAGCAAACTTTTACAAAACATCACTGACCACTATCGGCCTTGGCTGGAGTGGAAAAATCTTCAAAGACCACTGGCAACCCATTGACTGAGCCAGCTAAACCCCCACAGACTCCAATTAATCATATTACACAACCTGCATTTGGTAACCAATAAATCTGGCTCCCGATAATAACATTTTCATTCTGCATTACAGCTCTGTTTGAAAACAACCAAAATAAAAGAAGAGAAGATCATATAGCAGTTTGTGGATTGCAAGACCTTTTTAGAGGCCCACTCCGTCTCCAGATGTGACTATTTAGTTCTGCCCTTATGTATCTAATACAGTCACCCAACCACGCTTGTGTAGGAAACGTGAGGCTTCTCTGTTTCCAGTCCATTATAAACTTCCTAATCTGGAATATTAAACATGCAATATATACACACATTCTAAACCATTTAAAAAGACAGTGGGCATTTTAACCAGACTCTAAACTGGACTAACTTTGCAAGTATACAAACTGAACCTACAGTTATCTGAAGTGCTAAGTGACGGTTCACTGCAATAAATGCTATTTTTGGTCAAGTTCCCACAAAATGACAAAGTCAGCGCTGTCTTTCTTTCTTACTAGCAACGATTTACTCGGGAGGATAAAGAGAAAAAACACCCTTCGACTGGCTAACGGAAAGATCGAACCGCTCAAAGCTTTCCACAGCTTAAAATAAAAAAAAACATTAAAAAAAATAAAGACAGATAAAAGATGAAACTATATTCTCATATTTGCTTTTCATTCCAAGGCATCAAATTATATTATTACAGTGTTCAGCGTGGTTCTCTGAACCCTTTCAAAGGGGCCCGTTTGAGTTCTGTTTGGTGCACGACATAAAACTGAATCCAGCAGCATTTCATTTTTCTGCTGGAATTATAGCCCCTCTCACCAATAAATAGCTAATGCAGCTGGTACTATAACAGTGGCAGGAGGGCAGTCTATACACCACATTCAAGACAGGACTTTGCACAAACAAGCCTGATCATTGACACTTTTTTCTTTCAGAAATTACTCACACTTCCTCATAAAATAAAGGAAGTCATGCTAGTCAAATTTACTGAAAGTGTCAGAGCGAACTAATTAGTGTTTGATTTCCATTAACTGAATCAGCAGTGCATAATAGAACAATATGGTGATGTATTAGCTGACAGATTTGAATTTACTGAGATTAGGCAAGAGTGTGTCAGAAATCAACAGCAGGGATAACAACATCAATACAGCAGATGCTTTTTAATGTGCTGCTGTTCTGAGAATATTTTAGCACCAGACAAATTGAAAACAACCTGCAGGTAGAAATCACTTAAATAAATATATCCCGAACTGTTTAATGCTAGTTTTGAAGCATTAAGTACTTTTATTCCACTTGAAAAAAAGGTGAGGAAAACAACCCACTTTAAGAAAAAGTACTACAGTATTATATATTCTTTCATAGCAAACTTATTTATTTTATTTAAAATCCCCACTGCATTAGAAGTCAAAGTATTTTGAAAATAAGGACATTTAAAGAACCAGAGGATCTTCAAATGATCCATATTCTCAAAGGTCTGTGGATGCTGTGCAGTTTAGGGTCCCTTAACTAAAAACTAGAAAAAGAAAGGAAATCAATTTCTTAAAAGTAGTTCTCTTCAACATGGCTTCTAATTGTTGTTATTATTATTATTATTATTATTATTATTATTATTTTATTATTATTATTATTATTATTAATAATAGTAGAACGACAAGTAGAGTGATATCCATTTATTTGAGTTAAATAAAAATGCATGTGCAGTAAAAACAAATTCCTACAAATAGTACTCTGCTCTTAAAACACTCCAGGTAGAGTTTTAAAAAAAGAAAAAAGAAAGAAGCAGAAAACACCAATTGCAGTAAGGGTTTTGCGTTGCAGGTAAATGTTGCGTTTAATTGCAGGTTGCCACTGCGAAACTCCAACAAAGCCAAAGCAGGAAAATGCAGCCTGTTTTCATCCATTTGAAGTCCCATTTATCAGGAATAATCACGGAGGAGGCTGTTTAAGAAGAAGTTAAAAACAAATGTTCACTCTTAAACAAAACCCATTGCGTGTTCTTCCAATATCAGCGATAGCTTCAGAATGATTTCAGAGGTCTCAATGTGTTTCAAATGTTCCCTGACATATGATTTACCATCTACAGGCATGCTTTGCTTTAACTTCTTTGGGGCTAAAAGTGCACTTTCAGATTGGGGTAAACCAAAAAAATAAATACGTAAAAAAAAAGGATGACATAAGGTTTCAGACCGAAGGCTTTGCTCTTTAGTTTGATTGTGATTTGTTATGAAAACCCCGAGAAACAGCTGCACTTAACTGATTTAGTGTGGTTGTACGCCAGTAATGTGGGTTATACATCAAAAGCTAAAAAAACAGAGTTCTGAGGAAAGTGTCTTCACTTCCTTTATGATAATACTTTAAATCGATAATAGCCCTTCTTGTGTATAGCTATGTCATCTGTGTTACATGGAAAGGGAATACAGTGCAATTAATTAAATTCACTTTAACTCTTTTTAAGGCATTGCAGCAAACAGAATCTGGGCAGGCGTTTCTTCCGTTTGTGGTTGATGAAACTGAAAGCCTATGATTGAGAAATTGGGTCCAGGGCCAGTGTCATGTGTATGTACCTCATGCTCCAACCTGTTGAGAAAACGTTAGGGGTTAAAAATGTGATTAATTTTTACCTCATTTTTCCACGTGGGGGGATAATGTAGATAACTAACGTTAAAGAGCTTTCCACCAAAAGATTATTAATTAGCTTAAGAATTAATAGTGCAAGGAAAGCCCTGAAGCTATATTCTTTTTAATTCTCAGGGCCTGCATAAAGTTACATTAAAATGTATTATGATGTCATTTGCAAGTGTGTTACCAGGGTGACATGATCCTGTTTTCTTCTTGTACCGCTAAAGCCTATATAATGTATCATGACTTCACATTCAGTAAGCTCAAATGAACACAAACTCTAATTAAAAGTAGCATTCTAGACAATGCTGAGAAGTTCAAGGTCAGAGCTAGGTCTCCCAGATCATGTTATAATCAACGCTTTTAAGGTGACAGTTTATTCGTCTTCAAAGGTAAGTCTGTCTGTCATTTTCTTTTTCCATTAACAGGCCACAAAGGTTTCAGCAACACAACTTAATTAAAATTACGTTATGCAATTGAATGCAGCAAAGTTTAGAAAGTGTCTTCAAGGACTCATACATTCTTCAATTAAATAAACCCAAAGCCTTCATTTTCATTACTTCAGCACTTCCAGATGTTTTGCACCAAACCTATAATCGGATTAAACATACTGACACTCCTTACAAACAGTAGATACATAATCCCAGATGATTACTTGAATGGCAAAAGCCAGATGTGAAACCTCTGACTTCACTTCACGCGTCAAAGTGGATTTTGCAGCCTGGGGCAAATAAAAAAAAAATTGGAAGTTGCAAGTCTCAAAAATCTTGAAAATAAAAAGTCTCAAAAAGAACTTCCAGTTGCTGTCTGGAAAGTAGATAGTAGTCAACCAAAACAGTTGAGTTATCGTCCCGGGTACAGTTTAGTGTGCATCCTTGTTTACTTGTTGAGATGACAGATAGCTCATAGTAAGTAGGCTTAGTAACACACTGTACTTTGGAAAAATTACAAGAAATCAATAATGATGCTTCACTGCATCTAGCTACACAAACAGTGTGATTATCAATCTGCATTGCAACACAAACAGGGATACACACATTTGTTGCTTTACAAATAATATTTTTGTATTCTTTTTGTTCATCATGGAAGCAAAACTGTTTTGGCAGTGGTCTTTTGGAAGACCTTCAATACATTTAAAAAGAAAACAAATAATGTTAGAGCAATATACAGCAGTGGATTGATTTTTTGTTTCAAGCAAAACTAATTTCAGGGGGGTGAACTCATAAAAAGTGAGCATTTTTTCTGTGTTGGGCCAAGGATTCCGTGCTCTTCTCCTGTTCACTGTAAGCTTGAGCCAAGGTTCACAGATTAGATTCAGAACCACAGAGCACATGGAGCCGAGATAAAGAACACCAAGACACAGTTTCTCCTCCTTCACTATTCTAGAAATGGATTGGAGGATTCGTTCACATACCCTAGTCTCGTATCTTGTAAAACGCTTTCTGATGGTGGTTCGCTATGAAAGGCGCTATATAAAAATAAAGATTATTATTATTATTATTATTATTATTATTATTATTATTATTATTATTATGATCTTCAAGTTAAAGATCAGGTTCCATTTCACACTACTGGTGCAATGCATGAGTATATAAGCCTGAGAGAAGTGGAATGAAAACTCTGCCAAGAGTGTGAAAAAAAACAATAGTTACCTACTTTATGATTTCGGTTACAACTGACCGACTTTCTATCAAGTGGAGCTGGCTACTGCAGAAATCCCTTCCAGATTTTGGACAATAAAAGGGACACCTGTATTGAGAAAATAATGAATCAAATGACATCCTTAAAGAAGTACATCATATAACTGTTTAAAAGTGAAAAAGGGTCAAAGGGCCTCAATAAAATTGTCATGTCCACCTGCATGACCTCTTTCTGTTGGGTAAGGGTTTTGATAAAACTGTAATGTATAGATATTCCTGTACACCAGTTGTTGGATTCCAATCCACACATTACGGTAATTTTTTTTCATAGTAATTAATGAAAATATGCTGCCTGTTAGACTCATCTGTCTCTGTAAAACAGAAAAATATAAAATTGATATATAACGTTGGAATATCAACAATCTTTTTTTCAAAGCCAAATGACGAAGAAAAAAGGGGCTTGACATCAATAAAGTGAATTTATGAAGAGGCTTACCCAATTAATCTCCAGCTTGGTTTTGGCAAATTGCTAGTGTGCTCTCCTCCCTCGTTCTAGTCTAACTGAGCCTCAGGAGAGTCTGTCTCGTCCACCCAATGTCATTACCAGACTCTTCCACCTCCCGTGCCTGTCTGTCTCCATCGTTTAATGATGGTTTTCTTTAATAATCACTTGTTTTAGACTTCCAGTTCATACTGGGAAATAATTTATATTGGTTTCCTTAAAATGATTCATACACAGAATTATGGTTGGGTCATACTATGGATCCAGTATACAAAAATGAAATGTTGGTATTCGCTATAAATGACAAAAATGCCTTACTTACTGTACTGTACTTACTTGCCACCTCGCCAGAAGTTGTGAGACAGTTTAAAAAAATGGCAAATGAAGAAGAGCTCTGTGTGATATATGTGATATATATATATATATATATATATATATATATATATATATATATATATATATATATATATATATATAATATATATATATATATAAAGTTTTAGACAGCAAAAAGTTAACAAACCAGATTATGCATGTGCACGCATAGTGATCTCTATGGAAGGCCATCTCAGTCAAAAACTTGTTGTGCTGCTTTAGAGCAACTCATGGGACAGAAAAAAGGCAAGCACGTCATTCTGAAGATGAGATCTGTCTAGACAGCTCCAGATCCAGGAGATTCTGTTTATTTGATTTTTTTTAAATCTAGTATATACCTGGGGTACCAGTACACTGAACTACAAGTTGTGTTACAGTATATGCCCTTGTACTACCCTTGACTGTTGCCCCCTTAACTTGCTGTGGGATCTCGCACTCTGCTGTCTGTCTGGAACACCATGCTTTAAATAAACCAGAAATAAAATGTATTTTGGGACCTTTTCAGTCTTGCCCAGAATTTTTTTTTCTGTCCAGCCCCTCCAATTATATTTCTTATTCTCCACCACTGCACGTTCTGCTTCGATAAATTTAAGATACAGTTTCCTCTTTCTGGTTAAAATTTATACCCCCATCCCTCTTGAGTTTCAGTTTATATTTGGCAGGGAGGCAAAAAGCTGCAAAAGTAAAAATGTGCTACTGTCAATCAATCAATCTATATATATATCTTCTGGTTTATTAATTTCTGGACAGGCATATTTTTTGTACTGATCAGTAAATAAAATTTTGAAAAGCATCATTTTGGTTTGTTTAGAATTATTATGTTCTCAGTGTTCTCAAAACAGTTCTTTCTCTGGATGTAATTAGTCAGTTATTCTGTTCCAAAGGGATTGTGACTATTGACCTTCGGATGATTGAATGACATTGACTAGGTCACACAGGTCTATTTCTAAATGATAAATATTTAATTAAGTCTAATGGGTGGTTGACACATTACTTTTGTTTTTTTCTAAATGCAGTTCCCTTGTAGATCAAGCAGTATCAAATCTCATTTTCTTCTTTTTTCATTGTACTTTCACCTCTGTATGACTTTAGCAATCATTCTGAATGGCTCTCAACATAGACTTCTCATTAATTCAGTCGTAACTGTTACACAAAAAAGAAAAGAAAACTAGGCTACTTGAAGCAAAAAAGCAAGATTGAATAGATTTGTTAAATATATAACTGAAGAAGGCGATTTTCACAAGCACCTGTTGACAACTTTTCTGCTGTTGTCTTTTATTGGAAACTATGTTGTGTTTTGGAAATGGGAATCCACCCACTAATCATATATGGAATCAAACTGTTCCTATGAATAGCCCTCTCGTCTATGCCTGCTTGTCGTTTCTTTGTTTGGTCCACCTCCTCCTCCACCTTACAGTGTGCCTTGCCCCAGGGGGAATGTGGACCAGAGTGCCACTTCTCCTGCCCGCTGGCATTAGTTATCATTCAATCAATAGTCATTACATCATAGTTCGTCCAGCATATAGGGGCAGCTATCGAGCTCCCGTGGACAAGGCCATGGGCCAAATTTTATTACATTTCATCATGGGCATGGTCATTTGTCAGAATGCAATAAAGAATGGTTCATTTCAAATCATGTGGATGTCTCCTTTCTGAATTAGAGCATGGAAAGTACTGTACTCTTGGCCAGCCCTAACAGACTGCTCTACTTTACTCCTGTCTGACACTAGTCTAGAACGGGCATCCAACTGTCAGAGCGTGTTTTCTAGCTGTTGTTATTATGTTTTTTTTTTCTTTTATTCCTTGTCATTGCTATCCCATACTGAAACCTTAGACAACATGATGAAAGTGGAGGAGGAATCGCTGTAGCAAGAGATATTGTCAGATAGTGTTGCTTGCCAATTTTGGCCTCAGTTCTTCTAAATAAATAACTTCTTAGTGACGTGCTGGGCCTAAATTACATAAACAGCAGAATTCGCTAAGACCTGGGCCCCAGGGCGCTATGCTTTTCCAAACTGTGTGCAATTAATACACAGACATCTGCAAACATTTTTTGTTAGGCAACTGATGCCAGAAACAAAAAGAGATGAATGTCATTTTAAAAGATCCTGCAATGATTTTGAATCCAAAGCGCTTGATTGCATTAAAATAAACAGCACTTTCTAAACTGTTGGGCTTGTAGAGGTCTGTTATACCCAAGATGGATTCCTCACCTTATATGGGCAGGTTTAATAAAAACCTTAGGGTTACAACCCTGGAGAATTTATTAGAAGCAACTCTTGTTTATGTTAACATCCCTTTCTTAGTATTCTTAAAATGTTTATATGGAACTCTGTGTCCTGAATCTGTAACCCATTACAGCATGAACATTTTTACACCTATGATTTATTAACACAGGAAAGTGTAAAATAAACCTCAGGAGTGCCTGCCTTGTATTATGTGTTTAGAGAATCATATTAATTAGTGCTTTTAAAATCCTTCTGCTAACCCAGAAACTTCTCCTCAGTGAAAGAGTAAAGTGGTTTCAAATTCAAGATGAAATGTATTAGGCCTGTTAATGCTTTTTTATTATTGTATTAATTCTATTTTACATTCACTATGGCCTGGAATTGAACTGCTGACCCTCAGCATTGAAGGCAGACCTACAGTTTCGCTAAAAGGGAGTCCCCCCTAGAAGGGTTTGAAATCATGTGCCTTTTTGGCCAGTAAGGGTCATCATTACAAACTGCTATTTTATATATATATATATATATATATATATATATATATATATATATATATAGAGATATATATATATAGAGAGAGAGAGAGAGAGAGAGAGAGAGAGAGAGAGAGAGAGAGAGAGAGAGAGAGAGAGAGAGAGAGAGAGTTTATCAAATGGAAATCGGTTCCCACTAAGATTAGCCATACTGTTTAATTACTATATATTATAAAAATGAATAAAGTATAGGATGCTGTGTAAGATACACTGTATGGATATTTTCACCCACTTAAGGTCAAAGCTAGAGCTGACCTGTGGAGAGGATATTCGCTCGTATCGTACTACACCTTGTACAATATTCTATATATACAGTGCCTTGCAAAAGTATTCAGACCCTCTCACAGTTTTCACATTTTGTTGCTTTAAAGCTTGCAGTACTGCCACTTTGAAGTAGGAATTAATATGTGTTATATACACAACCTACTCCACACATTCAAAGCAAAAATAAAAAGAAAGAAGTAAAAAGATAATTAAATATGTATGTGACTTGAATCCAATTGAGAATCTGTGTAAAGACTTGAAAACTGCTGTCCATAAGCGATCCCCAAGCAACTTATGAGCGCTTAAGCAAATCTGCCAAGAAGAATGGGCACAAACTGCACCAAGCCAGTATGCAAAGTTGGTAGAGACTTACCCAAAAAGACTTGCGGCTGTAATTACTGCCAAAGGTGCTTCCACCAAATATTGAGTTGACGGGTCTAAATACTCATGCAATCAACATTTGTCAGTTTTTTCTCTTTAGTTTTTGCTGTCATTTACTGTAACTTATCTTACCATTAGAAATCTTCAGTTTGAGCTTTATATATATATATACAGCTCTGGAAAAAATTAAGATACCACTGCAAAATTATCAGTTTCTCTGGTTTTACTATTTATAGGTATGTGTTTGGGTAAAATGAGCATTTTTTTTTTTTATTCTATAAACTACTGACAACATTTCTCCCAAATTCCAAATAAAAATATTGTCATTTGGAGCATTTATTTGCAGAAAATGACAACTGGTCAAAATAACAAAAAAGATGCAGTGTTGTCAGACCTCGAATAATGTAAAGAAAATAAGTTCATATTCATTTTTAAACAACACAATACTAATGTTTTAACTTAGGAAGAGTTCAGAAATCAGTATTTGGTGGAATAACCCTGATTTTCAAGCACAGCTTTCATGTGTCTTGGCATACTCTCCATCAGTCTTTCACATTGATGTTGAGTGACATTATACCACTCCTGGCCCAAAAATTCAAGCAGCTCGGCTTTGTTTGATGGCTTGTGACCATCCATCTTCCTCTTGATCACATTCCAGAGGTTTTCAGTGGGGTTCAGGTCTGGAGACTGGGCTGGCCATGACAGGGTCTTGATCTGGTGGTCCTCCATCCACACCTTGATTGACCTGGCTGTGTGGCATGGAGCATTGTCCTGCTGGAAAAAACAATCCTCAGAGTTGGGAAACATTGTCAGAGCAGAAGGAAGCAAGTTTTCTTCCAGGACAACCTTGTACTTGGCTTGATTCATGCGTCCTTCACAAAGACAAATCTGCCCGATTCCAGCCTTGCTGAAGCACCCCCAGATGAGTCCAATTTTCAGCTTTGCCCAACACCTGGTCGTCTAATGGTTAGACGGAGACCTGGAGAGGCCTACAAGCCACAGTGTCTCGCACCTACTGTGAAATGTGGTGGAGGATCGGTGATGATCTGGGGGCGCTTCAGCAAGGCTGGAATCAGGCAGCTTTGGCATGAATCAAACCAAGTACAAGGTTGTCCTGGAAGAAAACTTGTTTCCTTCTGCTCTGACAATGTTCCCCAACTCTGAGGATTGGTTTTTCCAACAGGACAATGCTCCATGCCACACAGCCAGGTCAATCAAGGTGTGGATGGAGGACCACCAGATCAAGACCCTGTCATGGCCAGCCCAATCTCCAGACCTGAACCCCATTGAAAACCTCTGGAATGTGATCAAGAGGAAGCTGGATGGTCACAAGCCATCAAACAAAGCCGAGCTGCTTGAATTTTTGCACCAGGAGTGGCATAAAGTCACCCAACATCAATGTGAAAGACTGGTGGAGAGTATGCCAAGATGCATGAAAGCTGTACTTGAAAATCAGGGTTATTCCACCAAATACTGATTTCTGAGCTCTTCCTAAGTTAAAACATTAGTATTGTGTTGTTTAAAATGAATATGAACTTATTTTCTTTTTGGAATTTGAGAGAAATGTTGTCAGTAGTTTATAGAATAAAACAAAAATGTTCATTTTACCCAAACACATACCTATAAATAGTAAAACCAGAGAAACTGATAATTTTGCAGTGGTCTCTTAATTTTTTCCAGAGCTGTGTGTGTGTATATATATATATATATATATATATATATATATATATATATATATATATATATATATATATATATATATATACACACACACACACACACACAAGTTAATGCATATTTAAAAAAAGGGGTTGAGAGCAGATGTTAACTTGCTCAATGTGGAATACTCAGCAAGTGTGTCCGCCAAGTCTTTATCATATAAATCCACACAATACTATTCAATTATATCTGCTACCAGATGCACCAATCTCACTTTTGGCAAATTCTCTAAAATACTGTTAATTTACTGGTCTGGTAACACCTTTTAGTGAAATAAATCAAGTGTAGTCAAGAGAATATGTAGCAGTCCTCCGTCACATTGCCCTCCGAGAAGCATCTGGCAATCTGTTACACAGCTGCATGAACCGGCTTTGCATTTTTGAAAAGGTTTCCGTAAAAGGTATTCCAGAATTGAAACTCGTTTTTTCCTCCAGGGAATTGCCCCCAAAACAAAAACAAATGATGCTCAGTGTTATCCCAAAAGGAACAGCCTCAACTGACTTAAGCAGATGAATATTTAAGTTAAACTTTGTCACTCCGTATTATGTCTGAGAACAAAAGCTGTTTTTTGAATGCTTGAGGCTTTACTAGACTGTTAGTAGCATGAGAGAGCATTGTTGAGATACAGAGATATAACTATTGTACCAAAATAAAAAGCACAACTGTTGGTTAGCTACTAAAATTGATCAAGTTTGTATATTCAGTAAAGTCATATATACTGGTCAATTTTACGAGGCCAGAGTATTTCTTATTGCATGAGCATATAAATACATATTAGGTGTAAGTAGATATTTTAATTGTAATACCCACACTAAGAAGCAAAAGATTAATTAAGGTTCCTGGCATTGCCACTGTGGACCCAAGTCTCTCGTATGAACCTTTATGGACAAGCAAACACACCCTTTAGTACGTGTAAAGAATGTAGTACCAGCACATAAGGTAAGATAGTTTGAACTTTACTAAACTAGAGAAGAAAAACCATGCTGCACCCTCAGATCACAGATTGCATGCCCACAACAATATGTTTCTAGTTAGAAACAGCTTCATTCATTTTATTAAACACCTGAATGTTACCTCATTAGGAGAAGTTTGAAGAATGGTTAGCACTGTTGTTGTTGTCTAAGCTGGCTTTTCTAAAGCACTGAATTTTGGATTTTAACAAGAATGTTTCTGTAATGATAAATGCGCACATGTACAGTAGACAGACCAAGTTTGCTCCAACATCTAGCTTGTAGAACATTAGTTTAGGAAAGGTTTGCCTAATAACTCCAGCATGCAGGATTGCTTTTTAATGATTTCAGTGGCTGATTTTTGGTTTGGAGTCTCAAATCTCAGCTCTACATTAATCATTAAGAGATTAAATCCTGAAAGACACATTCTCATCATTGAACCGCAAGAACTCAACATTGCATTAAACTTTACACAGTTGTGTGCTTTTGAAGACATGAATGAACTTTAAACTAAAAGCTTTAAAAACAAAACAAACACTCCATTGTAAATGATAAGCTGTAGTATCTTCCCTCTACGAACACCTGAACGGCTTTCACCTGCCAAACCTGACCACAATGTTTTATTGTATGCAAGGCATGTCCCACCTGTATAACGGGAGCCAAGAAAATCTGTCATCTCTGCTTGATTGTAATTTTGCCTTATGCTTTCTTTGTTCAAAATATCAAGCACATTTGCAGGTGAATAACTGTTCATTCCATTTCATTCATTAGACGGGAGATGCTCGGCGCACAAAGATAACTTTTTGTAGTATGAAAGCCCTCTGTGACGTAATCACTTCTGCATCAGTTCCCTTGAAGTTATGTCCAGGCACACCATATAGATGACAATAGCTGGAAGAACAAGGTTCCTCTTTAATAGGTCATTTAAGGTCACAGAGTTCTGAAGTAATTCTTTGCTTTTATTAAAAAGTGACATGACTTTCCAACACAATAAAAAACACATGTATAACTGGTTGTTATCAGTAAATGCCAGATTAAAAGTATATAAGGAAAGAACAACAATACAAGGAAATCCCTCACTGCCCTGCCTGCCACGTGCCTTGGAATGGATTGTTGCAATGGCAATTTATAGCTGAATAGTCTTGATTATTTTCCATGCCTTCTTTCAGGTGTTGTTTCCATTATACCATCTATAATAACATGTCCTTGAAGTTCTCTGTCCATAGAGAAAATAGAAACAAGGCACTTTGGAGAAGCTTGGCTCCTTGTCAGAAAAGCAGAGTTCATCCACCGCTCCAGCAGTGGGGTAAAAATCAGAAGCCTTGAAAGAAAGGGTGCAGCAAAGCCTGGCTAGCCTGTATCCTTGTAGCAGGATTCAGATCTAACAGTTTATCAAGAAGATCATATGCCGTGTCAGGAACTCTGTCCCACCCCTTTATATCTGACAACATGTTGCTGTCTTTGAAGTCCGAGTTGCTTTTGTCCTGCTGGGCCTCTTCTAGACTATATTGCTGGGGTTGCTGGCATCTTGTGAAAGAAATATCCGCCTTTATAGGAGCACAGCAAGCATCAGGTGTAACCAGAAGATCTTCCAGTACTGTGTTTGTTTCAGAGACACAGTTCCCCTTCTGAGAATGTGTTCCTCCTAGCCTCTCACACAGAGTCTTTAAATCCTGAGCTGGAATGTCCTTGCTGCACAGAACTGATTTACCTGCAGAACAACAACACATATAAAACAAACACTGCAATGCTACTGAGCGATGCACACATAAGCATTTCAAAAGATTTTACTGATGATGTCCACATGCACCAAAATGAAATAGCTAAGTAGTCTTTACTCATATGGTTATTTACTGACTGTCAAATTTTAAGGAAAAAATTATTACATTAAAATAATAAATAAATAACTGAACGCGTTTAAAAATGCACATACCGAAGGTTTTAGCAGCACGGACAGTTTCTTTGGATCCACGGATGGTCATAATTTGTGCTAAGGCAATTAAGTCATCACTTGCTTTGAAAAAAGGATATCTATCACTGAGCAGGGACAGGAAAATGACTCCTGCAGACCACATGTCAATCGCTGCAAAATAAAACACATTATAAGCTAGTATCAAAGAAACAACAATTCTAGGCATGTCTTGCTCCCTAAAAGGAACGTATCAATTTTCATCAACTACAAAAATGTAATTTAAAACATCTAGATTCAGTCTTTTCATACAGCTGTCTACAATTTTGAAAACATTAAAACAATACAGCGTGCAATTAAAACAGCTATGGTCAAAAGTTTTGCATCACCTAGAATTTTACGATTGAGACAACTACTACAACAACATAATTTAGAGGATTATTTTATTATTTAGAACATATTTTAGATAATTTAATATCACGCAATCAAAGAAACTACAAAAAGATATTGCAATAGTAGTACAGTATTTCGTTAAGCATACAGAAAACTACAAAGCAGCACGTAATTTAATATGTTAACCTAACATTATTCAGCAGGTTTCATTCGACTTAAAAATTTGTTCATTCTATAGGGGAAAACTTTTGGCCATAGCTGTACATATTGGGAGAGTGCAATTAATTTTATGTAACTGTTATGCCAGGCCTTTAAGTCTAACTAGGTCTTTACTTGCAAATGTACTGTTTTTTCATGGACACCATCTTCGATACACTACTGTACAGATAATTAAGGAATGAATAATAGAACAATATAATGGAAAAGCACACCAAACGTGGGCAATTACTAGAATAAAACTTAAATCAGTATTTTCCTTAAGTTCTTAATGTGATACAAATACATGTGCTTCTAATGTGTTATGTTATTTATTTTTTGTGTCAGCCCTGGTAAATTAAATTTTTAAAGCAGGGTTGAGATTTAGAGTTTAAAAACAAATCTGTTTCGCAAGACAAACATTTTGGGGCCCCACTTTGGACTCTTACTACATGCTAACCACATGACTTGCAACACATTGGCATGCTATGGAAACCCTACTCACAGAACTCAATTTCCCACGAGCTGAAATAATTACACTGCTGTCAACTGTTATTATTTGCACCTGTTTTGCAATGATCAAACACATGACATACAACATTATTTTCCAGTTTCTTTTTAATTTTAAAAAGCATATTGTGTTAATTTACAAAGCACAACAGCACAATTACTATGGGTCTAGCGTGTGCATTTCCAGTCTAGAACAAACCTAATGTTTTGCCACGTGTATTTCCAATAATACAGACACTGCTGAAATCAACATACTGTAAAACAAGGGTGTCAAACTGCAGCCCTCGAGGTCCGCAGGGTCTCCTCTAATTATTTATTCAATTGGACATGTTTAATATTTTTTCAAGGTCTTTTACAGTTAATGATTTTAAAAAATGTAAAAGCAACTTTGAAAATGTACGCATTTCCCTTAGATTAGGGGAAAGACATAAGAAAGTTACGAGTGTTTAAAATCATGAATTTAGGCAGAAGAGACTTTAGAAATGAGTCAAACAGATGTTCTGGTACCAGTGTTGGCTGCTTGAACGTAGGCAATTGTTTAACAAATCGAAAAAGTGAAGTCTTGGTCACATAGAAAATAATAAAAAGCATGCAGCTAGCATTTTATTTGCAGAAATGGGGGAAAATGCGCCATAGTAATTATGTGTGCCTTCCAGTTATAATACAAAACAAGAAATGGCCTATTGCTGTTAGAATTCATTGTAAAATTAATTCCATATGTAATTGAAAACATGATAACACTTAAAAATACAACACAGGCAATTGAGAAGTTTGATGAAGGAATTGTTGGTTGTTTGATTTAATTTAGCAGCTATGGTCACTCAAAACGTTAAAGAGCCATTGAAAAGTTAACAAGTAAACTCTCTGTAGAAACAGAAGTACTGTACCTGTGTTTTGACTGGGACACTTTGTAAGGGCTTCGGGTGCTCTAAAACCAGGAGTACCTGCCCTTGGAGCTACTTGTTGCCGTCTTTAAAACAAAACCAAAAACAAAATACAGCATATTTATTTATAGATGGTAGCTAAACCTTAAACCTGCACAATCAAAATCTATTTAACACCCATATTTAAAATACCTTTTCATGTCTGAGATATGTGCAGGACAGTTAGTGCACAGGAAGTATATATCACTGACCAGGACCATTACAGAATCTGAATCTGGTTTTGTTAGTTTTTTTTTGGCTTCTTTACCTCCCACTCTATGGCTTTCTTTTAAATCAGACATTCAAGGTTTCCAAGACAAATTAAAGCTTCCTTGTCATTTCAAATTCTTTCAGTTTTGTAAAAACTATGCTGGTCTTTGCCGATTGTTTGTTTTCAGATTTTGTTTGGGAAATTATGTGCACAATTCAACGACCATCTGGAATCATTTATTTGGCTGGTGGGAGGCAGAGATGCTTTTGTTAGCCATGGAAACCTTGTACTATAGAATTAATGTGGGAGATGTTAAAGGCAAAATCTGTCCAAAATGGGATAGTATAGAAAAAAAAAAACACAACAGTGTACAAAAGAAAACAACAAGACTTCAAAAACCCATCAATCATTCTATATGTGAATAAAGCAGTGGAGTACTTGCTTATTTTGAGGAATAAATAGAAACACATGCCCTACACATTCCGGTCAACACCCAAAACTTCTTGTTATAAAACCCTGCCCAAAATTAACTAAGTAATTTCAGACATATTTGCTACATTAGCATTAACATCCATTTTTTTTTCATAGTTCCGTTCTCAGTTTTGAGTACTCTCCAATTTAAGGTCCCGGAGGTGATAAAAAGAGCAGAGTCAGAAATTCAGAACTCTTAAGGTTCAACAATTTGATGAACAGCGAATTTTGTGTTCAGCGTTACCTTGAAAGACACATGTTGCAAACTCTATCCGTCATGTAGCAGTCACATGTCAGGGTTGCAGGGCACTGGGCGGTTGGTTTTCGGCTGTGGTTGCTGGCTGCACCTTTAGCTAGCACTGGCTTGAGTTTTGTTACTGCCATTTTCCTGGATGTAAGATCTACAGTCTTGGATGGTTTCACTGGCTAAAATAAAATACATATTAAATGAAATAAAAGCATGCAAAATCAACAGTATATTCATCATTCATGATGTATCGGCTTGTTGGGTGAGATTGCTTTTTTCTTTTTCTAAATTTGCTCATGTTCCTGGACCCAAATGTCAGCCACATTTAAATTTCTTTATGAACTGTTGGCATTTTTATACAGCCAGTAACACAATCTAATGCACTGTGACCAATACGTTCAGCCTTAAACAAGAATAAGCCACAAATATTTATACACGCTATTGATAAAAAATGTGTTCAACACAAAGTGCTCCGATATATATATTATATATAGATATAAAATATATATATATAATATAATATATATATATGTGTTGTGATTACCACATGACCACTTTTCCCTACGACGTTGTTAATGAAACTCTGCTGCAACTATCCCCTCTGAGAATATTTAAAAAGATACGGGTTTGTGACTGTTTAAATTTGGTTAACCAAAAGGACATTCTTGTAGTTTTGACCAATTGTGATTCCTGTACGGTAAAGTCAAACGGTATACACTTTTGATTATTATATATATATATATATATATATATATATATATATATATATATATATATATATATGTGTGTGTGTGTGTGTGTGTGTGTGTGTGTGTGTATATATAGAGTATATATATATATATATATATATATATATATATAAAGACCTATGGTCTCCGTCAAATAAATAAAGCAGGTGCTTCTAAATCTTTCAGACACCTTGATCCCCAATAGCAACGTCTAGATAGAGCCATAAACACCCTCACAAGTGCAACATGCCATGCAAAAGCTGACTATACAATATGCCAGAAGGTGCAATAAGCTGTTTGTTATTTAACAGCAAAGCTAGACCATTCAAGTGGAAAGGTTCTAAATCGGAGAGAACCGATTACCTTCTTTAAGCATACCTAAGGTGAGCTTGTCTTTTAACTATATTCATAACTATTCTCAGAGTTTATTTTCCCAACGCTTTTGCAAATACAAGTACTGGTAACTGGTTAGGGCTTTCCCTACAGCTCCCCCTTCTGGTGAAATGGTTTTTTACACCAAAAGTTTTCAAACACTGCTGTGTTGGCCAATGTGCACTTTGACCTAAAAAAAAACCTGCTGAAAGTGTAAGCACATTTTTGTAATTTAATTTAATTTAACTGCTTTCCTATTCTGCATTATTGTTTGTTTTTGTATCAACGGGGGATAAGTTACTAAAATGTACAAAAAGACCAATTAATTAAATTTGCTTCTGTTTGG
This sequence comes from Polyodon spathula, assembly GCF_017654505.1. NCBI lineage: Eukaryota > Metazoa > Chordata > Actinopteri > Acipenseriformes > Polyodontidae > Polyodon > Polyodon spathula. Next base: position 4,916,848 of record NC_054547.1, on the reverse strand, counting down.
TTTTTTTATTGAAATTTATAGGACAAAAAAAAAAAAAAATCAGCTTTGTGGTCATATAACAAAAGTGTTCTTATAAATGTTTTTTCAAACAAAGAAATCTGATTCAGAACCTTTCCTTGTTTAGCCTGTGCAAGAGACCAGGATCGTTTAACAGGTGGTTTTGCAGACGAGTTCTGAGGGATGTCTTTAGCAGCTGTACTACTGTGAGGTGTCTTATTCCCCGTGGTGATGCGAGATTTATTTTTCGAGCAACTCCCCTGCTGGCCCTCGCCCCTCAGAACCTTCAGGAGCTCAACTTGGGTATCAGGAGTACCCTGTGCTAGACCAAAATCCACTAATGCATACCTGCAATTAGAAAAAAAAACACACACTTTAAAATAATGGGTACAAATTCCTATTGATTCCGACGCATTAGCTGCATGCAGAGTTCCACTTGAATTCATTATGAATGTGTTGCAGTAAAGTTATAAAACAGTGCCTGTTAAAAATGCACACAAGTTAATATTAGTTGTGCATAAAGTCTCAAAGCCCTACAATTAATACATTTAAGTTCAAATGGATGCTGTGTTACAAAATCAGCTGTACTTGCTGAATAATAAAAAGGAAGCATGAATTGAGCGATTTCTGTTTTGGAAAGACCTGTATTGCAATAAAAACCTTCAATTCTCCAATTACTGGTTGTCTCCAGGATTTGTTTAATAACTAAAAATCTGCAGAATTCAACGTTACAAGCAATTACCTCCAAGGTTTCTTTGTTTGGAACAATGTTTATCATGCATTTTCCCATTGTGCCAAAAAGAACACATTTCACTTCTGATCATGAATCCAAAGCAATTATTTCTATTGTTAGTGTGCCAGCTCTGTGTGATGTTAAGACTGTTTCAATATTTTTATTCTTTGTGGATAAACTAGTGACGCACGTATCCCCACTATTTATATTGGCTTAAATAGTCTTAAAGCAACATTCTGAGTAGATATCCATATTATGGTGGCATCATGCCTCTGTAATATGATCTTTGACTATAGTCTCATCCCCAAGGTGCACCAATAATCCTGTTTACTTAAACTTAATATATTTAAATACACTCAACAGAGGATAAAAGAACACCTTCACATTCCTGGATTATTATTTTTTTTTTGTCCCTTTTAATCATCAAAGCACAAATTGTAAAGCACGTGTTCAAAATATGGCCAGTGTCCATTGTCTGGTTGCTTGAGTCAGAGCCATAAAAAGTCAGTTTTCATCCCTTCATTAGATCTAGCACCCGCCTCCCCTTCCTCAAAAGGATTGCAAGATACAGTGAATAATGTAGTACATTTTGAATGCAGTACTCTGAGCTATCAACAACCACCATGCAATGAGAACATGCAGCTGAAAGGAGGTAGATACAGTGCCGTGAAAAAGTATTTGCCCCATCTGATTTGCAAGATTTTTGCACATTTTTCACATTGAATTTGGTCAGATCTTTTTGTGGGTTGTAGTAGTTTATATAGGGAGTCTGAGAGAAAAAATGACACCAAAGTCGTCTTCTTTCATTTGTTTGCTGTTCAAGGTAATCAAACATGCAATCTTCAGGTGTGAAAAAGTTATTGCCCCCTAGTTACCTCAACCCAATTAAAGAGATAGTTAGGGTCAGCTTTTTGAATACTTTGGTTAACAATCAGGCCTGATTTCGGCCAGCCCTGCCTAATATAAATTTGACTAACTTTGGCCCTTGCCATCATAGTGAAGTTGTCAGCACACAGGTTCTAGAGGCACATCATGCCATGATCAAAAGACATTCCTGAAGACCTCCAGGGAAAAAAAAAACGCTGTTGACGCCTATCAGTTTAGAAAGGGTCACAAAGCCATTTCTAAGGCTTTGGGGCTCCACCAAACCAGAGTCAGTCATATTGTCCAAATGTAGAAAATTTGGGACAGTAGTGAGTCTTCTCCGGAGTGGCCGTCCTGCCAAAATCTCTCCAAGAGCAAGGCGTAAAATCGTCCAGGAAGTCACAACGAACCCTAGAACAACATCTAGGGAACTGCAGGCCTCTCTTGCTTCGGCTTGGGTCAGTGTTCATGACTCCACCATCAGAAAGACTCTGGGCAAAAATGGGTTTCATGGCAGAGTAGCAAGGCGGAAACCACTGCTCACTAAGAAGAACATGAATGCTCATCTCAAGTTTGCCAACAATGTTCCAACAATGGAACAATGTTCTGTGGACAGAGTCGAAAGTGGAACTTTTTGGCCAACGTGGGCCCCGTTACGTCTGGCGAAAACCAAACACTGCATTCCACAGTAAGAACCTCATACCAACGGTCAAGCATGGTGGTGGTAGTGTCATGTTTTGGGGATGCTATGCTGCATCAGGACCTGGATGACTTGCCATCATTGAAGGAACCACGAATTCTGCTCTGTATCAGAGAATTCTATAAAGAATGTCAGGCCATCCGTCCGTGAGCTGAAGCTGAAGTTGAAGCTGAAGCACAGCTGGGTCATGCAGCAAGAAACTGATCCAAAACACACAAGCCAGTCTACATCAGAATGGTTGAAAAATAAGAAATTTAAAAGTTATGGAATGACCTAGTCAAAGTCTAGACCTAAACCCCAATGAGATGTTGTGGCAGGACCTGAAACAAGCAGTTTATGCTCGAAAACCCACAAATGTCACTGAGTTGAAGCATGAAGGAGTGGGCCAAAATTTCTCCACGGTGCTGTGAGAGACTGATCAATAACTAGGAAGCGTTTGATTGCAGTTATTGCTGCTAAAGGTGGCGTAACCAGTTATTGTGGGCGATTACTTTTTCACACGGGGCATTGAGTGTTGCATAAATTTCTTTAATAAATAAATGAAATAAGTATCAAAATTTTGTATTATTTGTTCACTCAGGGTCCCTTTTATCTAATAATAGATTTTAGTTGAAGATCTGATAACATTCAGTGTCAAAAATATACAAAAATGCAGAAAATCAGACAGGGGGCAAATACTTTTTCACAGTACTATATATAGTTCACTGAAATACTAAAATTAACCATTAAGATTTTACTGTGAAAATGAACTCTAATAGACTGGAATATGAACTTCTGTGTTATAGACTACACAAATGGACAAAAAAACAGACTACATATACTACACTTTGCCAGCAGAGTCTGCATTCCATAAATGTATAATAAAGTTAGTAAGGTATACATACTTTTTCTGCTGCCTCTTGTACAGGAAGTTACTTGGCTTGATGCCAAAGTGATGTCTGTGCGTTAGTGCTTTGAGCATGTGGAACATATACTCTCGTACTTCTGCAAAACTGAAGCAACCTAAAATTTCCTGAAAAAATATGGTAGCATATACCCCCCCCCCATTTGGTCATTTTACTATATTCACATTTGTGGATCAAATTACAAAACAAACTTACCACAAAAGACTCATGTTTCAGATAAGGCATAACAATAACCAAATGGTCATCCTTCCTTAGGCAAGATGTCACTCCCATGACATTTTCTTTTCCTCTAGAAGTAAAATAAAAAAAGGTTCTCCTATTAACATTTCTTTCAGCTACCACAAAAATGTACTGTTGAAATGTGTTAGCTATAAAAAAATATATATATATTGAGATCATTGAGATGCTGTGTGAATCTCAAATATTAAAATGTAGTGGTTGTTTGATTCCTTGTTTAATCCAAAAGATCATGAACCCTGGTGATTACACTTTTAGAAATTGATATTTTACAAAAAAAAAAAAAAAAAAAAAAAAAACGTGTACAGTATACGTCCCCCAAAGTATACCGCAAATATATTTAACAGCAAGTAACAATAGGGTTAAAAAATAAATAAATCACATGCACACACAACATACAAAAAGATTATACATTTGTGTTCACCACTATATAAAAATATTTTCACCAAGACACTTCAATCTGTAAAGTTAAGCTAAGCCAGCTAAGTACAGCTTTTCACCTCAGTTCAGATTGTTGGTTGATGCCCTTTCTCTTGCAACGCCACTATATATAACATTCTTTTGTAACATTACATGAAATACAAAACAGTACAGCACAGTACAGGCTTCTCTTTATACAGCTGAAGGCAGACCAAAAAAACAGCTTTTTTTTATCACATAACTAAAGTATAATGTTATATCTAGACATCACAAGATTTTTCTTGCTTTTATTAGAGAACAAACGGACACTTGATATTTAAAATATGGTCAATATTTTTTTTCTTCTTCTCATGAGCTTCTTAAGGGAGTCATTCATATTGTATTTCAAGAAAATGATTATGTTTGTTCCATAATAAAAACTGGAAAACAAGTGGAAATGGCAGTAAAACAACCCGATTGTTTCTGACATTGATTGACAGTCTGAAAATGCCACGCATTCTTACAAAGCCACTTAAAGCATGCGCTATAAAGACTTGTTTTGGTTTAAACCCAATGAGAGAGTACAAGTTTAAAGAAATGATTGCAGTCACAGGGTCCAAAAATCTCAATGCAAGCTTGATCCAAAGGCTTCCAAATAGGCTTTGTATAACTAGTCTTATCACTGTCTCTTACCCAATCTGTCATTAACTTGTAGTTGAGAGAGAGAGAGAGAAAGAGAGAGAGAGGGGGGGGGGATCTGTTCTGGGGTTCACTTGCTGGTAAAAGATTGGGATGGTTTAGTTGAAGTGACCATTAATACAGCTTTTACCAGGACAGACAGGAACTTTCACAAAAGGACTTGCCAAAGATCTCACCCAGCCACTGTTAAGCACTGAAGTTCTGCAGCGATTCATACTGGATGGCTGGTAGGAATTAAATGCTTTAAAGCAAACTTCTCTTTAACTCCAGATCTCAGCTGTGCTGTTGCCAAGTAAACCGAGCTAAAGGTACCTGTCAAAAGTGAAATATGTAACATTTAACATTTACACACATGCAAAGAACTGTCTAGAGACCAAGCAGCAAGATCAAAATTAAACAGTAATCACTGCATCACAAGTAGCAGGTACTTTCCACTGGTTATAAAAACAAGTACTGTACACACCTTCTCCAATTTTGTCTTCGATCTGGAAGATTTTGGACAGCTGTGGTACCGTCTCATACAAGCTTTCAATATCTTCTCTTACTTCACCTAAAGAAAAACGAGAAAAGTCAATTGGACTTTTTTTTAAAAAAAAGTTTTAAACCCTTTGATAAATAAGTAGGCGTATAAAAACACCATGGAGTTTATTTAACGATCTGAACAGCATCTTGTAAAAATACAGTGGTCCTCTCACTATGTTCATTTCATTGGACTTTTCCTCCCCAGCCCGGGTGCTTTCTTAATCCCCTTTTTCACATGAAGTAAAAATAGAGTGGGGAAAATGCCAGCATTAGAGTTAAGGAATTGAAGGTTATGTCTTTTTATAATAAACCCACAACTCTGTGTTATGTTTAAAAAAATCATTTTTAAAAAATAATTTCTTTTTCTACTATATCATAAAAGTAGCAGGCTTTAGGAAACTGAACATGGTCAGTGGTGTTGTCCTAAACCTAAAAGTACTGAAACGCAAAAAAATATAGATTTCTTAAACAAAAAATGATACAAACTCCTGTTTTATTTATTCACTGAGCTTGAGGTAACATTTAATAGGTAATACATGCGTCTCGCATGCAATTTTATAGGCCACTCCCCCAGTCAGTGCTGCCAGTGCTGCTACTAAAATGAAAATATATTGTATGTCAATACATTTACAAAATATATTTTCCTTCCATAAGAGATACGTGCCGGTTATCGGAGACGGAGACTCCGATTCTTGTCCCACAAGTAGCGGAACGCAGGAAAACTGCTTCCTAACGCCTATTCAATGGCAGGGTACAAAAAGACCATTTTGATTTCAACCCGGAAGAGATCGCTTCATTGGTGCGCATGCATCAAATTTATTCTTAAGTTAAAGCTTAAGTCAAGGTTTTGCCTATTTAAAAAAAAGTACAGGAACATTGTTCCGGCTCGACTACACCACAGATTGTGATCTCTCGAAGACTTTTCTTAAAAGCACAATAAGACAGATGGCACAGTGAAGTAAGGGTTATTATAACATTAACAAAACCATCTGTATTAAATATTACATTCTAGAGAGGGAATCCCAACAAACACATCTACACCAACTACTGCTGGTCAATATGAAAACAACAAACAAAAAAAACAAAACACATTTATATAATACTTACTTGAAAGTTTATATCTTCCATCATGTTTGTCATCCTTTGACTGAACATACAAAAGGTCACTTTTCTTCCACAAAGTTTGTGGGGGCAATTTCCATTATATGAATACCTACAATGGGAATTAAAAAAAAAAAAAAAAAACTATAAAATAGAACCGTAATGTTATGATCGCTGTAAGAATCTTCTAGAAATTAAGGAAAAATACAATTTCTTTAAATTTTGATTCTGCTCCTTGGCTTAGTGCTGCTCTTGGTAACCCATCTGGACTCTCAATAAGGTCTGCATTCTGACTGAAGTAGAGTGCCAAGGTGCATAACATTAGAGAACTGTGTAATGTTTTAAAATTGTAATGTTTCTTTGAACATGATTGTTGTGTTTTATTAGCAAACATGTTGGCAGCTTGCTAAAATATGCTACATGTTCACAGTATGATTTTATAACTGGCAGCACCAGTGTATGGCAATTCAGATCAAGCAGGTCTTCCATATTTGGTGATGTGGCTTCCTGACAAATATTTACACAAGCCAAGAGGCATTTTTAATATACTCTGCAAAACTCAGTGCCATTTAGTTTTTAAACGTATAGAATATCCATATTGCAATCATATTAATATCTGTAAAATGAAATACTGACATTACAATGGAAGGTTACAAAGAGGCAATGGCCTGTCTGTGTGTAACAGGATTACAATAAAACAAACGTTTTACAAATCTTGGAGTTGAGATTGAGATCATTAGGTATGGTCACACTTTCCCTGAAAATAATTTACATATGCAACAACAAAGCTAATGCAATACCACAATCAATACATAACAAACCAATCTCATGGTGTTCGTGACAATCTACCACTGACTTTCACAACAGAACAACTTTTTTGTGATGATTTGTTGCATACTATCTATCAATGCGCGTTAAATTTGTCACTTTTATTATAAACATCCCAACAACACTGTACCACGTTTATGAATTTAGTAACTGAAAGCAAATTAAATACCTTTTAACTTAATACCACAGTAAAGCGCACACTGCTTCTGTTGTTTTCTCTTCCATTCTATCTTTTTACTCCAACAAACTCCTCGCTCAAAATGACGTAGACTGGGAGTTTCCTTACCCGGAATCTGAACACAGTAGAGTACCATCATTGCATCACTTACTGCATCATCAGACATCATCTGGTAATTAATTCAGATCCAAGACACATCGGTTACCATGGATAAATGTAACAGAAGGCGGTACAATGTGGCTCGTCCGGATTTAACTATAACCCAATACCCGCAACAACAAATTATTTCCCTAGTTTGAATCAAAGGAAAGCAATTGGAACTGAATTGGTGGAAATGATAGAAAACAGATGTACTGAACGGTTAAAAAAAAAAAGGTAAATTGAATGTAATGCGTACTAGAATCCTCTTACTGTATAAATAATGTGGCAGCTTGTAAATTTATCATGAAAATAGAGACCATGGTAAATGCATATACTGAACACAGGGAAAAACAGTTCGTACTAAATTAAGCTCTTTTTTACCCCTTCTGATAATCCACAGCTTGCTGCACTTGTGTTGAAATAGGTGCCTATCTGTACTTTGCCAATTAACCAAGCCAGCAAAAGTGTATTATATACAGCTGTGACGTTACAAATTAGTATTGTGTATAAGAAAAGTATCGTAATGTAGGCCTGCTGTACCTTCTGTCAAAAAAAAAAAAAAAACTGTTCCTGCCCCGATCCTTGAATTTGTAACCTCTGTGTGTGTATGGTTTATAAAAGCAAAATGGTAAACTCCCCTAGAGACACCTGGACCAGGTAATGATGATGGAGCAAGGGTTCTAATTTAAATGTAGTTCAGTGGACAAACAACATCTGCTCCCCCAACCCCTCCTCCCCAAAAAACAAGACTTTGAAATAAAATATTTTTTAATTAATTTTTTTCATCAACAAAGAACTGTAAAGTTTTGCTTTTATACATAAGTAGAACACCCACTTTATTGATTTTGATTATTACATTGTATACATTTAGTATTTAAATATATTTCAGATACAGCAGAAGGATGTGAGATCATTAGCTAAACAATCTTACAAAGATACTAATTCTACTTAAAAAGTGCAATAAGGAAAAACTTCCTGAAACATGAAAATTGATATGCATATTACCTCTGATTACCTGTCTGAGGTGCACAATGTAATACAAATAAATCAAATCAGCAATTGTAAACATACCGCAGTGTACTTGAATACGCAGTTTAATTGTAGTGTAGAATTAAAATGTTTTTGTTAAAATCCAAATATGAAATACTATTTTGAACAATGTTGGCAACTGTGCAGTTTCAAACAATTCAATTTAAAAAAAGTCAAACATGTTAAAATATTCCATTAAATATTCCGAGGAATGCATTCACATCATTTGATTCGTCTTCCTCTTCATGTCTGCAAAACAGATTTATATAAATTGTAATGTTTGCTGCAGTTTTTTGTTAACATTTTTTAAGACTATAGGTTATGAGCTCATTAACATCATTTTAATGATAAACATGTATACCTGCTACATTAAAGAATAAACATTTATTTAATTGAGGGAGGCTGCCATTGAACATCCAAAAATAATTGGACAAGCTATTGATAACATACAACTTGAAAGCAAACACATCAGAGTATTTATAACACCATGCTTATGTAATTCATAACTGAACAGTAATATTCATTACATCTCCTTTCCAGAAAACATCTGCATACTACAGTACCTGCCAGTGACTTCCAAAGCACTCTTCACATTACTCTGCTTTGTAAAGAAATCAAACATCCCATTTGATGTAGATAGTTTTGTTTCATTTGCTCTGGAGTATGAAGATGCTGGTTTGTTTCCATACATTTCAGTGTAACATTTCTAAGAAGAAACAGAACCCAATTAACTGAAGGTTATATAGTATAGTTTATTTTTCCAACATACAGTGTAAGAGTATATCAATTGAGACTTCCGGAGCATTGTAGGGATTGAGTAAATTAATAAGATCCTGCTCTGACATTCTGCTCTCAAGAGCTTCAGTTCCACACAGAATGTTAATCTGGGTTACCCAGCAGGACTCCACTGAAAACAGGATGCTGCATCTCAATAACAGGCAGGCGGTATATTTCATTAGTGAAAGAAGCACTGTACGTGGTTTTAAACACTTCAAGATCAGAAAATGTTCTTATGCTAACTTAACATATATGATTGCTTTAATACCAAGACTGTATTGTTTGGCTGTTTATCCCAACTCACAGCCCTAAAGGAGTGTACAAAATTAATACGGTCTTGAAGGTATACAGCTAGAATGTAGTATATATCACTACTGACTTACAGTTGTTTCATTTGAGAATCTCCTGAAGTCTGGTGGCAAATAACTGACAGCGGAATTGTATGACGTTTGTACCACACTACTGTCTTTAGAGGTCGTCCTAAACAAATATATATATATTTTAAAAAATTGACAAATCAGGTAAATATCATCAACAACCTTAGGATGTTTTAATATTGAATTATTATTCAATTATGATCTGTTTTCTAAACTAGAATAATGAATCTCATTGTCATTCCAGTATTATAATTGTATAATTTAACTAGTATGTTACTTAACATGTAAATCTGCTAAATAATAATAATAATATATAATAATAATAATAATAATAATAATAATAATAATTTACTAGTACATTTTATTTAGTTTATCTTTTACTGTAATTACACTTGCCTGTGGGTTCCACATCTGTGAAATTCTTCCAATGCTGGTTTGGCCTGAGCAACCTTTGAGAATAATGCTGATGAAAACCCTGCATAGAAAAAAAAAGATCTTTAAGACTTGGTTACTTTTAATAGGGTATAACCTTTTGTTAAAAATGTGAAAAGTTAAATCATTATGGTAGTGTGCAATTCTGAATTGTAAAAACTTTTTCACACGATTTGATACAATTACACTGGTCAGTGATCCCAACTTAGCATTACAGAAAATAAGAACAATGATTTAAAAAAAAAAAATTAAAAGATTGTAGGAAAACACACCCCGAAGATTAAAATGTTACCTTCTGGCCTCTCTGGCTTTGGTTTTGGTATTTCTGCAATTGCAATATTGCTTGCATGCACCAAATTTTCATCATCAAAATTATCCCAATCATCTACTCCTAGATCAAACGTCACATTTAAAGTGTCTGATGAAAAGTCCCCACTTTCATCAGCATCACTCATACTTTGCTTGACAAAATTAATTGCAGCTTTGTTTTGAGTGTCCGGGATAGGATTCCTTAGGTTTCCATTTACGGATTTGTTCCACACTGAAAATTCTGAAATTAAAAAGAAATATATATATAACTTTAAAACCAAAAGGGACAATTGTCAGTTTACAACAAAACCTAATGAAGAGGTGTTATTATGTTATTATCCATTTTTTAAAGAAACATTGTAGTATTTAGTAATAGGAACATCCAATGTACTTCTACATTATATTGTCCATTTTAATGTTACACTCTTACTTTCTGATTTTGCAGTGTCTAGTGCAGGCAACTGATCTTCAGGTACCGTAATATTCAAATTATGATAATCAATGCAGCAATGGCCTCTGTCATTACCTGTTTTAATAAAACATACACATTTAATACAAAAAACTCAATTTAAAGTCACTTTTTTATTCATTTAATGTAAAGAAATCCAACATCTTAAACCAGCCCTTTACACTTTGTAGTCATTGGACCAAACAGTGCAATGAACCTGCTAGTATACAGACTGAAACTTTCACCAAAGCACTGCACATACTTTTACTCTTTGAAGCTGCAGTGGTTGGAACAAGAAGTTGATCTTCATATTCCATGACATTCCAATTGGGGTAACTACAAGATTGGTTCTCATTATCTGTATAGGTTGGGGAAAAAAACAAAAGGTTATTTCAAATAAACTTACATTGGTTGCATTATTATGGTATTAAAAGCAAGACAATATTCTTTCTTGTCAGTTTTATACTATTACAATTGTATAGTACCCAACAGGACCCAGTCTTTAAAGAACACGAGTCAAGACCAACAATATTTTGGTAAATAGTAACAATAATGTGTATGTGTTTGAGCGGAAATATATGGTACGTGGCCTTATTTATAACTACAAAGGCTAAAAAAAAACCATATACCATACCTTCACCATAATAGTCTATATTTCCCAGCTGCTGTGGTGTTGAAAAATCATCTAAGGCCTCCCATTTGTCTGCTTGGGTTGGTAGACCAGTTGGCAGGCTTTCACGCCTTTAAAAAAGGTAATTAAAAAAAAAAGCTGTCTCAAATAACTTTTTTTTTTTTTTTATCCTTTGCGGTAATTAGGACAGATAACCTTGGCAGTTTGTAGATTATATCTGGATTATTATTATTAGATTATATCTGGCAGGGCCATTTGAAACAATTTTTTAATTTATACACAGCGGTTCATACATTCAACAGATACACGAAATACACAACAGATAATACTGTATAACTGATACTAAAAGCCAGCTAGTTATTGACTTTGTACATAGTATTGGTCATTGGAACTCATCCAATTAACATCTTTAGATTTCAGATTTCAGTGGTCATGTTTTAGCAGAATTTGTGAAATAACACAAATCTACAGCTTTGAGTGATGTTAAATATAATAACTACAGTAACACAGCACCTGCTCAACACACGTTTGTTGTTTCTGCTGCTTCTCTGTTGATTCCTAGTATTAGTCAAGTACAACAGAAGATCAATGGATGATGTCATATATTCTAGGTGAGTTTTCATCTTCATTGGAGATGTCTATTTTGATTTCTAAGTAGCACCTAAAATGTAACTTTGTTTATTTAGGAATTAAACTTGCTGTTATTGTAATTTCTAATGCATTGGACTTGGCAAGAAAGTGTTTCTAGTCGCCAGCTTTTTAACCAATAAGTTACTTTTACATATGGTTCTGTTTAGCATATTAAACTATAATATTGACCATAAATTACTGTACCTTGCTACAGAAGACAAGGGAGTTTTCCGTGTATATGAAAACTGTTGAAGGTCCACAGCATCAACATCCTCTGACATTTTCATCTATGGTACATTAAATTGTAAACAGTATTACTAATAAAATATAATTGTGATAAATATTTCTTTAACATAGCATTTTAGTTTTTTGTATTTATGCAGACGGAACACATAGTAAGTGTTCCTATTTCAATTCAATTCAATGTTTTTACCTTTAAACGTTTCACAGGTGTCACTGCTAATGTTTCATTTCTACTTTTAAGATCTCTTAGGTATGAAGAAAAGTTGGACTGTGGCTGCGTAACACTTTTGTGTAGTACTGGCACTCCAACTTTACCTTAAAACAGAAACAACAAAGAATGTCATTATTTTGTTTCATAAAGTTTGTGACAAAGCACCAGATCTTAAACATACTTAGCAGAAGTGATGCTACAGTCGAACATACTTGCATACTTTATACAGTGCAGCCTTGACACAAGTCTCCTCTATATACCCATTTGGGTTACCACTATTTGGTCTGCACTATTTTTATAGTGATCGTGATACCATATAATACACTACACACCAACAAACACAGCTGAATCGACATTAGTGTACAAATGTTCTAATTAACATGCAAAAAGCGTTTCTCAGAAAATCTCAGTTTAATTACCCACGAACAAGAGATTTTAACTTGGGTGTGTTATTTTAATGTGTACTTAACTGTTAATTAGGTGAGTAAATAAACTAAATAACTAACAGTTTCTTCAATGTTTCAATAAGCTTTCATTTATTATATAACATTTACTTTGTATAATGTGCGTGTGTGTGTGTGTGTGTTTTAAAATACATTGTTACAATTATTAATGTAAAACCTCTGTTTTGTATAACCACTTTGGGTGGGATCCTGTGTGCTGACAATGTGTTTACAGATGGGGGAAGGGAATTAGGTCAGAGAATCCAGAAAAACTGTGGAAAAGAATAGGCGTGTCAGTGCCTGAAGGTAACCTCACCAAAACAGCATCTACAACATCACATTGGGCTCAGACAGAGCGTATATAAACCAGTGTCAGAGATTAGTTCAAAGAGTTTCCTTACAACCAAAAGCATCATTCTAATTTGTTCATCCAGACAAAATATTACTTTCGTTGTAATATTAAGCTATCAATTTAGAAACTAATGTTTGTAAGTTGTCACAATTGTATATATCGATCCTGCAATGATAGACTATGATTAATATTAATTGTTGGTAAAAAGGGCATTAACCTTACATTGAGTGATGGTCTATTTCTTTTTGGTATACTGATATGCTGTTATTTATTCTGAATTTTATCATAATAATGTTACAACTGTAATATGATATGGCATGGTAGAATATAATTTGATAAATACCGTTAATTGTAGTGTGTTACATATAAATTTGAATAAAAACACACATATCAAAAGTGAATCATTATTACAAAGAATAAGAACTATTTATCATATTAGTAAAAATCCAACAAATAAGACTTACAGCACTCATGCCCACATTGCTCTTTGTTTTTACAGTAATGGTTGCATTGTCTCTTTCCAGGATCAGGGCAGGTTATTTCCTTGGAGGATCCTGCAAATTGAAAATGAACTTTGTCTAGCATGTTACCAGCAAGAATCAGCATTCCATACATTATAAACTAAAGACACACTATTTTAGATAAATGACGTACTTGTACGGTAGATGCTTACACCCATCTGTTATGTAATTTAGCAATAAAATACCTACTGGTACATACATTCCAGCAATAAAAATGACTTTTACTTTTCCACGATAAGCATATGGTTGTAGAGACCTTATATCTGATTAGCTTGATGCAGGCAGTATTCAAATTCTGGACATACAGTGAACTTCAGATAACTATTTATCTATTGCAATAACATCTACTGAAAAAGTTATTACATTCAAGGCTATTTTTGTTCAGGTATTATACATTCCAGTTATTTCTGATAAACATAACTTGATCCATGAGGGTAGGTTCGCAGTGAGCCTGAACGTGGGACTGCACCTATTTCAAAGCAGTCACAGATGGGTCGAACATCATGGAAAAATATTATTTAACACATAAAAGTGAACTGTATCATTTTCATTACCAAACGTTGGAACAACAAAGACACAACCAGTCAAGCAAGACAGATGTTTTAATTTTTTTACAAGAAGATTATCAGACATGTTAAATATGGACTAGAGAGGAGGGCTACAGTGCAAAATTATTGACCTGAAGGAAGACTATTGTTACCAACAGGGAGCTATAATGCCCAAAGCCGCAGGTAACAATAGTCTTCCAGAGGGACATTTAATGTTCCACTATGAGCAGAGTCGGCAGTACATATTTAATACATGTCAGTCAAAATAATGAGAGGCAAGGTAGTAAATATGACTTTATATAGTGTAAAGCCATACATATTTGCAAGTCTTTTATTATTATTTTTTTTGTATATAAAAAAAAAAAACTAAACATTTTTAGCACGAATATCTTAGTGCTGTACATATAATGAAGTAATACACTACTACCAGTATAACTGGTAGCCAACACTTCTGGAGCAAAATAGGTTTTTTGGTTGCAAATATTTATCGCTTTACAGTATTTTGTTTCACTATAGCTGATCCAGCATAAGTAAATATCTACGGTAAATAACAAATACTTTTTAAAAAATGTCATACTGCAAGTTTTTTTTCTTTCTTTTGTAGCAGGTTTTGCAATTATTTTTCTGTTAAGTCACAGTCACCATTCAGCCATTTTATCTCATTGTTAGGGGTGGGCGTGGAGGGTGTTCCTTTGAAAAGGGGTGGGATTGACAATGATGTAAACCAATCACATGTCAGAGGAAGACTATTGCCAGTGGTGTAAGGATGTTAGGGCAACAATTCTATTTTTGCTCCTATGATGACGTTTTAACCAATCACTGACCAGAATTTCAAAGCACTGAATTTCCAAACACATATATAGATACTGTATAAAAAAAAGTCATGAACTTAAGTAATTTAGGGCAGAACAGCATAACCAAAAATATATTATTTAAGTTAACTGCTCCAAACTTACTAGGTGCACGAACCACAGATATTTCAGCACTCTGTGCTGTGACCTGTAAATGTTCAGATTGTGGCTTCTCCCACATGTTGGCATGAGTTCCAAATCTCTTTGGCCCAGAGTAAAAGGCACTGTACTTCTGCTGAATGTCAAATCCAACTTAAACAATAGTAAAAAAAAAAAAAGAAAAAAGTAAATGCATTTCAGTGTTTATTAAGTATATAAATAAAATAATGCTTTATCTGTGACAGATGAGAACACACGGTTGTTTTTGCAAAAAAGTAACAGGTTTCAGGCATAACAAACATACTGAGAAAACAACATTTTTTTTTTTGGAATCCCCAATTATTGTTTTTTTACCCCATTTTCTCCCCAATTTGAAATGCCCAATTTTGTCCATGGCTGGCAGTGAAACAGCTTGGACCCGAAACGGCTATAGGACGCACCCTGCACTCCACGTGGAGTGCCCTAACCGGATGCGCTACTCAGGAGCCAGAAAACAACAATCTTTGTCCTTTTTAGGTCAAGTTTAATTGTAGTTGCAGCACAAAAAACTATTTGTATGATGCATTTTTATACATATATTATCTGTCTTTCAAAAATGATCTGTTCAAATAAAACAGATACCACATTAATCTGAAGAATGCCATTTTTCTTCTCAAGAAACTAAATTTTTTTTTTTTAATCTGCATGACTGATTTCCTAATTAATGTAGTTTTTTTTATTATTTTGAATCTTTTATTCAGTTTTGGAAACACCAGAGTTTATCTTCTATTCAAGTTAAGTCTGTGTACCAACTTTGAGGGTCAGGGAGCAATTCCATCCAATTTTTATAATCTCTTTTTTGAGGTCGCCAGTCCAGAACTATTGTTTATGCATTGTGTTGAATTGTGCGGGAGTTTTGTAATGTGGTTTACTACTGTCCACCGAGGGATACATTGGCTGGAATGACAAACTCTTTTCACTTGTGCCCTAAACCTCCAGATTTTAAATGTACTGTACACACTGAATTTAGAAACAACATTTTAACTCACCATATTCTGAACTAATAAGATTCACACTCAGTTCTTCACCTTTGAGTGCTCTTGTGACTTCAATTTTCTTAGACCAGCTCCCAGATTTCAGTAGAAGTGAATCACTTACATAGAGTATAATAATAATATTACAAGACATTTTATTACGGCACTGTTGTACATTTTAATTAAATATACAGTACATTTTCACTTTTCTAAACATTCAAGTAAAAAAGGATATGAAACGCTAAAAAAGTAAAGGTAAAAAAATAATGCTTACGTGAGTTTTTGCTGAAAAACCACTTCATTATCACAATCTCCTATAAGCAAGGTAACGTAATGATTGTCTGGTGCGGTTCTCTTTATCCTAAGCTGCTCGTAATTTGTTAAATTGACTGTTACAATGATCTCTGCTATTGATGCGTTGTACCTTGCAATCTGAAAAACAGTGTTTCCAACACTTAAATATTGTTTGCAGCTACATATTTGTTGTGCACCATGAAGATTTTTGATAAGACCACATTTGTTTATTACTCCAATGTTCTGTAGTGCAGTGAATTCTTTCATCTGTCTAAACATTAAAGTATATATATATATATATATATATATATATATATATTTTTTTCGATATGTTTCAATGTTTTTATTACTTTATCTAAAATTATGTTACTTAAAGTGTTATATAAAAAGCATCAACTGTTTGCATTGATTTTATTTATTTATTTTTTTTTTTTTACGGAATTTGGATGTCATAATAGAACCATTAAGTCACCTGTTCTACACTGACTTCATACTTTGGAAGGTGTATGACAGCTTCTCTTATTTGGTTTCCAAAAGGAGGGTGTCTGTTCACAATCTGTAAAACACATTAATTCATAATTATTTGGGAGAGAAATTATAGGTCATTACAGGTACAGTACTTGATTGTTAAAGTACTAAATCCACCTTGGATCTGTTTTCACTACTTGATTATCATGTACAGTAACTCTTAAAATGACATTTTGAATTTCTAATGCAGCACTATTTTTTTCAAAGGCACCTAATCAGATTTCACAGATGACTGCAGGCAGTAGTAGGAGACTGAAGAAGAGATGGGTTAACGTTTGTCTTAATTTTATAGTGGGAGAAAGTGATAAAAAGAGACTCACAATTGATTGCCAAAAATGTGAAACCACTCCTGCCCCCCCACCCCGTAAAACAAATCAACATTTAATTACTGAATTATTATTTCATTTTTTTGTACACTGTTGTGCAAGTCTTAGACATTTTGCACATTTTTGGTTGGGGGGGGGTATACTTCCATAGAATCAACCTGCTTTAATACTACCACAGAATCGACCATTTTTTTGGATGCTTCTTGCCTCCACCCCGTTGAGAAGCACTGGGTAAATGTGACGGATTAGCTACTACAACAGTTCATATTAGCTGCTCATGTATAGTTTTCTTTGAGTTGTTGTGATCACAAGTTTTTGAAGATTCTAATCACTGTAAATTAAAGATGGCTAAATGACAAGCTTGGTTTCTTCTCTCACAAACTAAGCTGTATTAATAACAGTCAAAGTTTTTATAATAGTGCAAAACACTAGTGGAGGCTTTGAGTAAACTGTTGATGCTCATAACATTGATATATATTGTAACTCCTGAATGTTTCTAGGACTTTTGCACAGCAGTGAATATACTTATATATACATACAAACAAGTACCATATGTATTTTAACTTAGCAACAATACCATCTCCAGTTCCCGTGCATGAGTTTCTTCAATCTTTTGGAATGTTGTAATCCCTGCATTTACCATTGCGGTTGATAGTGTTACACCTGTAAATTGATAACACAAACAAAACAATGAAAGTGTGTCTGAAAGTGGTGCTTGAAAACAAAACATAAACACTTTTAATTAGAGAACATTACTGAAGAAAGCTGTAAAAATTACTCAGCTGGCAACACTACAAATACAATGTATTATTATCAGGATTCAAAATGTAGAGCAAGAGTTTATCATAGTTCAACAATGACAGGACAAACCAAGGATAAAGCAACACCACCATTTTATACTGTGATAGCCTATAGCAATTACTTCTGCTTTAACATTAATCACAGTAACTGCCAAAACAGCTACCCAAAAAGCATATGTGATCAGAGAAAGTGGTAAAAAAACAATATAACAGCTCATTATGTATGAAGCCCTTATATGACTGCCTCTAAGTTGGCCTTCCAAAAATCCACTAAACGGCATTTCTAAAGAAATTACATTCCACATGTTGCTTTTGGTTTAAGCAAAATATTTACATATTATGCCAAGAATGGATTTTAATTCACAAGCACTTGCCAACACAGCAGAAAACATTATTGAAACACAAGTTATTAGTACAAGCAGGCTGACCAATACGTCTGTTAATTACAAAAATATGGTGGCCTTGGTGAAAAGCCTGAACTGCCAGTATAAGTAAAATGTAGAAATGGGCGCTTGCTCAAGAATTAAAAACAGTCATAACTGCTCTTTATAAAAAAAGGCCAGTTTGAAATAATGAGTTAGTTAGGTTGTTTGTGCCACATTTTTAAGCCACGCTATTTCTATCAGTTAGTGAGAATGTTGTAGACAATTGCTTCTACTTCTTAACTTTTACTAGCAATAAAATACATAACTGGCTATAATGTGGCACAGCCTCTGCTGTGAAGGAACATGTTCTACTGTTAAGATTTATCTAAAACCAAAATGATTTAAATGTGTCTAAAGCTATTATTCTTTAAAATGGTGTGTGTTAAAACAAAAAATTGACCCTTTAAAGTATTTGTACTCAAGTCGCATTACATATTAAAATTAGTTAGACGGTTGGTCAATTAAATTTTGTCCACCTACCGATTTTCTCAAGTTGCTTTGATACAAATGGAGAGTTTTCCCAAAGTCTGGACCTAAAACATTTTGCCAGAATCAATGAGTTGAGCAGAGCTGAAAAGTTCTTCTTTGCATGCTGGACAAAAAATTCAGACAAACCTAAATTTTAAAAAAGAAATGATCAAAATATAAATTCAAAGAAACAACATCTTGACTTTACTGTAAAACAATGTATTTCCTCGAAACCTTTACAAAGTTAATGTATAGAAAAAATAACATAAATGACATTAAACCTTACATTTTGTTAGTCTAGTTCCATTTCTGAATATTCTTCCTGTATCTTGTGTCAAACCAAAATCTTGAACTGCCATGCAGCCTAGCTGTGCCTGTATTAAGCTGCAAGGAAAACTACCATTAGGTATTCCTCAGCTGTGTGTGGTCTTTAAAAGTGTTTCTTTTTTACTGCAAGAACTGTTGTGCAGTGTGCCTAGATTTATACCACTAAAATTATTTTACAAATATATTATATTGCTCTCTGAAACATTGCCTTTGCCTTTGAATTTGCTTAATAATAGAGCTCACAATTATTCCTTTGTAGAACCAAAATATATATTTGTCATATTACCATGAAAACTTAATAAAATG
The DNA here is from genome assembly GCF_017654505.1 of Polyodon spathula. Taxonomy (NCBI): domain Eukaryota; kingdom Metazoa; phylum Chordata; class Actinopteri; order Acipenseriformes; family Polyodontidae; genus Polyodon; species Polyodon spathula. Next base: position 4,897,156 of record NC_054547.1, on the reverse strand, counting down.
CCATACCTGAATCAAAATAATAATAAAGTGTACTGCATTGTTTTTTATTTATACATTGTTACCTACCAGTTCACTTTCATTTCATTGTTTTTTATTTTCCCATCAACAGGAAACCTGCACAACAATTACAACAATCACATATTACCTGAGATACATCTTACTATTGTAGCATTTTTGTGTTCAGTTAAAACTGGTACCAATGGTATTACCATACCTGATGGTTACCCTATTTTTGTCTTTGTTTAAGGTGTTCAATGTTCTCTTCTCGTTTACCCTCAGCTGGACATCTGAAAATTCTTTGCTTTTAGAAATCAGTGTGAGCTGTGAAAAATGGGTTTTGTTACAATATATATGTATTGGTAATTTTTAAAACAATTTGTGTGACATTTATCTACCCTGAATATGGTTCTGTCATGAGATATATTGTTTGGAAAAGCAAACCACAACAGCGGTATTTGTACCAACAAAATATGTATTTGTAACAAGTTCTATCTATATCCAAGACTTTATTCATAGTTCTGACTGCATTGTTTGTTAAAGTGCATCTACCACAGGGGTATATTTCTACAAACAAAAGATTTTGTTAAAAGCAAAGTAGCAGAAACAAATGCACCTGTATCAAATGTATACAGGATGATGATCTAAACAGCTGAAGCGCTTGTATCTGCTGAGCTGTTTTGATCAACTGAATAGACCTCCTGTTTTCATTGAAGAAATAACTGTTTTGTATGCAACTTCGTACTTTTCTACAAAAAATTCAGTTTATACTCATATCACACAGACAGGTATAATTACCAGGTCTGACAATGTCCCGGTTCCAGGAACAAGGGTGAATTGTTTCATTGTATCATATGCAATGCAATAGCGTGCCATTAGCTTTCCAGTCTCTGGTGACAAAAGGAACAGTTTAATGCTTCAAATTAAATCTATACAATTTAGACAGATGGCTATACAAAAGTTAAATGGGGGCTGCACAGTAAAGTGATGTATATATGCATTTATTCCATCTGTTAAAAGTAATTGTGGAAATACCATCCATATCCCAAAATGTTTTGTCCTGTATAAAGAGTCAAGGTAGTGTTTCTGCACTTTACACTTATGTCTACTCCTAATTGGCTGGAGTTAGAAACATACAACAAAATGGTTGTCTTGATTATTTAAACAATTCATTTGTTACCTGTTGGCTTAAAATTGATATCCTCATCCATTGTTATCAAGCCAATCGAAGATAAAGCATACAGATTCTTGAGACAAAGTTCTATTTTCATAAAATAAATCAAAGTTAGTGGATAACAGGTTTTTACCTATACTGTTCTGAATTTTTACTTTAAAGTCGATCACTGGAATGTTCTATATTTGATATAAAAAGTTCATGTGAGCAATTCAGGGCACATAGAACAGTCTATTTTTTTTTCACTGTTAAATTAAAGTGTCGAAACATTCCAACAAACATTTCTTTACATGCATTCAAAGTTATCTACCAGAAATGACACAATTGATACAAAAGAGATAAATATCACAACATCCTTTCTCTTGCATTGAATTACCACCTTGCCAAAATTTGTGAAACAGTTTCTAAATTAGCAAGTGGAAAAATAGCTCTGTTAGTCCGATTGTCTGCGATATGACATAGATTTTGTACGTCACTCCAAAATGCCTCAAGTTTGCATACAGTAATCAACATTTAATTTTTCTTTTATGTTGTAAACCTGGTTTTTGTTATGTGGAATGTAATACAGGTAAATTGTACAACACCCCCTTTTCCACATTTACAGTATTTTATTGAAGTGTTTATTCAAGTTAAAAAGTAGTTATTACTTTATGAAGATGTGACTTTATCAATTTTGTTTATTGAAAATGCCATGCTCATCCCAGCATTTAAAATGTATGTAATTTCAAAATATGAAATGTTCACGCAAAATGTGGATTATGGTTAAATGGTTGGACATAAGACAAAGAAAACTAAACCCCATACAGTATACCTTGTAATTTGGCTTCAATTCCTGCTCTGTCCAGCCCAGGTGGAAAACCTAAGAACCCAATAATCATGAAAGTGTTAAAAAAAAAAAAAAAGAAAAAAGGGTGCTTTTGGTTTAATACTGTCCTAACAGAAACAAAAAAATACGATAATAATTTGATTTACTATTCACAAATATTATCTTTTTTATTTATCAACCCCCAAAATTATTTTTTTTTAATTTTTAAACAAATGCATTTTTACTACTAGAAACAATTTTTGCATGCACGTGAAAAATATTAGTGTTTTAAGACAGCAACAGCAAACTTACCATAATGGCTTGGATTTTTCAGAGCTCTTATGTAAAGAAACGTGGATCTTATCCAGTCCAGAGCAACTTTAACATCGGAGATTGTGTGCAAGACTATCTCTGCATTTAAATGTTCAACAAGGTGTTTGTGTAGGCTAAAATACAATACATGATACACATTTTTAAAACACTAAAGCATACTCATTTTTACTTTGAATACATTAAAAGCAATATAAAGTTCTTTATAAAAAATATATATGTTATGAATATTTTATAAAATCCTCCAATCTACTCAAAATTTGATCTGCCTATACCCCGGCAGGATAAGTCACAGCTGGATATTTATTACTATTTTACAGCACCGAGAAGAAAAATTGGCACAAATAGTATGTGGGAATGTAAGGTTGGTATGGGTGGGGTTAATTCTGTCCCTGACAACACCCACAGGTGTGGGCATTCTCTAATTAGGTAATTGAGTGCTAATTGGAGAATGGCTAACTGTATAAAGAGGGAAGAAAATCCTTTGTTTTGGGAGTTAGGTGAGTGTACCTGTGTGTTGATTGGGAACTGTTTTATTTTGTTTTGGTGAGACTTTTATTTTGGCCTTTGTACTGTGTTTATTTTGTGCCTTTTTTTTTTTTTTTTTTTTTTTTTTAATTAATTAAAGTCCGGTAACATATTGGGCTGTGACGCTACCGTCACATCCTCTTACTCAAAATGAATTAAATAAACAAAATAATAAATTAAAGAAAAAAAAACATCAATACCTGCTTTCTATTGTGTCAGCACCACTAACAAGATGTGTATATTTCTCTTTTGTCTGGAACCTGGTCATTATTACTGCCGTAGCTGTGGTATCAAACTAAAAGAAAAAAGATATTCCTCATGTCAGAGGACACAAAGGTATTTTTAATGAGTAGCAACAATGCCAGGCTATTACTGTGCAATAATTTAGTTGGCACCATCAATATTATTTTAAAATGTCGTTTTGAAAAAAGTAGGAAAGAACATTTTCTTGACGGAATCTTACACAGTACCTGGGGCCTGCCCGCTCTTCCAATCATTTGCAGTATGTCAGTTTCACTGTACTCTTGAAACATTCCTCCAGCGTAATGCATTGTTGATTTGATAACCACCAAGTGAGCTGGCAGATTCACACCCATAGCTAAGGTGCTTGTTGTAACTGCATGACATAATGAGACAGAGGCAACAAGTTATTTGTTCAGAATTTAATCCTTCTGAGATGTGCTTATTCAGCAAGTTTGATGAAATATGGTGCTTTACATTTTTTTTTTATAGATGGAGCTATTCATAAAGTTAACACAAAAAGTATTTACAATATCCATCTTGCTTGACTGCACCTACATTGCACAGAGTGCTTTGGAGAAACAGTTCACTCTCCGATCAGTTAATTTTACATTATAATTCCCTGTATTTAAACTTAACTTAATTTTTAATAAACATCAGTTACTTCATCACACACAAAGTAATACTGAATATTTGTCATCCAGCTGAGAAATCAGAATTGTAGAATCCTGAATGTCTGTACAACTGTCTGAATGGAATGATTTAAACATGTTTTTTATTACAAATGCGTAACCTTGGTTTCAAAGGAATAACAAAACTTGGAAATACTAAAGAATAGTATGATCAAAGGATTTACTCACAAAGCACTGGTAAGTCTCCAAGGGTAAAAACACCTTCAATTTTTTTTCTGTCAGATATGTCCATACCAGCATGGTGGAATCCAACTCCACACATCACTAAATCTAGTAACAGTAAAACCAAAAAATTGTGTTGAATTGGTGAAAATAAACTTTAATTATGAAATAAAAAATAAATACAAACCTCTCAGTTTTGAGTCGTGCAAGGAGTTGGCACACTTTTGTAACCTGTAAAATGGTTAAAATGAATATTTGAAATCTGTAATTGCCCTTCAGATTTTTTTAAAATAGCTATAAATCAAACTTTATGACCTACAATATAAGGAACCACAAAGATGACTATTATTATTGTAAAGGCAGCAGAACAAAATGTATGTTCTTTGGAGTGCAGAATCCAAGAACCAAACAAATGCCAAAAGTATTGAAGTTCAGCTTTGGATCAAACTTCAAAGCTGGCAAAAGAAGAACACAAAAGATTACCTTTGTTTATGTTCAATGCTCATAATAAACTTGGCATCTTTTGCAAGAACAGTTCCAGATTGTTGCACTCCCTTTCTTGTCGCACAAAACTGAAAACATAAAACAGCAATACATTTTTGTGTTCACCGAAGTCTATAACGGCTTATTTTATCCAAAACAGACAAAGCAAAACAAATTACCACAAGTGTTGGTTTTTGATCGGAATATGTTTGAATGATGCTTGCCATTCTGTAATTAAGAAACAAGTCAAACTTGAACTCGGTTTGGTTTCCAGAGCAGGGAAATCCAAGAACTACTTTGCGAAGTTTCACCGGCCTATGAGTTTCATCCATTTCCAAACATGTAGCTGGCTCAGTACCATCTGACAGCCAATCTGAAATCTAAAACAATCAAATAATAACATGTTATTTAAACTAAAAGCAAGCAAGGTACTATAGTTCATTAATCCTGCAATGCCCAAAGTATGTTCTCACATGATCCTTTTTGAAAACTTGATTATGTTAGTATGTTCATATCTTATTTTATAATGTAAACTAGTTTAAATGCTATCACCCATTTATATAAACTGTGGAAATCATAATATGTAGCTTATTCCGTGAGGGACAGTAACTCACACACTCCCAAGTAAACTCAACTTTAAAAGGAAAAAATATTTCACAACTTTGTGTAGAACAGGTATCTATTGTGTGACATGATCATGTTGAAGGAATTGTAAATGTACACAATTGAGTGTATTAGGCACCAAACAGTTATGGACAGTACCTGTAACAAAGTGGAGGTAGCTCATAGTTGCTTTAACACTTAACAAAGCTCCAACTGTTAAACTTCATATGTCGTGGAAGACTGCTAGTCATTAATAAAGAACAAAATGTATTCAAAGATGACAAGACTATTTGGTGGAAACCTTTATTTCTGTCTTCCCATTTGGAAAGGGTAATTTACAGATGCTCTTAGAAAAAACTAAATAAACAAGAATGACCATAATGAAGGCAATATATAGTACATAACTCACATCCGTTATATTTGGAATTGTTGCAGAAACAGCCACAAATCTCATAGAGACTTTAGAGTCAGGACTATCTGACCCACATGACAGGGAGGAATGCATGGTTTTCATCCTACTGACCACAACCTCGAGAGTTGCTCCACGTGTTGGATCTTTTACAACATGAACCTAAAAAAAAAAAGAAAACAGTACTAAGAAAAAATAATTATTGCTACCAGTTGCAATAAATAGAACTTTTGAAGGATACTAAAGATGATTAATCTTGTGTAAGATAAATATGCGAACCAATTAAACAGCAAGAGCAAAACCAGAGACAAATACATGTTCTCTTCTGTAGTCTTTATCACTGACCTCGTCAATAAGAAACAGTCGAACCAACTGGACCAAACAATTATCTCTCCACTTCCTTGTCATGCTGTCCCATTTTTCCTTGAAAGTTAAAAAAAAAAAAAAAAAAAAAAAAGTAATCTTGGTTTACAGCCTAAAGTATTTAATGTGCATTATAACAGCTATGTTTGCACTGCTATACTGCAGCATGCCTTTACACAAAGGAAATCTGCTGCATTTCCTGAGCTGGATTAAAAGTGTCACTTACTGGTGTAGTCATGATAAGCTGAGCATCTTGAATCTCAAAGAAGTCATCCATTTCTGTATCTCCTGTCAGCTCTTTGCAATTCAACCCTAAAGGCCCAAATTTTGGTTTCCAATCATCATAGCGTTGACTGCACAGGGCCTTAATTGGAGCCACTAAGAAATACAACAGAAATCATAAGTTCTTATGTCAAGGTATTTCTTGTAAAGATAACAAACACGTAATTTATAAAATTGTATTAACCATAAATAAATGCCTGATACAGTGAACAATATTTTCTTTAAACCTAACATTTCTTTTAGCTGTAAATATTTATCTTAACATGGTATCTTTATCTTTCTCTCTCTCACTCTCTCTGTGAAAATTATGAAATGATGCTAGATACAGAGAAGTTGATTTAGATAGCTAAAAAAATGAATATGTGCTTCTTAAAATAATATATGTTGTTACTGTGGCTCAATCAAACATCACTAATATCTAGCCTGAAAGAACTTAACATTATTCCAAACACATATTGTAATTAACATGCATTTAAAAGTGGAGTAACTTTCAAACTCCAGTCACTTACGAGTGAAGCAAAAACTTACTGTATACAGCCTTAATGTTGGACCATGGTGGTGGAACTTCCATAAGCAAACGAATAATGGCGAGTTCAAAGAGAACAGTTTTTCCAGAACCAGTTGGAGCACAAATGACAAAATTTCTACTGGTGTAAAGAAGCTACAAAAAAGTCACAAAATATAAATGTCAATGAAAAATGTATCTCATTTTATATATTTCCCCCCGACATTTACTGCAATTAACAATATACATACTTACTTCATCTAGAGCTCTAGACTGAATATAATTGAAATATGGAAACTCCTTAAAAACAGATCGGAATTGTGCAGCTATAAAATAGTTAAGGCTAAAATGTTTTATTGTATACAACCTCTACAAGTTAGTTCCCTGTAAGTGCTGTAACTATTGCATATGGTACTTCTGTATGTGAAATATACCCTGAATTTGTTAATCTACAAAGGAATGCAAGAGATCTGCAATTGGTCTTCAACAAAAACAGTTAAGATGTTTGTTTCTTTCTAGATCTAAAGCATTAGCATGAACACCCTAGGCATATGCAAAAAACCTTGTGATGTACATACTCTATGCAGCCCAAATTAAACGTGTTAAAACAAACACACATGCAACTAGTTTTAACATCGAGAATAGCACCCACCCAAGAAAAATGTGTATTCTTCAAAAAGTCAGGCTGGGACCCAGGATGGTAAATATCTCTAACTCTCACATTTTATGAAACGCATATTTAATTCCTACATATTCTTAGAACCTATGCGCAATCTACTAATATAACACAATGTTTGTGGGTGGTGTGTTATCGGAAGCAGCTTTCTTTAGACTTGAGATTCCATCTGTTATGTTGATATTAAAGTCCCGAATGCATCTGCTTAAGGATCTGGAGGGTAGATCTTGTCAAATCCCCAGGGCATTTCACTATCCTCAGTAGAGAAAATGAATATGCTTGCACAAAAAGATACTTAATATACTACTTAATATCAAAATTAAAAAAAAAAAAAAAAAATTATAAAAGGCAGTCTGGTACGGTTCACACAAAACACTAAAAAAAAAAAGTAATGCAAATGTGTATTGACATAACCTGCAGCGTTTTGTTTATTATAGCACAATTAAAAAGGATACGAATTTCAGTAACTGGCCTCAGAACTCCTGAACCCTTGCTTGATACACCTAAAGGAAAGAAATATAACATTTAGAAAAAGTGTAAGATGCAGAACCATTTGGATACATGAATTATAACTTATCACTTGTCTCTATTTCTGCCTCATGCTGTAGAAAGTAGTAGCAACATCAAAGAAAATGTTGTTAAAAGTGCTAGTTTAGAAAATGTTATATTTAACTGTCAGATCTCTGCATATGCAAAATTAAAACAGCACACAATAAGCTCCAAAGAATATTAATGCACTTAGTATGCCATGTTTACTGAAGTTTAAATTTTAAATTACGGAGAATATTTACAGAACTAAATCACGTTACATATTCAAATAACAGTTAGGGTGACATGACAGCAGGTACAAAACTTCACTGCGAAGAAATATTATATTACACACACCAGTGATATTAATAGCTGATGCATGCCATCTACTGGCACTGGCTCTTATTGCAACTTACAATGGGAGTGGCTATGTTAGTACTATATTCAGAAATATCAAAAAAGTACACTGCTAATTATCTATCTACCATACTTTACTGTTTCAGTATAATCTGTTTCAACTTGGCTGCATAAAACAGCAACATACTTCAGAATGTTTGTGACATCATGCATTGTATTTACCACAGTACTGTATCTACTGGGTTTCAAAATTCTTATTTAAAAACACAGCCATGTACAAAAATAAAACCCTGAACAAACCGAATACCCACAAACATAACAGATCATTCGATTATACAAACAATAATACATTTGAAAGACAAAAGTCAAGGCAAATACAACCAAACATAAACAGATTAAATGTGGCTTCATTTAAGAAGGCCTCTTATTTCTTAACACAAATCTCCCCATCTAACCAAATCTCCTCAGGTGAAACTGTGAATTCTGTAATGTTTAATATTTTTCATGTGTCCTAATAACTTAGACTTCTGGGTTTCAGTGTCTCGCTTTTTAAATAATTATGTATTTTTCTGTCATGTTCCAACACTGTGGCTTCAGGCAGGAGCTTAGCCTTGAGTATACAGGATCAGGGAGAAAAAAAAAAAAAAAAACAGTGTGTGAAAGAGTGAAAATGGAGAAAGATGGCCTGCAGTACCTGAAGGAATAAAATAAATGACAGATGATATATATAAAATAAAATAAAAACAGAAGAATCAAACAGTATTATTAATTCTGAGAGATCTCATACTCAAAATCAAGACTGAAAATCAAATGTGGGTACCCGATGTCACATCTGATTTCTCACCAGCAATGATGTATTCTACAAGTGCATTTCAATAAATATATGCATTTTGGTGAAAATTTTAAACAGTTAGTCAGATCTCACCTTGTACGTTAAGTGGTTGTGGTGTTAAAGGAAGGACATGAGCTGTTTTTGTGGTTTGTCGGTATTTTGCAGTGGCAGAATCACATGTGCTGAACAATTCAAGACCCGAGCCATGCAAGGGGCTCTGAATGTTCTCAAAGGTTTTCACAAATTCATCCTCTATAAACTTAGACAACGTGACATTAGAACAGTCTCTCTGCTCGTTAGTTTCTAAACCTGATAATGTGTTGTCGAAACTCCTCAGAATCTTTGGTTGTGGAGTTTTAAACAAGCTGTAATAAAAATAGACAAATAGAACTTTTAATGTATTGCGTTGAAAAGTATTTTTTCTATGACATAAATATAAATATGAAAAGGACACAAATACATCTACATATGCTTGTTACATCTACAATGCGATTATTACTTAACTTTAAACCTTTTTTTGTACATCCTTGTAATTTATTTTTTATAGGTTGTTTTTGTAACCTCTTCACCTTCTACCAGTATGAAGATCTGTGTGGATATTTATGGGTTTGAAATTGTAAACAGATCTTGGCCAAGTCTTTGTCCTTACTTAGCTTTATACACAGACTCAAAGATAATACTTTATTAACACAATAATTAATGGGCAAATACTGGCTACCATGCTCTTATTTTGTATTGTCTACACAGTATCTGGATACAGGATTATGTACCTCCCTTATCCAAAACAGATAATGCACAAAGCTAAACAAAGAGGTATCTATCACAACTTGATCAATGTCATGCAGTTCCTAGACATCAGCATCACGAAATAACTGAAAAATACACGTAATATAAAATACATGCATACAAACGTAATTAAAACAGTACAGCAATACCTTTTTCTAAACTGATCGTTTGCTCCATGGTTTCTAGAACTGGAATGTAAAGTTCTCAAATCCAACAACTGTGCTGAATCCTGCTGCAACTGAGTGTCTGAACAATGTTGGCAATTATTGCTGGCAGCTTCTAAACCAATTTCATATATTTCATCATTCTGAAGATTACATTTTTCTTGAAAGGAATTCTCTCTTTCTGTTGTTTTTTTCAATGGAGGGATGAATCTTTTTGGTCTCTCGGTAGAATCTGCAAATATTTAGAAAATGCTGAAAGATTACCATAGCACAGACACAAATAATCAGTAGTTGTTGATAAACACTGAACTCTACATTGAGTCATTTTTTTAAAAAAGATAGGTGCTTCTGCTTCCTCTCGGAGTCAAACTACAACCAAACTAGTCATGTCATATAATTACTTGAGTCACTTGGTAACTATAAAATGTGCCTGTCATCTATGGTAGCTTAATATATTTTATTTCAATTAAAGGCTGCTGTACCCCTCAATCCTGTTAATATTTTACACTAAAATATAATTAATACACCTGTAGTGTCTGTTTACAATTTTCTTTCATAGTTTAGCCTGTATTCTTTGTTTTAAAACAGGCCTTGTTTGTTCGCATTTGCCAAAATACATTTTAACAAGACAAACAAGCCCCTCCCCTTTTCCTGTTGAACATGTCTGCCACCTTGTCACTCTGGACTCACTAATCAAAAAGAAAGGATAGTATATTTTAAACCTGGGGTCCTAAACTTAATTTTAACCTGAATGGAAACCTACACCAGAAAATGACCTTCACCAATGTGATACATTAACATTTTACAACTCATTGAGACAATAATTAAAGCATAAATGCACATTTAAGCTACTGACGAGTTTTCCAAAAGCATTTTGACCTACGTTAGAGTGGAAAAGAAAGAAGTTATAGCATCAATTTGCTATGTATTAATGATATTATTGTTCATTTTGGATTCTATAGAAGGCATTATTTAACTATAATGGGAGCGGTGTCAGCATTATAAACTTATAAAATCTTAGCAGTGCCACAACATCAGCAAGAAAATGAGAAACAAAGGTAATATTGCTTTGCTAATGTTATGGCTTTGTGTTCTTACAGTTTAGGATGCAAAGCTATCCCAAGACACCATATAGCGAGTTATCCCAATTAAATCATTTTAAAATACATTTGGAATTCCTATTTTCTCTCAATCAAAGGCACACAATTTTACATCAGATTTTTAATGATCTTTTTCATAGTGAAAAATAGGTCAGCCGAGCAAGATAAACAAAACTTTCTACTAACGTAATAAGATTATTATTTTGGGGGATTTTATTTTACTTTTTTTTCATAAAAGGTAGTAGATCAATGCATAAGGGCTACAGTTCAAGAAGAAAGTACCCTGTTACTTAGGATGTATTCCCTACAAACTCAGAATCTGAGATTTGATAATTCCAAGAACACCTATGGTGCGAGGGCTTTTATTTCTCAAACTCCTTCATTTTGGAACTCACTTCCAGGAATTCAGCCTGGCTGATTCAGTGAAAGTCAGACTTTAAAACAAATAAAAATAAATCCAGACCAAAACACTTATCATAGAATCAACATGGTGTACATGGAGACAACAGTTTCTCTCGCTAGCATAAAATCATTGACTCCATCTCGGATTTTATCTACTATGAAGACTGTTATCAGCTCATACACTCAATGCACCCTGTAGTTATTGCTTAAACATAGTGATTCATGACTGCACAATGCTCACAGTGGGGGAAAAAAAACTTACCTGAAGACCAGAGAGATTTTATCTCATTCTGCAAGTCCTGAGAAGCTGGTATTTCAGAAATTAATGGTGCAGGGGTAAGCTGCCAACTTCCTTGATCATTACATAAGGGAGTGCTATAGAAATATAAATTATATGTCAGTAAAACATCAAAGCATTGCTTGGCAGAAAATAATTAAGTGTAAACTTGCATATTATTTTACATTTTGTGATTAACCTTGGTGTTTGTGAAGCCAAGAGACAATTTAAACATATGAAATCATCAAAAAGAAAAAGGAAAGCTGTGATTTAATCGCATACATTTATCCATGAACGTTTTGACTTCAAAGTGCTATATGATAAATGCTGAGTTAAAAGTGAAATGTAGAGGTATAAATGCTTTGCGATTCCAAATAGTTAGATAAAGTGGGATCCTCTATCCTGTGCCCAGAGAGCTCCTTTTAGTTGGCTAACATACAGAATTTGCTACAAAGTACTGTAATGCAAGTACTTAATGATGTTCTAAGGTTACCAAAATAACTGTTGGCATTTATATACAGCTCTAGAAACTTGTACTCACACTTTCTGAACAACTGGTCTTTCAAAAAACAAACTATCCAAAGTCAACCTGTAATCTTCAGATTCAAACATTGCTCATAAAGTTATTGCCATCTGAAAAAAAAAAGTAATTAAAAAATAAATAAATACACTTTACAAGTACAGATTTAAAAACAGTAATGGTGGGAAATTCCACTGTTATGATCACCTTAATACAGCTGAGATCCTATGTTTTCAAGACTCAGTACAATACAATCCCCATTTAAGAATGACATTGATGGTATTAGTTTGCTAAACACCTAAAACAATGAAACGGCTTCTTAAACAGAAACCATTAGCTACCAAAATCAAACTAGCACCATGCTTTTATTCATCAATAATTGATTTAACTCAAAATACAAAGCACGATTCTCTACTATCCGTTAATACAAAAAAAAATAATAATCCACGTATTAGTGCTAAAGGGGCAGGATTAGCTCTAGAATAATCTCAAATCCCAAATGAACCCTCTTGTGTAAATCTTGCTTACTATTGAAGTGATGCCTGCATCTTCAACCAAACCTTCCAAGAAAAAAAAACTAAGAGGATAACACATAACCTCATAATCAAGTGCTGTGCTTAGTTAGAATTCAAAGATTTCATTCCTTTTTATAAGATGTAATAACGCATTACAAAGGGAGCTAAATAGCGTGAATCGTTCGTCCCATTCGGCCTATGTGTATGGGCCAACTCTTCTATCCTATTATGAATTAGGGCCCTATTCTCACTTTGTTTAAACCAAGTATGAATAGGGCCCTTGATTAATAGTCTCCCTGACCTAATAACCTCTGACAATTAACAGGCTACATTATTGTATATAAACGGTTACCGGTAAGCATTGGGGAATGTGACACATTTCTCAAAATGTCTTTATAGACGGAAACCTTCCAAATAAAGCTGATACAAAAGGGTTGTGAAAAGGTTTTTCCTTTGGTGTTGCTATGTTATTGTTTTGAGAGTTATGCAGTGCGGTTTTTTTGTTTGTATGTTTGTTTTAAACAAATATATTACAATTATCTTTCGGAACTCGAATAAGTATTACTGTTATAAATGAATATCAACTGTGTTAAATAAATTTAATCATATTTACAGCTATAAAATGTCATTACCTCAGGAAAAGTACCGCCTGTTTCTGCCGTTTCTCCGAAGAAGATTGTGCCACGTGATTTACGATCTTTCGCGTGCTGTTGTGTTGGCCAGTACATACAAAATGCGCGTTATTTTGCTACTCTATAACCTTGATTACAACCCTGAAAACTAACTGAAATACTCACGATATATGGAAGAAATGTGAGTAAACTATGCTTATATGAAGGACGTGACATTTTTAAATTAGTATTGTTCTGTTTACCCTATGTATATCCTTACTGATTCGAGCTGGCTCATACTTTTTATACTGAACAAAATAGTAATACTTAAAGGATTAAGCAAAACAATACATTTGATCACACAGCACTGCTATTATTCATTCTACAGTGGGCTGGTTGGTTTATTTTGAAATATGTAATCCCAGACATGTTGCCGTGTTGGTTATAATTTATATGTGGGACTACAACAAACGAAATGGATTTATGTTTCAGTAAAATGCCGTAATCTCTGTAATGCTCTGAAAAACACGGAGTAGACATATTGTTATCAACGTCGGAGGTTGTGCTGCAGACAGTTTGGATTCTACCCGTCATGTGACTCGTGAGCACTGCCGCAGAACTGCAAACAATAGAAACGCAGGACCCTCGGTGCTGCTTGAACTGTGGGCTCGGGTCTCACAGGCACCCAACGGAAACCTGCCAGGCTGAGCTGAGTACCCGATACCCACTGATGACGTCCGAGGAATTGAGAATGAGTTTGAGCACTGGCCCACTTCTTACTCTTGATATGTTAGGAAATTTTTTTTTTTTTTTTTTTTTTTAGTAATTACTTGTTTATATGCAGAAATGCATCATGAAACCAGCCTGTATTTTATGAGTGTCCTTGTTTCATACAGTTATACGTTTATTTTAACACAGAAACCACAGCTTTTTCCTCCAGTCAGGATAGGAGCATGTCTCTTGTATAAACATAATTATTTTAGACATACTGCTCTTAGGCTACTCATAAACATAACATTTATGCTTCTTTAATAAAAACCTTCGAGCTTTTCTTTAAGTTAGTCGAAATTTTCCGTGAAGCATTGTCTCGTCCCAAAGTTTTCAATTATAAGTATTGTATGTCTATACATGTTGCGGTTCAACCCAATAAGACAGTATTACTTTCCTCTTTTTTAGAGAAAATACCTTAGTTTTTTAAGAACTTTTCGCGTTGACCCTTTATCAGGAGTCCTACACGTCCTGACGTTGGCATTGTAGGTTTTAAAAACAGGGAGTTAAGCCTATTCGGTACACCGTTTTATATAATATATATATCTATATATATATAGATATATAATATATAATATATATATATATATATATCGTATCTGAACAGACAACCTTGGCACATTTTCTGCTCGATTAAGATTTGTTCTTTAGGTTAATTAACTTGATTTTAAGCCTAAGGGGGGGACAACATTTGCATTAACTAAACCATCTATATTTTTTACATACAGTTAATGCTTTACTAGCGGTACGTGAATTTAATATACAATTCAATTTGCTCCACGCTATCCCACCTTTTTTCCAATCTTCTACAAGCTGCCACTTTTACCAAGAATGTTCCTGCTGCCTGTCTGGAGTCTTCCATTCTACAAACTGGGGAAGGCCATTTTTCTTTGTATGATGTCAAACTAAAATATTAAAACTTGACAACAATTACAGAAAGCAGTAAACGCGTTAAACTGTAAAATTGTATTACAAATGCCTAAAATATACCCAGAAAGTCACGTTTTAACCGTTGACCTGTTTCTGTGAGTTAAGCATGGTCACTGAGCATCCCTCAAAGATGAATGGGTTAGCCTGCAGAAGAGCAAGCAAAATGGCGGCTGTGAAATGGATGGAGGACGATAGCGAACAGTAATCAGGTGTAACGGTTAATGTACATACTGTTCACGTTTTTTCCGAAAGGCAAAGGTAGGTCTGCAATTACGCTAGAAAATGTCGAGTTGTTTGATTTGATATTGAAGCGCCTCAAGCTGTTTTCAGCACGCCGCGTCATGTGTTGGTTGGGTCCTTGGTATGGAGCTTGTGGACACGGCTGCACACAACAGCACGGGAGGTAATCAAGAGCCAGACATGTCAAATGGTTTTTGGGCTAATTGATTCTGTTTCGATACCATTCAGTACCATGCGTGTTTGCACAATGGGTAAACACATGGACAGACCCATTCCAAGACGTGTGTGCTGTTGTATTATTAAGTCTGGCTGCAATCACAAAAGTTTTTAAGAGCTTTTTGAGAGAGAGAAAAAAGAAAGTCAGCGCCACAAAAAATGTGTTTTTACTTGAAGATTTTACCCGTTTTAAGTGTAAGGAGTCACTCATACATTTAAAAAAAATATATTATTTCAGTACAAGTAATGGAAAACAATACAGTATTTTTGCTATTGATACATTTTCAAGGGCATTTTTAGTTAGGATTGACCTCGTGAGTTGCTTCATTCAGTGCCTTAGCAATCTCCAGGTCAAACTTCCTCTGTCCAATTGGGCGCATCATAGTACCTGCGCGTGTTGCTTCTCATCTTTCTTCAGCATGAACCCAGCCTCTGCAGTTCCTTGTCAGAAGAGACGAAAATCTGCTTTGTTTTGACTACTTTAAACCCAAATGAGTTTGCATGTTTCCAGCGCCCTTGGTATCCAACTTGATTACTTTTTACCAGAAGTTATAAAAAGTGAGAAAGAGGAAGCCATGCTTTCGAATCTCTTGAGTTCTATTGGCAATTGTTATATTGAACTGCTGTGGTGCTCAGTTTAAATATATTTCCTTAATTTTATGTTCAACTGTGCCAGCTGCAGGAGCATTTATGAAGGCTACTATATTATATATATATATATATATATATATATATATATATATATATATATATATATATATATAATTGTCCAGTTATTGCAGAGCTTTGTGGTTAAATGTTGTCACTAATGTTTTTGTTTTGCAATTTACAAATATATATTGTTGGTTCCTTTTTTTTAGCACAGGTTTTTGTTAACTGTTTGCATGTGCAAACATATTGCAGCTGTTCATTCCATATGGGAAGCCACTAGTGCTTGAAATGGAAGGTTTCCTGTAGGTAAATCAATGCCCTTTATACTAGTCCAGACATGGTGTCTATGTGAGGCTTCCAATGACATGCAAAAAATAAATACATAAATAATAATAACAATAATGTAACGTGAAAGAGGGGAAAACAACCTGATTTCCATTAATTATTTGAACCTGCTTTTTGCTGACAGGCAACCATTTTGTGCTTAAGATGTAATCAAACAGCCTAATTGGAATAAATAATAATGGCATGTATTTCAATACTGTGCAGGTTTATTTGAATGCGTTGTTCGGTTGCAAGACAAGTATCTCATTTTAGTAGTCGTGTTGTGCATGTGTTTGTGTGTTTCTTAATTTTTTTTATATGAAACCAGTACTGCAAAATAATGAATGCATGGCAGTGATAATGTTTGTAGGGCCATTGATAGGAACACCTGCAATCTGAAGACCTGCCCTTGACAATTGTATATATTTAAAAACAATATATTAAAGTGATTCTCGCCATTTGATGAATCTTGTTATTTACACAGCTTTAACTCTTTCGACAGTGATTTACAAACCAGTATAGAAGTCTAGGAAAGACTTCTCAAAAGCTCTTCAGCAACTGCACCATTATTATCAAAGTATGAGATGCATATAGTACAGAATTTGGATTAAAATGCAAAATATGATGCCAATCAGGAAAAAACAACCAATTTCCTAAAAATCCCATGTTTGCGATGTTATGTCAGTTGCCATGGTCTCATTCAAAGTATTCAAGGCAACTATTAATTACTACAATATAACAGATCTCAAACAATATGGTGTTTTTGGCTTTTCTCTCAAGAGTGCTTGTTTACAATTCTCAGGTGATTGTTGCACACAGTTGTGCATATCTTCAAACCTTAGCTGAACATATTGTGCTCTTTTCCAATAGGCCCAATGTTAAGCCATGTTGGCTTGTCGGGTTTCAAGTTGAATGGTTCAGTATGAAGTCAACTTCTGACTAAATATGTAGAGCTGTCTAGAAATTCCACCTCTTTACATCAAACATAGACAAACAAAGTTTTATTTGTATTGTATTTATATATGTATCTCCAGTCTTTTAACTAGTATAAAAATATATTGAAGTGACTTACAGGTACAGGCTATTGTAATGAGGTTTTTTTTTTTTTTTTTTTGCATAGCCATTAACTAACAGGGGTGGCAGTTTTAGTAGACACTGCTAATGTGAAGGCGTTTCCTGGTGAATATTACTTGCTACTGCAGTGCTCTCTCCCTTGCATGGTGTTTCCTCCTTCATGTGAACCTGTGCACTTCCTTGCAGAGCCAAGTACTTTTGAATTGGCCGTAAAGCAAATCATTTGGATGTGTTCAAAAAAATTGAATTTCGGTTAAAATCCTATATTCTGAAAAATAAAATCAGTTTAGGTTAGTATTGGAAGTTTGTTGCTTCAAGGAAAGGGCCTAACAACGTGAGCCTGCCACCAGATGTTATGATATTCTACAGAAAGTCTGAGCTGCTGTATATTGCTCAAACACGTTACCCACATGAAGTCTGGGGGCAGACGTTTGGATCCAAACGCTGATGAAAGCTGAAAAGAGTAGAGTATATAGCATAGGACTAAATTACTAAAATATAGTATCTTAAAATATTTTCAGTAAAGGCATATTGAAGTACTAAGTGTGGTTTAGTGTGTATGTGAAATGTATTTTTGCTGGCAAAAAGTTGATTATATGGAATTTTGTTTTGCCTACTGTCTTTAGGCAATTAAAAGCTTAGCTGATCTGCTACATCTTATGTCCATCTTGTACTTTAACAAACCAGAAACCAAAAACCCAGCAAGAGGCAGACAACATTTACTCACTTATATGTATTTGCTTTGGAGAACAGTAGTCATTTATTAGTTCTTTACTAGGGCTGGAAAGCTGATTTTGATCTGCAAATCACAATCTAGAAATGGACATCTTTTATATAAAAAAAAAAATTAAAAAATCCCTCTAGAGGTCAAAAGTGGAACTGCACAAAGGGCTCTTTTAGCAGACATTTTGTGTAATGACACGTGCAGTATTCAGGAGTTCACATCACAGTGTGCCTTTAGAGCATTAGACCTTTATAAAATGGAGTTAACATTTTCCAACTGTAGAAATATGTTGTTGAGAAATGGGGTTGTTTCTTAGTAAATGTTAATTGCATTATATTTGTACAGTAGTTGGTATCACAGCTGTTACTTGGTCAGTCCTAGAAACATGAGGACCTGCATTCCAGGTAAAGATGCAACGGTATAGATTTCCTAAACAGAAACGGAACCGAAACCAACATTTGCATGGCTTAAAAACTTCTCCCGGGGCCGAAAATGTATGAAGGAGTTGATAGAAACCGAACCGATCGTAACCAACTTGTATCTCTAATTTCAGGTGCACATGGGCAGAGGCTTTTGAAATTACAAAATGAAAGCATTTTTTATAAGCAAAATGAGGTCAGTTTGTCCCCTAGTGAACATTGGTCCACATCACAGAAAACACAACACAGTTGATCACAAGAGGCAGTCTGGGGGGACACCTAAGGCCAGATTCACACCTGAGCGTTCAGTCACGTATCCCAATTGCTTCTGAAGTCACGCAACTCAATTGCTGTGTCCACATCTGAGCAATTACTTTCCTGTGTCAACAAGTTTCATTTTTTTTTTTATGATAACTGAGATGACAGTTTTTTTTTTTTTTTGTTTTTTTTTTTAAAAAAAAAAAAAAATTCCCATCTACAAGGTGAACTATGTTTTTTTGGTTTTAACAACTGAGTTGACCAGGTTTTTTTTTTTTTTTTTTTTTTTAGTGTGTCCCTTGTCTACAAGTTTAGAATTGTATTTATTTAATTAAATTTTTAACAACTGGGGTGACACTCTTTTTGGTCAGATCGTAATGTGTCCAGTAATTAACGGTGAAGAGTTGGATTTTTTCAACTGTTGTTACTTTAAATGCCATATTCCCTCACGAAAAAACAAAGCCATGTAAAAGCTTTTTTTTTTTTTTTTTTTTTTTTTTTTTTTTAAATTACCGCTTCTTTGACAGGATATGCAAGCTGTACAGTCGGCATTATAAGAACCAGTCAGAGTTCGCCATTTGCCTGACTCAACAGAAATCGCTCAGGAGGTTGCTTGGAAAGTAGAGCCCTTTTTGTGGGCTACTTCAAGCAACTGGTTGCATCACTGCTCGCAGCTGTTTGCAGGGACGTCCACATATAAGTGACTCGGTTGCATGCAACGAAGTTGTGCAACTGATCACTCATGTATGGACCCAACTTAAGACTGAATGGATGCCTGGCGGTAGCCAGAACAGAAATAGGACAGGTTGGGTTGGTCAGAAGATGAATCATGAAAATGAAGCCTAGATGAATGAATAGCTACAACAGTAGAAAGAAAGCATGGAAAGAAAGCACTGGAGCACATGTTGATATTTGAGTAAGTGACAGACTTTCTCTTCAGTGAACCATGTACTTATCCTTTCACACTACCTACTCGGTGTAAGTCACATGGCTCGCTAAAGTCAGATTAAATGTCTTCATTATTTTTACCCCACTGTTCCTAAGCGCTGAGCTGTATTAATTGTTTATAAAAGCTTTGCAGGCAACCCAAAGCAAGCTCGTCGTTGATATAGTGACCAGGTTTTTCTTTTTTACTGTTCACAGGAATATACAGCAGTGGAGGCGGTTGTGTACATTCTTCCGTACTGCAAGTCGATGTCTAAAACTTTTTTTTTTTAGCTTCAGCTTTATTTTGAGAATCACTCATATCTAGTGATAAGAAATCATCAAATCTTGACAAAACTGTAATTTTATGCAACAGTAACTGTTCTTTCATTTTCCTGTTGCAGGTGAGGTTTCAGATGAGAACAAGAAACACTTTTTTTGTCAGTGGACTGGTAAGATTGACATTATTCATTCATTCATTCAGATGCTACATTGCAGCCTAAAAGTTATGTCCCTGTATGAATTACGTCACCTAAATAGTTATGTTTACATTCTTGCAAGGTTTGTTTCTTATTCTTTGAAGTGGGTGGTGCACCTGTGGTCTAAAACATCATCTTTCGAACACAGCAGATTGAACTAAACTGTGATTGGCAATAAACATTTTTAGAGCAGTTTAGGAATTGTGGGATTCTTCCTAATGCTGAAACAACATTTGATAGGTAAGCAGTCACTACAGCACAATGAGTCTTATATTGGGAGCTGAATACCCTTGCAAAAACACAGTCTCTATTTGTAAATGTTGCACACATTGCAAGAAAGGGTTTGGAGCTCCAGCCCATTGCTTACTTAGCTGGAATGCAATGGACGCTGTTGTTCATACACATACCACTATAAATATGTAAAAGAAAGCTGAGATATAACAATGTCCAAAGAGTTGTAACAACATTCTGCTTTCATCTCAGTCAAACCAACACAAACCAATCTATTGCGCTGAACGTGGTCACTTTATCAGTGTCTTGCACAATCCAGACTGTAAGATGTGTTCACGTCTAGTTGAAAGATTGACCCAAACTGATATGACTGTCCACAGTGGTAAAGTAGATGTTAGAAAAAAAAAATGTTCAGTCTAATTACAAAAAGTTTTTACACATTTAAAATAAATAAACAAATAAATTGCACATTTAAAAAATAAACCTCTTTAAGAGGAAACTAATATGTGCAGCGTGGACCCCTTCACAATCTTATGTTGACAGTATATTAGGTGGAATATGAGAAACCCAGCTTTAGTGCCCAAGGTGCTGCACAGGTGGGCTACCTTATAAAAACACATGCATCCGTTTACTGTGTTATGTTCAATTTGCAACCTCCATATGAAGCATAATTAACAGAGCATGCATTTTAATATCCGAAAAGGTAATAGTATACAGTACATTCCAAAAAATGCAGTACTTTAATGGAGATGTAATCTAAAGGAGTTTTGATAGTTTGTGTTGGCCATGTGGAATGCATTTTTTAAGCAAAAAATGCATTTAAAAGTAGGCAGTACAAACTAGCAGAACTAGAGAGAGGTTGCATGCCATGCCATTCGTTCCACATTGGTGTACAGTTTGCATAGTTAGGATTTCCAGATTAACGCATGCTGTCTGTACTGGTTTCGTAGTACAGTATCTGCCACAAAAAAAAAAAAAAAAGTACACAGCAATAGCTTATGTTTACCATCTTAACCCGATGTGGCATAGCGGCTAGGGATGGGAATATTAAACCTATCCACTCTAAATAAGTGGTTAAATGTTGAGTAATATGCTAGATGTATAACCTGTCACGTGACAAATTTCTCCAAATGCCTATTTAATGTATTAATTTTAGTAATTTATCATCATATACAGCAGGCATTGGTTCCAGAGTCAAGGGCGGATATTATAAAAAGGAAGCGGTTTGGCAGTTGCCTGCAAGTAGTTTTTGTAATTGGTGCAACAGAAAGATTGACACTGGGGAGGGTGTTATCCTCGGTCGATCTGGCGCTTCATTGGTGCACTCTGAGTTCATGCTTTAGTAGACATGGTATGGTGTCCAGTCCACAGGGTAAGGGAGTTAATGACAAGCCTTTTTTCTGACGTTTGTTATATTTTTTAATAAAATGGCATCTCTAAACAAAGGGACGGTCAAGAGAACCTTGGTATGTAAATAATTATACCAAACAAAATTGGCCTACCACAAGAACACAAGTTCAGTGCTTCACCATTTGAAGTAAAAAAAAAAAAAAAAAAAAAAAAAAAAAAAAAAAACATTCAGAAATTACTGTGGATGGAGCTACTGATGGCAGTATAAAACAAACATCCATAACATTTGCTATAAATTGGGCTTAACAGGGAGTGATCACGTTATCTACTATGAAGACAGTGTGTGTGTGTGAATTGTGAATGCAGCAGTTTTGAAATAGATGTAAGATTATCCCAGTAATCCAATAGCAAAAGAAATATATTATTTAGTACAACTGTTTCCACTACAGGTCTGTCTTAAAATCTGTAAGCATGTTTGAGTAATTGTATGTTTACAGAGCTTTAAATTCACTACATATCGCAAAAGACATTAATTAAAAATGAACTCAGAGGTATAAAATGAAACTGACCAACAGGTATTGCAGATCACCATGACTGAAAACCGGCGGAGACGTTATATGTACAGTATTTCCCTTTCATTCAGTCAATACAGCATATAGGGAATGAGGTGATGCTGCGTATACTACCCTGGCTTAGAAACCCTACCCATCCGGATTATAATAATTGGTCACTCTAAAGTTTAAAAAGAAAAGGCAGTGGACCTTTTACGTGGTTTCTATGTTTGTCTTTATTCACAATCAATTTCTGTCATTGTCTGTACTTGACTTTAGTACCATTGTATACACATTTGTCATTTCCAGTCCATAAATTAATGAGGTTATGGTGTTTCAAGAGACACGGTTTGCAATTTTAAAGTATTACAAGTTTGATCAATTTAAAATAATGAGTCTCAAGGGCCTGAAATACTGGTAGCCACAATTTTCTAGGGCCTGAATAATGATGGTACTTCATTTATATTTCCTGGTTGACCAATTGTAAATGTACCACCGACTAGAACGAATGTTTGCTTCAAATAAAAATAATACTGTACAAACTGCGTGATATTACTAAAACACCAGATACTGTATTCCTTATATTGTAATGTCCTAACAAGTTTCCCTGCCTTAAGATAATGTATTTGACATTGTTATTAACACCAGTGCATATCAGCTCCCACCTCCCAGTAGGGATGGGGGCCCCTGGCGGCCCTGAGATCCACACGGGGGGGCTTGATGCATCGAACCACAGGCTTACTATTCAAATATTGGCATTACAGTGTATGAACAGTAAAGTTAAGTGATGTTAATAATTTATTAATACTGGAACTTTACAAATGAATTTCTGGTGTATTATTTGCCCATTCTTGAATAGATTTCTTGTATTTTTAAAAGTACAGTACTTCCTTACATTGCCACAGTATTACTGGCATGATTCTCTTCTAGCCACATGGTGGCAGAGTATGGCCAGTGTATTTAAATGATGTTTTATCCGGTTGTGTCAGTGTATTCATGTATAAATAATTTAGATACACTAGTCCTGTACTGTACATTACATTGTTCCTGTGCAAATTAGAAAAAATAACTTTCCAATTAAATTTATTTATTTAATGATTATTAAATAGTCAGAATTCTCCATTGTACAGTGATACTAGAATATTTTGTGTACAAATTTCTGTATTCCGTTACTAGAGACTATACCAAATATTAATACGAAAGTAGAATAGAAAAATATATAATAGTCACAATGTTTGAATTTGGATTTATGTAGACTCTGTTTACTCGCAAATTCTGCAACAATGATATAGATTAGCTGTTTTTATATATATATAGCTGCTAACTGCAATATGTATTTTTGTTATGTACATGGCAGGTTCTTACAGAACACATTACTGACGGTGTACTGCTTTTCTATCCCAATATATAACTGTATCTGTTGGAACCCACAAAATAAGAAAATCATCGACTTAATAATCAAAAGGTGTTGATGTTTTTGCTGTTCATTGAGACTCTAAAGGCAAGTGTGAAAAGAGACATTTATTTGTGGGCTGCAAGAGATGCTAAAATCAATATTACCAAGCCCACAAGAATGTTGTATTGATGTGGAAGGTTTTCACACGTTGAGCACCAATTAACCGAAATTTAAATTCTGTGCTGCTGTTGATTGAAAGGGTAAGGGCAAAAGTTTGCCACAAAATTGGTAGCAAAGCACCTACACCTTTGGCATTTGCTATCAAAGTTCTAGTTTGAGAACACTTTTGCTCATTAATTTTGCAAGAAGCAATAATTTCTTTTTCTGCTGGAGCTTGAAGTGATATTTTAGAAACCTGCTTCTGGAGTGCAGAGGTTAGATGCAATTAAGTCCATACACTGAATGAGCACGCATGCTGTTAAATGCATGCTGAGTGTACTTTGGCATTCAGAACCACTATTATTGATACAATTAGTAACACTCTGATTAACCTGTTTTTTTTTATTTGAATTGCCTAATGAATACTACTGTATGGGTTTACTAATAATTTGATAATCAAAGAAAAACCGTACATCTAGAAAACAAACTACCTCTGGTCCAATAATAGGAAAAACAAAAAGAAGTGGGTTACACAGTGTATCTTTTAATGTGTGACATCGTAATTATTGAAATGTATACTAAACGGATGTCTCAGCACCAGTAAATGAAACTCTAAAATTGAGGATATAATAAGCAAAAACTTGTTAGCAGCTTTAATGAGTGTTGAATCACAGCTAGAAGAAAACTGCTGGTTATTTGCAACTGTAAAAAAAAAAAAAAAAAAAAAAAAAAAAAAAAAAAAAAACTAATTTTTCAACATTCATGTGTCAAGGACACCTACAAATTTTATCACACATCACAGAAAATCAAGAAAGTTGAGCTGCCACTGTTTTCACAAACCCTTCTTTTTTTCATCTAAAAGTATGTATAAATAAGTTGAAATTCTTTTTCAATTTTTCTCCTTTTTTGAATTATTAGATTGAATGAATTACTGTTGCTGCTGTCCAAATCAGATTAAATTTACGACGACATCCTTGTAAAAAAATGCATATATATATATATATATATATATATATATATATATATATATATATATATATTATTATATATATATATAACAAAGTTAAACAGATTAAACGTAGTGACACTACAAATATTTATGTTTTTGTGCTCGATGCTAACGGGAGAAGGAGAAAGAGTCGAGGCTTAGTGTAGCAATCAGTAGCTACTTAGATTTCCAAACCTTTAATATTATTTAAATATTCCTCTGTATATAAATCGTCTGAGAGGCCCAACAACAGCAGTTAAACCAAATATAAACCACATTAAACAAGTGTAATAGGCAGAACTGCTTGAGGTGAAATCTCTTGTACAATAAGACACGTTCCAAACTAGACATAACAACTTGGAAACAAAAAATAACACATATAAAAAATAACACCTAATTCTACATGTAAAATTATTGAAAGCAACTTAAATATTTGCAAATATTTAGTCAAAAGTATTTTTTTTTAAATTGTCAGAAAGTATAAACTTTTTTTTTAATCGCACCACATTTCCTGCCAGTTGAAAGAAGTTTTGGCTTTGATGGAGAATAAGTCTTCTGAATCCGTTTAGTCGGGAAGGTATTGTTCTAAAGCTTCAAAGTTTGTTGTTTATTCCCCCCTTCACACAACATTCTGCAAATTAGACCATGTGAACAGTAAGAACAGACATAATCTGCTCCACACACTGGAAACCGTTCTGCCAGAGAACTGAATAGGGCTCTTTTCTTGTGAACTTGGTGTTTGATGTACGTACCTGCTCTGTAACATGACTTCACTGAACTGTCACTTGTTACCTGTCATATTTTATCACAGAAAACCTACCTTTTTATCAGCAAAATTCCCATCAGTGCACCACAGTATCTTCTGTATTTAAAATGGGTTTTTCTTCTTTTTGAAGGTTTTGAGTTCATCAGAAAAACACTGACAAAACTTTAAATCAGCAAAGGCTGACTTATTCAGCCATGGACATATTAGTTTGTAGTTACTTGCAGGATTTATTATTATTATTATTATTATTATTATTATTATTATTAATAACTACTATTTTTGTGTAAAATTAAACATTGTAGTTGGAAACTGCCTAATTTCCAAAGCATTCTTTTAACCTTTGTCGTTCCCTTTACATTACTTTCCTGCAGTTGTTTTTGTAGACAGATTTATATCACTGTTATCTGTAACATTTGCACTCGCAGGGCATTTGCTATATGATCAGTTTGCTTGCCCTGAGGACTGATGTAGAGTTATCACTATCATTCATAAAAAAAATGGGCCATTGTTTCTGTCTTTTTTTTTTTTTTTTTTTAATCAAATTTTTTCCCCAGCAGAGTCCCCCATCAAACAATGCTAGCCATTATTAAGCTAAGTTTCGAATGTGAGTGTTTTTCAATCGATCAGCACTCATTCAACCTCCCAGTTGTAAAATAAAACTGTTTTTTTTTTTTGTTGAGCCCTTGGCTGTGATCTGGGATTCATAAGAATTCCTACAAGTCTTGACTTGCATCAAAAAAAAAAAAAAAAAAAAAAAAAAAGACTAAACAGCTTTTTTCCTTTTTAAATTGCGTTCATTCTAAAAGGCATAGCTATTGAGTGGAATGCTGTGTGCTTCGCCTCCCAGGTTTTTTTACAGTGATAAGTGTTCCCCCACGAAATACGTGCCCTTAAGCTTTGGTGGCATCTTTCATCTGACAGGTGCCTGCCACGAGGTTCATCTTATTTTAATACACAAGCCTTCTTTCATACCGTATCTCTAAAATACATTAAATGGACAACATTCATTGGAATTTAAAATAAAAAATAGGGATCGATTTGGGGTTCCACCAACAGTTCGTCTTTTAGGATGCCACAGACCTCAACTAGAATAACTTGAAAACCTTGGACATTAGAACACAAAATAAGGCAGTTTCCAACTACAATGTTCAATTTTACACAAAAAAATAATAGAAAAAAAAATAGTATGCACAGGAGTGTAGCGAAACACTGAATCAATAGGATCTGCTTTTTACATTTGCGGGTTCACACTCCATTCTTAACAACTTGCCAAGGCCTGTCCTGTAATCACCCAGTGCCTTCTGGGTAATAGAGACCTTGTGCTGCTGCATGTTACTAGTGGCTCTCAAAGGAGCTTGCGTAAGTCATCACTAACTTACATTGTTAAGCAACTTACCTAATGGCTTTACAGCAGACAACTGCAGTAAGTACCGTGAAATTATTACATGGTTGCAAAAGCTATTTTCCCTGACTAAAGGCTACAGATAATTTGAGCGGGTGTCATCTAGAATAACAGCCCGGTTGCTTCTGCTCATGACTTGTACAATCGAATGTACAACCCCTTTTAATGAGGAGATGCTGTTACTATGAAAATTGGTTTCATGAGGCTGGTCTTGCCCTTTTTCTAATAACAAAATAAAAGTAAAGCCACCCCCACCTCACACACACAATGCTTTTTTGCACATAAACTGTTGTTAATAAGTGTTTTGGTGGATTTTAGTTTTTTTCCTCATTGCTAACTACAGATTCCTATTGATTAATACTCTGAGTAGCTCATTTGTTCTCTTTGGGAATCTAGAGGTGTCGGCTTGAATAGCTGTCCTATTTGCACAGTGCTTTGAAATGCTTGCACATGAAAGGTATTACAAGCTCCCATTGCATTGTATAGTCAATGGCTCCTATTACCCGTACTTGTTTAATGTCATAAAATTATATACATGTTTTTGGGTTTTTTTTTGTAGCTACTCTGTGTGCATATTGGCTCTCTCTTCATAACAAAGCAGCAGTTTCCTGACTCGTTTGGACGTGGAGGGCTGACCATTCCCAGTGGTACCTCCCCTGCTGTGGCCTGAAAGCTGTCAACTGTGTAGAAAGCCAACATAGATGATAGTTTTCCTTTGTCTTGTATGGCATGTTTTGGCTTTTTTTCTGACACTAAATCAACTTCTCTCTGAAGTCCTAAACGGCACGTTTTGGTATTGTGTCTCTCTTAACAGGTAGAAGAAGCCTTCAGTGCTACAAGTGCAGATAACTACCATATTCCCATCGTTTTACCCTGCTACCGAAAATCTACTACAAATCTGTGCTTTCTATGAACTCTCATTCAGACCGGGCCAGCACAGAATTGATCAACTTTCAGAAATGTATTTAGACCAAGAATAAATCTGTTTTAAAAGTCCAGGCTGCATGCATTTTCCACTAACTTAACACCTATTAAAATAACAGCATGTGGTGACTTTGATGCAAACCATTAATTTTGATCTCAACTGCATGTGTACCATCCCTCAAGACCTCCAATCAAGGTCATAATTCAAGAGAATTATTTATTTTCTTATGTGAATACACCCTAATGCCTTAACCTAAAACTGTGGGGACAAACTAAACAGCAAACCGGTTTGTATTTTTATATAACCTCTTATATTTCTTGTGACTTTTCCATTCTCGTGTATTTCGTTTTTCCGTCTTAGTTATCAGAGTGTTATTGTGATTCTAGATCTTTCTTCTATTGGGGTATTGGTAGAGTGGTTTGAGTGTGTCAGGTAAGAATCGTGTAAAAATAATACTTCCTTGCAAATACTGTAGTAATTTCTAAAACAAAAAAGTGTGCTGCAGAGTATTGCTGACAGGAAGTTTATATGCTTTTATTAAATGGCCCAGGAAGCCTGCTCTGAGGAATAACAGAATAATTATGATAATATGCAATTATCACCTCTTTTTTTTTCTGCTGTAATCTCAAGATGTAGTGTATGTGGGTGTTGCTGCAAGTGCTGATAGTTTGCAAAAATACTGACATTTGAGGTTTCCAAGTCAATAAGATTTCTGTGTTTTATATGCTGTAGTAGTGGTCTGTAACTATCTTTACAATATGGGTTGAACAGCAGACTTTCAATTAAAAATGTATATTTATCACAAGGTGGTGAAAAGTCATTACCAAATTCTAAGAGACCCGTGTGAAAACGTTGATTCAGGTCCATGTTTAGAATCGGGCTGATAGACTACTGTTTTCCAACCATTTTAAACATTTTCTGCTGAGTAAAAAACAAAAAAAATTCAGGGATCAGGGTTTTGTTTCCTGTCGTGTATGTGTGTGTGTGTGTGTGTGTGTATATATATATATATATATATATATATATATATATATATATATATATATATATATATATATATATAAAAAAAAAAACTCAAATTTATCAATAAAAAGAGATTCGTACAAATGTTCAGCGTCAAAACGGTTCCATACGGAATCAGGATGTAAACTTGTACAGGCTTTTGAAACAGAAAGCCCGTTAATGAGCTTTATAATTTGAGAGCAGACATAATATTCCGATAGCTTGCCACCCTGCTGTTCAGAGGGTACCAATGAAGTTTGCTTTAAATGCGAGGCGTCTGTTCTTTCTCTGAACCCCTAGCACCAGAACAGATGGGTAGGATATGGAGCACGGAAGGTTTTACCTCTGAGGTGGTAACAGTGAAGCCACTCATTAACACTGAATTTACCACTTCGTTAGCAACGTTGCTTCCTGTTGCGAAAAGCTAGTATTGGATGTCAAATCGACTGAGCGTACATTTGTCTAGCTGTATGATTATAACAAGCTTGGACATTTTTAAACACAAACATTGATTTCAACCACCTCGTTTCATTTTAAGGCTTGAGTTAAATTAATAGACTTTACGTCTCCTCGTTTTTACTGTGGTTTTTAGGTTTTGTTAAGTGCTAAAAGATTTTAAGTGATTTCTTTCAGTGTTTCACTACATTTTTGTACACACACACACACACACACACACACACACACACATATATATATATATTTTTTTTTTTTTTTTTTTTCTGTGTAAAATTAAACGTAGTTGGAAACTGCCTTTCTTTTTACTAATATCTAGGGTTTCAGAGTAATTCTAGTAGAGGTCAGTGACATCCATATTAAATCTTATTTTTAAAAAGCTGTATTTGTTTTTTATAATCATTAATGTTTTTGCTTGAGGTTTTTAACGCCTGTTTGTATGTGCCCACCTCTTAGGTTCTGAGTATTTAACACAAGCGCTTCATGCTGGGAACTGTTTTAGCACCATTTTAGAGTGATAAGATGGAATACCATCTCATTGGAGGTTTGTTTTGTTCCCATGGAAATTGGTCAATTTTAGCAACAGCTGAGAGTTTTAAAGGGAGAAGGAGGAAGGTTGTAACCCAAAAGGTGTGGAATCCTTATTCTCTTCTCATAATTAAAGTCCCCGCTAGAGTATTGAAAGCTAACAGCGGGATTTGTTATGCATGGAAATGGGAAAATTGGTGTTGAATAATAATGGGATTGCCATCTGTAAATCTTATTTTCAGGAATCAAAATACTGCACACAAGGCCATTGTTTATGCTCGAGAATATATTAACATGTGTAGTCGACTAGGATTATTCAGGTGCAGAGAGCATCAATTCCACTGACCAGAATGTGTGTCATTTACTTATTATGCTATGGTCCAATCCATTTATTTGTTTTTATTAATGTAATATTTTGTTTTTCAGAACAAACTGTAAGAATGGCTGATTTGAAGGAGAATGCAGGTGCTAATGAGGAGACCAATTATGACTGTGTTAGTGACCGTCCGAATGCAAAACCAACATCATTAAAGAGTCAGGCATCATCAAGGAAGAACAATACTTCAAGTCTGCCTGAACAGCTGTCTGGGGACAGTTATGAAAAAGCCTTAAATGGAGCCCAGCCATCTCTATTTGTACATAGTGGTGTTCCTGCTGTTTCTATTGAAGACCTCACCTTGCCTAAAGGAACTGTTGTTAATGGACCTGTTTCACACTCCACCTCGGATAAGCTTTGTGTCCTGAAGAAAGGCAGTGTTTCATTAAGTGCTGCCCAACCCTCAGAGCAGCCTGCTAAAGTTTCAAGCCCTCAGGTTTCACAGAGAGTTCATGAGCTTAAGGTTCCTACTCCGCAAGCAGCTCAGAAAACAACACAGCAGCCATTGATGTTTTTTGTCCCCAACATAGTGCCTGTTCAAACTCTGAGTGGTGCCAACATACAACTACCTAGTGTAGCTGCCACCGAGTCTGAGGTGGAAAAGACAAGTGGAGATGAGGAAAAAGCAGAGGAAAGACCCATCAGTGAAACAAAGAAAAGTGAAGAGATTAAAATAAGGAATACCAGAAAAGTGGAATATGCAGTGGTTTCTTCAGAAAGCTCCTCGGATGAATTTGACAGTGACCATGACCTCAACTGGGATCCTCAGAAAGAGTTTATGCAGTTCCTGTTGGATGGTAACGATCAAGATTTGGAGGAGGTAGATGTAGCCCCCCAACCTACAGGTGAAAGGAGACGAAAGCGCAAGATGGATATAATCGAGATGGAAGACCTTTCTGAAAATGACTATTCTGATGTACATTATCCATCCAAAAAATCGAAAGTGGTGGATGTTTTCAAATACGAGCCAAGTTCTGCCAACCATGTTTCGATTAACAAAGTACACACCTATAAAAAAAAGCCTGCAGTGCAAACATCCGTGGATTCTCGAACAAACTTCCCCTGTGAGACAGTGGAGGCGATCAAGCAGTTTATTTTCAGCTCGCCAGCAAAGAAATGGCATGATGGAAATAACACTGTTAAGACTGACAAGTTTCCTTTTGTGGGAAACAAGTTTTCAAAGAAAAAGACTGCGCCATCACCAGTCTTAGGTGCTGAACAAGAACCGTCGTTTTACCCGTGCACAAAATGCAATGTTAACTTTAAGGAGAAGAAGCACTTGCACAGACACATGATGTACCATTTAGATGGGAGCACCCAGTTTCGGCACGTGGATGTTCCAAGGCCCTTTATATGCAAAGAATGTGGACGCTCTTTTCGTGATCGCAACTCTCTACTGAAACACATGGTTATCCATCAGGAGAGGAGAGAGAAGTTGATGGAGGAAATCAAAGGTCTAAAAGAACTGCAGGATGAAGGCAGGAATGCAAGATTGCAGTGCCCACAGTGTGTATTTGGAACCAATTGCCCCAAAACATTTGTTCAGCACGCTAAAACACATCAAAAAGATAAAAGGTACTACTGCTGTGAGGAGTGTAACTTCATGGCAGTAACCGAACATGAACTGGAGTGCCACCAAGTTGATGCCCATGCTGCTACAGTGAAGCCCACGTACATAATTATACAAAGTCCGCAGACCAAAGGTGAGAAAAATGTAACTGCGAAGTACGATTTGCACAGTTCTCTTAAAAAATCAACAACGTACACTTGTAAAATATGCCCTTTCAACACATCAAGAGAAAATGTCCTTAAAAAACATGTTGAGTATGTACATCAGCAGCAAAACTGTGAAACGTCTAGAGCTGCCATTGAGCAGCAGAAATCTGTAAGTGAATTCAAGAAAGCAGGTACCTACAGACTGCAGACGAGTCCGAAGTACGGTTTGGAGACACACATTTTCAGAAAGGTGCCCGAAAAGCCATCTTCGTCTGGTAGTTTTTCAGGACTCCTTAGAAAGAATTTAAATAGACAGAAAGCAAGGAAAGGGGCAATCAACTCATTGGCAGCTAAATTGAGTCAAAGCAATTCTAAATCATCTTATTTACAAGGGACTGACAAGCAAAACAAGCTATTCGTCCATCAGCAAGCTGGAGAAAGTGATGTGACAACAGGGTGTCTTTACAGAGATGCAGAAGAAAACTACAGTGAGAGAGAGCCACAATATTCAAACTTGTTTCCATTAAACCATAAAAAGCGAAATTCTAAGCCGAGCTACGCTAAGCTGCTTGTTTCAAATGAAGAAGAATCCAGTAGTTTCTTACCCGGTTTTGATTCTGATCAGAGCGTAGGGGAAAATAAGGACTTGGTCAGCAGGAATTTAAAAGAAAGAAGTTATGTAGGAGGAGATGTTTTGAATTCTGATGATCAGTATCCAGATGCTCTTCAGAAAAAAACTGCTGTGGTTTTACAGAAATTAAACCTACGTGTGAAGGAGGAGAGTGATGATTATTATTATGATGATCCAGCAGAAGACAGCTTTGAAGACACGTATGACTTCAGTGACTATACAAGTGAAGCTACAGCCAATTTTCTAGACTGCAGTGAAAATGAGCAAAACCCTTACGCTAGGAACTACTTTATCCGTAGGCAGCGGAGTCCAGTGAAAGGAGATCGGAGTTTGGATAACCGCTCCGTCAGTAATGCCCATGAGAACGATAGCGAAACAATACACATGTTTAAAGTGAAGGAGGAATGTATTGAAACAGAAGTTTGCTCAGAAACTCAAGAATCTGGTTTGGTGCCGCACAATGGTTCCTTTTCAGATTTGGATTTGACACCGTTATCTGTTGAGAGTAAATCCTGCCCTTACTGCCCTGCTGTTTTTGAGTCTGGTGTTGGCTTGTCCAATCACGTCCGAGGGCATCTTCACAGAGTGGGTCTGAACTATAACGCAAGGCATGCTGTTTCGCCTGAACAGGTAGCATCACAAGACAGAAAGCCACGCATCCGAAGAAAGATAGGCACTATAAGGCGAATTAAAAAAGGTAAGTTTTCTGGTTTTTCCTTTTGTTTTTGTTTTCATTTGTATTCATGGGTTAAACTGTATATTGTTTTATGGGGTATTTCAGTGAAATCAAAGTGGGGTAATAAATGAAGTGGGGTATAGTGGATTATTGGATCTTGGTTAAAGGCATGATAAGCCATGCTTTAATGTCCATGCAAAATCCTGCCTCTTATTAGCACTAGCAACGTTATTATTAGTATTAAATTAAATAAAAAATAAAAATAAAAATAAAAAACAACTTTAATTGTCCATAAGGCAGATGAAAAATGGTTGTTGCTTATGTGTACTTAATTCCTTTTCTGTACTATATGACATATGTTGTCCAATTGTCTGCATTAACTTATTTCTTATTTCTAGTTTTTTTGGGGGGGCCTGAATGGGTTCAAGAGAGTTAATGTTGTTTTGTTTTGATAGCGGAGAAGTCTGAGTCACAAACTGAACACACATGTCCTTTATGTGGAGGATGGTTTGACACAAAGACTGGACTGTCCAATCATATCCGAGGTCATTTAAGAAGGATCGGTCATCCAAAACAAAGTGCGAGTAAATCCCCTGTATGTATTCTAAATGAGATTATGCAAGACAAAGAAGAATATAAAAACATAGTCAAGATTCTGAACAAAAAACAGTTTTTATCGAGACCATACGTTTCTCAAAAGTTTGCCACCAGTGACGGCCTGTTCCTGTCACCCACTGGAATACCAGTTAAAATTCAGCACGCCAATCAGGAAACAAAACCATGGGGTATATCTGCATCTCAGCATGAAGAGCAGAGTCTGGAAAACAAACCGAATGAGGCAAAACAAGTCAAAAGCTCTCCTTCAAGTTCACTAATTGAGCTTCTGAAGAAGAAAATGGAAGAGGAAAGGGACATGAACCAGAACCTCTCCCACACAGCGAGAAAGCGACTCTCTGGGTCTCCTTCCAAAGAGAATGTTGTAGCCCATCATCATCCACTGAAGGTGGATCTAAACTGGCAACCAGGTAAGGCTTTTTAGAGCATTTACAGGTCAGACTTACTAAACTTCTGTAAAAAAACCTGAAAGCACAAGTAAGTCTCAGGATGTTCATTTGAGGGCTGAGGCATAACTTCTGAAATAGGGCTGTTTTGTCATGACAGAAGTCTTGCTCAGTGTACCAAACATACCGTGTTCATGGAATGTATCTGGAGCGAGAGCAAAAGAGCAAACTCAGTAAATCTGGCCTCATAATATTTTCTTAATTATAGTCTCGGAATTCCCTACAGACCCTTTTTTTGGGGGGGGTTGTTGGTGGTTTTTGTTTGTTTCCTTGTAAGGCATTTGATTGCATTTTTTTAAATATATTTTAGTATTTCTAAATTAAGCACTATTGTTCTTCACTGTACTGAATTTGAGAAAAATTGTTCGCGAAACACATAGGATACAAGCTAGACATGTTATATCTCAAGTACCCGGTAATGATTCTCCCTATGTCTCAGATGTTAAAGTGATGTTCTTTTCTTTAACACAAAGACACGAAAAGCAGAACAGAACAAACTAATCTGCATTACTCTGCACATTAAATGTAATGAATGTACAAAAGCCCTAAATAAAGTGTTTTGTTTTGCAGCTGTTTTGTATATTTTAACACCTCTACATCCTTCATCATTTAGGTAATGTTAAAAGTGCTCTGCTTCATTCTTGGAAAGGATTGGAAGAGTTTAAAAAGAATTCGTTTTTTAAAAAGCGTTTTTTTTTTAATTTCAAAGGTCCTGTTACTGTTGTCTCTTGGGTACCCCCACCTTGAATGTCTCGTGGGTTTAAACAAATAAAGTTAAATAAAATATGAGAGTGGGCAGTCACAATGTAATTATTGTAACGTTCATCTAACTTTTGAAATTCAAATTATGCAGATTATGTGATATATCTGTATGCTTACTTACCTCTTTTTAATGCTTGTCAAAAAAAAGGGGAACGTAATTGCATGATGTTTGACGTATGGCAATGAAAACATCTTCCAATTATGTTCCGACACCTGATTGAGCTATTGAAGGCAATATCCTTTGAATCGCTTCAAAGTTTGAGAAAACTTTGCAGACAAGTATGTTACCGACATGTCCTCATCCTGTGGGATGTATTTAATGTCCGTTTGGATCACAAACCATTTCAACAGTTGTTTGGAATCAGTACTTCCTGATTCTTGGAGGATTTAACATTTAAAACTACTTGGCCTGTAAGGGAAATTGGCTTTAACAAAGTCTAAAACAATTAGTTAAAAAACAATACTATCATTTCCAGACAGATGTCTGTCTTCCTATGGTGTGAAACTAAAGGAAGTTGTTGTTTTCTAACAGTCTTTGATATATGTCATTGTCATTGGTTAATGTTGCTAAAACACCTTTTTATTTTTACAGCATAAACTGTTTTTTTTTCTTTTTAAGGAATCAGTCGAACCCCTTAAGTGCCATATTAAAATAAAAAATAAATACAGATTTAAGTTAAAATGATTTGCATGAGCTTTTTGAAAGCACTTCCTGCAAAGCATTAAATACATAAGTTTTGCCTTAATTTTTTTTTTGTTTTGTGTTTGGGTTTTTTTTCACAGAAAAAGGTGAACTTAATAAGAAAATCTGTGTGCATTGCAACACAACGTTTCCTAGTGCAGTTAGTCTGTCAAACCACGTGCGAGCTTATGCACGGAGGAAAAGAGCCGCACTTCTGGATGGAACAAGTAAGACTTTTATAATTCAATCTTATCAAGTAAACCTGTATTGAAAGACCAGCTTATTTCATGATGATCCCAGCTGGACACTGAACATTAAGCAACCCTTCAAATTGCAACATTTATTTCTTTCTAAATGTTGCTGCTGTGTCAGGCACACCCAGAATATGAAACGATGCATAAACCACATTGGTTTCAGGTTCTGGTTGCTTTTCTTAATTCATGCATAACTAAATTACATTTTCAAGTAACATGTGATTTCATAAACTGTAGAAGGTCACCATCTGATTACAAAAGTCAGTTGAACTTTATAAGTGTGTGCAGTATTGTTGAATCGGTGCCCTGTTAGTGGTAGAATTTTATTTTTAAATCAGTCCCTTTTGCATAAACTACCATGTGGTAAAGTAATATAAGAACATGGATGAAAATGGAAGTGACAACACTTTCGATCTAGAAGATTATAACTATAACTTGAAAAATTGTTTTATTGTTTGTTTTTTTGGGGGGTTTTTTTTGGGTGGGTGGGTTTAGCTTATGACTGCAAACAGAGGAAGCCCAGATCGAGGCCTGGAACAAAGAAAAAGATGTATCCATTACCTCACACAGCTGATGAAACATACAGACTAACTTGCAGGTATAATAGTTTTTATTTCTGAGTTATTTCTGAATGTTTAGTTTTATAATGAAGAAGGTGTAGATACTGCTAGTAAAAGTAGAAGTAAAATAAATACATAATTCACTGGTAAGGCCTCAGGCCTGTAGAGATTTAGTCAGACCTCAGGACATTTGGTAAAGACGCCTTACAGATCCTTCACAAGTGTTTCATGGAATTGTAGAAGTGCATTACAGGATGTTGCTGGAAACCCAAAGGTTTGGGCCTGCAGCCGGAAATATACTGTACGAATGTGCACTGTAGGAGGGAACAGTAGGGCCCAGTCTTCAGTTTGAGCACCAAGGGAGATCAGGCGGATTAAAGCTGTTCAACAGGGACTGGTCAGACTATTAGAAACACCTGCTGGGGGGGGGGGGAGGGGCCCATGTTTCCAGGCAGGGTGGCACTGGATTTCACATGCCCAGTCTGCAAGGTGTAAATTGTTTTGGAGTGAACATTTCTTGATAATTTCTGCTTCTCGGTTGGGGTGAAAATATACAAGTTCTTCAGAAAAATTGGCCCATAAAGGGCTTTAACTTTTGAAAGTGCACTATTTTTTTTTTTTTTTTTTTTTTTTTTTTTGGGGGGGGGGGGTTGTTTTGTATAACCTCTGTAACTCTAGTTAGTTTTACAACCTGGGTATTCTTTTATATTTATTTTGGTGTGTTCCGAGTTAACACATGTTACATATCATAATGATCTGTTTATAAATGTTGTTTAGGTTCTGTGACCTAGTCTTCCAAGGTCCGCTGTCTGTCCAGGAGGATTGGATCAAACACTTACAACGGCACATAATGAACGCAAGTGTCCCACGAACTGGTGCTGGCATGGTGGAGGTGGCATTGCCACCCAAAGAGGTGTCTTCAGTACCCGAACATGCAGCTCCTTTACTGGTGCCACAGACAGCCTTGTGATTTAAAGCAAAGCTAAAAAAAAAAAAAAATGTTATGATTCAAAAGATACCGAATATATATTTTATAATGCATACCCACTGTACCATCCCCTTTTTTATATCAACATCTTTCTATCATTCATAAAAATAAAAGAGTCAGATTAAATACAATAATAACTTGGTCTCGAGTCTAAACTCTCCCATCACTTCTGTATTGCTGGGTATTTTTCACTGAATTTTAGCAGGGTTCGAAACACAATTTAAGGATAGTCATTGATACAATGTTTTTCTTTCCAATGGTACATCTAATTCACCATGTGAATCCACTACCAAAAGAACAACCCATACCTCAAATCATATTCTGTGCGTAGCCAGTTCTAGAAAATACTGTTGGTATCTAGTAGATCAGTTCTGCATGTACTGTAAACAGCCTTACACTAAAAACGGTTTAGATGGAATGATAGTATTTTCATACCAGGCTAACAGTATTAAACATTACCTGTAGAGATCACTGTAAATGCTTTGAAATATTTTCAGAAAATAATCTTTACAATAATTTCAGATGGGTGCCACACCCACCAGAACCAGGGTGACTGTTATTGGTTATCTAATTTTAACTTAACTATCTGTAAAACAAACATGCAGTGTGAACATTTCAGTTGTTTTTCTAGTTAACTGGTTTCCAGTAGTGTTTTATGCAATGAAAAATCTGTTAAACGTAAATTCTGTTTTACATGTGAGATCCTTTGTAAATATAAAACTTGGGAGGACTGTTTTTTCCAAAAAATGCTAATAAAAAAAAAAAAATATATATATATATATATATATATATTAAATAAAAAAAACTGGAATTAAAACTTTGAGACCGTTTTTCTGAAAGTTTCAGTTTTATAAAAATGAAACATTCAAGCCTATTAATAATTGATACAATAAGCTTGTCTTATTCCATTGTTCAAGAACATAGTTGTTATTATTAAGAGCCCTAATGTAAAACTACCTTATTTAAACTTATTAACTGTGTCAGGGTGTGTGCTGAGAATCTTCTGCAGAAGCTTTTTTTTTTTTCTTTTTTTTTTTTTTTTTTTTAGCAAATTATTATTATTATTTATTATTATTATTATTATTATTATTATTATTATTATTGCAAACACATGCTAATGGTGCTGACAGTTATTTTATGTTACATTTGCTAAAGAATGTTTTTAGTTTTAATACTTCTAAAAAGGTGTGAGTTTCTTGGTATTGAATGTAATGGAAGCAAAGGTAAACACATTTGTTTGTGTTTTAATTTCTGGATGTAATGGGATACGAATATGTACTGTGTAATCGTTCAGCTTGTCGCTGTAGATAATAGCTCTCTTCTGCTGAATAAAAATGTGAATTGGGGAAATTGTTTCGTTTTTTGCCTCCTGCCAAGGGTGTAACTTGTAGTGAAAAACTATTTTTAGAACAAATCATTAGTTTTTTCTTGTTAATAAAACATTTGGTTAAAGCATTTGTTTTTTTAGATAAACCTCATGTTTATCACAAAGTAGTAAATGTGTATGTACACTTCACAATGTAATTCTTCAGTTACTCCTCAAATCAGTCTTGACAGACAAATGTCAAATCTGTATAACTCGTATCATGTTAATACTTATAGTGTATCTATTCCAATTTATTTTTTTTTTTAAATCAACGTTAAGCAAAGGGACCGTTATCGGAAGAAACCTTTTAATAGCAACCAATTGTCTCAATGGACTCCCTAGTGTTTTCCTATATATTCTAACCATGCAAAATGGGGTACAGATTCTTCTACTGTATTTTTTTCCATTCTTTGGAGCAGATTTGAGGCCCAGGACTGAGTTGCATGGTCATATCAAGATTAAGTTGCACTCGCAGAGCTGTGAGGGGAAGCTGTTACAATGCCAGCCTGCAGCCACAATCCAGAATCGCCAAAGAAACAAATAAGGACAGTTTGAACAGTGGTAATTACAATTTGTTAATTGCATTTAATTTGCGTTGCTCTCGACTGTTAATAGTTTAGCATGAAACACTCTCCTGTGCTGCCCGTCTTCTAACTGGCCTTTCCCATACTTAAGAATAAGTTCTCTATTGTAAAATAATATTGAGGTACACCTTAAATAAAACGGGATCTGTGCAGCTTTCTGAAAGTCCATAAACACCTTTTGACGATACAAATGCTCCTGATTTCTCAGAGGACTGAGGGGTATGCCATTTTGTGGGACAAGCTGCTACTTGGTGCAGCTGCAATTTGATACATGTTGATAATAGGTTTGCTAAGGATCAATGGCAAAGGGCTAATCCTGCAGTTTACCATTTCATCCCAGGCAGTATTTAAACCAGTGATCAAAGCTGTACAAACCAATTGCCCTCATAGCAGTCTAAAGGGAATCTGAGTACATCAATGCCTTTTTCTTTGGGGATAATTGTGAGGCTTGGTGGCTTCATTAGCTCCCATGGCTGTATCAAAAGATGTACTCCATCGAGGTTGGAAGTCGCATTGTGGGCAGACGTCCTCGCAAGGGGGTTAATAAATAAAAAGATTATAATGAGATTGTAGTACCATGACCAAGTTTTGTTCCCTGGCAGCATTATGGACAAGAAAGGGAGGGAACATAAAAAAAACATGTTCCTGGTATAGAACCTGCAATTGCCATCTGGTCTACCCAGGCAAGCAAAACTGGTGTTCATTAGGCTATATAACACAGTTTAAACCCCAAAGGGATCTCTTTTAATTTACAACTGTATATACAAGCAATCCTATTTAAATTTTGGGGGGGGGGGTTATTATTTTTTTGGTTTTATACATTAACTAAACAAAGACTCTACTTGGTACAGAATATTTACTTGATAGTGTAAAAGTGTAACTTTGCATTAATCGTGTGTGTGTGTATGTATGTGTGTATGTGTGTGTGTGTATAATATATATATATATATAATATGCATTATTCAAAGATCAAGACAATTGATCAAACCCTGTTGGCTGGTCAATTTAAAGTTCCGAGACCCAGGAAAATCAATAGGCTTCCATTATCATATCCAGCGAGGTCACTGGTCTGTCAATAAACTGTTATAGTTGCTGTACAAGGGTGAGACTGGCCAGTCAGTCGCTGCTGACAAGAGGAAAACATGCTGAGAGCCACAAGGTACAAGTTAGAACATAGATTTGCACTTCAACTGACTGTCCAAGGACTGGAGCAAGGCCATTTACAAGGTGCAGGCCATGCTCAGTGGGAGGGATGCACAGGGCACCCCCCTTCAGACTTACTTCATTGCTTGCACTGTGCAGACTTAGCTTTTGTCCTTACATCAATTATTTACTTCTGGACACACCAAAGAAAATCCAGACGCTGAGATTTGAGGCCAAAGAGAGTCTTACACGTTATATTCTTCACTCCAGTATATTATCTCATG
Source organism: Polyodon spathula (assembly GCF_017654505.1). Lineage (NCBI taxonomy): Eukaryota > Metazoa > Chordata > Actinopteri > Acipenseriformes > Polyodontidae > Polyodon > Polyodon spathula. The sequence continues at coordinate 4,855,974 of NC_054547.1, read as the reverse complement.
CATTTTTAAACAATACTAGACTTATACCCACCAGCTTCCTAAAATATATTTATATCTCTGCGTCATTTGCGTGTTAAATTGCCACGGTGTAAATAAAGATCGCTGTACTCTTATTATACATTAGTGACATCGTATATATTTAGTGTTTTATTTTTCCAGCTACTCAAATTACTGGTTTTGCGTTGGAAGTATTTTATTTAGAGATATATAGGCTGTACAACCGTTACTTGGCAGGCAATGTGCTTCTTGTGATAGTTATCACAACATTTTCTGAACACAATAAACCTGGAAACATTTTCCAACTGCTCGTTACCGGTGGCAGTAATGATGAAGTATGTCAAAAGGCTAATGACTAATAAGTCTACTTGCTTTTTTACGTGCCAGCATAAACTCGACAATGTTATCAAGACTTAAAGCTCGGGGCCACTTTTGGCATGCTGTTAGAGGCATTAATTAATATACATTTCTCAGATAATATAAAATGCCAACTGCTTTTCAATTTCGTTCTGCTTTTTTTTTTTTTTTTTTTTTTTTTTTGCAATGCACCAATACTGATCAGGAGGACTGTGGGGAATTCGGGTTAATATGTTGACAAGACTTAACGATGCAGGGTCATGTTGCACAACACGCTTGACTGGTTCGGTTCAGCACAACCCTGACAGGCTCTAATCATCCGGTGCCCGTAAGGCAGAGGGGCAGACACGGATTTTAATTAATGAATTATAGACAAGTTTGCCGGCATTAAATAGAGACATAATTAGGCCTCGAATTTTAATAATGTTCTTAGCTAATTGGGCAGACAAGTATGTTATATACAGCGAGGCGAGATTAGGTAATTAGTATTTTAAAATGGCAACAAAAAATGCTTTTAATTATAAATTAGTTGCAATAGTTAACCTATACCTTTTACGAGTTTAGTTGTATTATAATAATACAAGTTATGTAGGCCTATGCAATATAGCCGGGTTAGGGTAGTTATCATAGGCCTTGTTATTCTAATAGCAATAATTTGTGTACTTAATATCCATTCAGCAGAGCAAATCAACGATCCTGCAAACTGTTTGAAATAACAGACACGCAGGGTAGGTTCTTCACTTAAAGTATTACAATAATCAATCTGGGTCATCACAAGATACCCTTTTGATTGCTTTATAAGATACCTTTTTGATTGCTTTATTACAATTGACGACTTAATCGTTTAAGAAGAGCGAGCTGTCTTTTCCCTACATCACTCCGTTTTCTGGGGCTGAGAGCTTATTTGCGTGCATCTAAAAATAGGATAATGTAGAATAACATCCATTTATTATATATAATTCTCTCTGTGTACAGTGTTAACAAACTGTCTCGTATTATGAAGCTGGGAAGCGTGGCTGATGTCAATTCCAATAGTAAGTTCCATTACTTATGTGTCATTTTAAATAATACAAATAATAATAATGTTGTGAAAAGTCCTGGTTAGACTGTGACATGCTCTAGAATGATGTGGCACCTCTGGCGATGCCATTATTTCCTATTAATTACTCGCTAAAGAACGACTTCAGAAAGCAAGGTAGGTGTGACAGATAGCTGGTCAGTAAACAGCTGCCCCTCATCCCTCCAGGCACCCCATGACCTCCTTTTTTTACTTCAGTAAACTGCGGTGTTGTCAAGCCACAATACGAAAGATATGATGTGGATACAGAAGGAAACTGTAAGCGTGCCAAAATGAAATGTGTTAAATTAAGAACGGACAACAACATCGCCAACATAATTTGTGTCAAATGTAACACAAACGGTTCTTCGTTAATTATTTAACACGGAATGTATGCTTTTACTTAATCGAAGCAGATGCAAAGGCACCTTTTCTGAGACGAATAAAAAAAAAAGTTAATAGTAGATAAATACCAAAAGCAATGTTCTACCTGCAACTGAGTGATACGCTGATTTACCAGGGTTATATACCGTTGATGTTTGTCAATCCCAGAACCGTCCTCTATGTTAATTTAACTCACATTATTTGGAGTGTATAAATAAGACCATGGAATTCCTAATTTGGCACCACGCTACAATTAATAAAATTAAATACTCTTATCTCTGCTGTATGTAAGATGCATCAAAATCAGGCGTGATGGAATAGCACATAAAATATCACTATAGGCCTTTACTGTGTTACAGTAGAATTGTTTTTATAAAAACCATTGGCAAACATTTATTATTATTATTATTATTATTATTATTATTATTATTATTATTATTATTATTATTATTATTATTATTATTCTACCATGCATTTTACTTTTTAATAATAGGCTAAAATAACAATCTATATTCAACGTGCATTTCCATAAATGTAATAATATCATGGAATTATTTGCACGGCTGACTCACAATCGGTTCTTTGTGGTCTCCCTTTCTTAGCTGCTGAGTTCGCGTGTTATCAAAAAAATAATAATGAGGGACAATTCTCAGAAATGTGGAGAAAGTCTCCTAGCGTACTAGCCGTACTAGCTTTGCCATGGTGGCACATGATTATTTTCAATCGAATATACATTAACATCTTAAAAGGAATAGAAACATATTGTGTGTTTATTTTAAGTTAAACACTTAATGTGGAGTCTGGTTATCAGTCATTGGAATTGCATGTCGTGATGTGCGTGTATAACCTCAATGCCTTGTCTGCTGTGTATTTTTTGTAAAAGCACGTTTACAGTTGCTCAACACCTTTTTTAAAATGATTGCTGAACATAAACCCTATAAACGTATGATAACCACTCTGTAATAAGTGGCGTGACAATCTACTTCTCAGCGCGTTTCTGGGGTGTTAATTGATCGTTTCAATCCAAGGACAATTTGGAATAAATTAAACCAATCAAAAGGACATCAAATATATTTGTTAGTCCTTGGCCGTGTGCCGCTTCTTGTTTGCTTTCAAGTCATAGCACCACTCCGCTCTATTATAATATTCATCACCAGGCGTGCATATCTGGAGATGAACACCAGGGGGCACTCTGGTTTAGAGCGCGAGCAACAGACACCTTCAGTACAAGCGGTAGGTAGGCTACAGAGCCTTACATTGCATAGTATCTGTATGCAACCCTCGGATATATTTTACTAGCTGCATTTTTCATTTCTTTGCATAACTGCGTTGAGACAGATGCATTTAAATACATTTCCTAATGCTTCTTCTTATATACAAATACATTAATAGGCCAGACATTTCCAGTATAACATTTTGTAATTTAAAGATAATTTTGTATATTCATTTTGTTATTTAAAGATAATTATGTATATTGGTCTGGTCATAGTGTGTAATAGATGTACAGTATTTTATCATAAACCGATAACATTCGGTCTTTACAATGAGTGTATCGTTCGGCGCTGATACTAAACAGAAGGGTTATGTCATTTAATTTAACACCGGAAGGTTATAACAACACAACATACACACAAACCATGTCATTTAATTAGCATTTAAAAGGCAAGCAAAGCGTCACTTCGGCAAAAACTTTTTCTACGCATGACAAAAGTTTAAGCAGCTGTTGGTGAAAAGTTGCAATTCTGTAAACGTCTAGGCTATCATCGTTCCCTTAGTAATGCATGCAAATAAGTGTTTATAACTAATGATATTATATTGAATGTACAAACTGGCTAAGCATGTTTATAATCGATACAGATGACAAACCCTCTTAGCATTAGACCACAGCGTAGTTTACACTCGCATATATCAAATATGATATGTATGTATACAACTACAGTATATTTAACGTATATGTAATGTAAGCCCAATAGACAACAAATCCATACGTTAAATATTGTCTCTTTTTCTGTTGTAGGCTATACAGTCTCCAAATCTTCATTTTTTTAGAGAATGGGGGGTGTGATGAGAATTATGGCTCAGGATTAAATAAATACACACCAAATACTAATTATGAATGACTTTAAATAATGTTTATGCTAATTTTCTTCATATAAAACATAGAAATAAGTTTGCAGTTTTATAAATGATACGTTTTTGTTTAATGCTGTATGTTTAATGAGTCATGTTCTCATAAAATATAGGGATTTAAATTTTACACCAGCTTCTAATTACAAAATAATACTAATAGGCCTAAATAATCAAATAAAACAATGCACGTTGTCAGAAATGTTACTTTCAATGCGAACCTGTATCTGTATCTCACTGCTCTATAAATGAAATCATATGCAGAACATGGACAAATTCAGAAATTATTCGTGTTCTTTTTTTATTTTTGTATTGTTAGACTTAAAAATATGATGAAAATCGTAACACCTTTAATTCATATCATTGACATAAATGCAGAGTGCAGTATTTTAATAATATTATAATTGGCTGTGAGCATACTGTAATTATATTAAGCGATTGCAATGCAGGACGCATGCGGCATAATATTTGAGCTTGATGTGCAAATAGGAACATAAACTCATATATATAATATTGTTGTTTTGAACTCGTTTCCTTTGTGTGTAACATAGTGCTATTTGCTGTCACTATAGCGTTGCTCATGATTTAATGACCCTAATTTATCTGAAAACAATAAGGCACACAATGTTTTTAAGGTTTAAAAACCCCCCCGTTAATATATTATGGGATTACCCCTAATTAATTAGGGGTAAAGGGAGGGCCGGCCAAATTTTTTTAGCTTTGAACAATGTACAACCTCCCCCATCTCCCCTCCCGGAGGTCACACGCAGAACCTCAAGAGTCCGGAGTAAACGTCTGGTGTCTACGGCTAGGCCTCTCGGTAGCAGGCCTCTGGGATTTTCTGGTGAGAATATTTCCTATTAATTACACTGATTTAAAATGATGCCCCTCTGGACTGCGCAGACTATTTTTGAACCTAGGTTATCACTGGGAAACGATCTCATAGTGCCCCTCTCTCACAACATCAAAGAGACACAAACAAAAATAATAAATAAGATGACGACTGGACTGTAACGATAAAACCATATGGGTTCCTTTTTGTTTTTCAGTGTTAAATACATTATCACTCCCCATCGATACAAATAACGAATGTAAACTTATATACGAATATTTATTTTATGAACAATAATTTATTTTAATATAAATTAATATCAAATAGTATATTGTTAAGTACAACTAAAATTTACTAATTTTGATACTATTTAAATTTCTAAACACGCGTCTAGAATATATATATGATATATATATATATATATATATATATATATATATATATATATATATATATATATGTGTGTGTGTGTGTGTGTGTGTGTGTGTGTGTGTGTGTGAACGTACATTAAATTTATAACAAGATGTATTGTCAGTGAACAAGCACCTGCGATAGCTACCTTGACGTATTTGCAGGTTTTTTTAACACTGAAAAAATATGATAATAAACGTGAAACGTTGTTACTTTTATAGGTTGATTTTTTTATTTAAACGTGGAATAACTCCACGATGTGTTTTTCTTTGCTTTTGCTTTTTGTTTTGTTGGTAAATTTAATTGCGACCCAACTGTATTGTAGTTGAAAAGAAAAGTGTCAGGCGACAAGTGAATATATAGAATAGATGACAAAACAGAAAATAAATAACTGACAGATTAAAAGGCAGTCAATGTGCAGCTAACAGGCAAGCGTATGAGAACAAAGTCACACATACCTTTTGAGAATACGGTTCGTTTTATTGCAGCTCCCCCAGGTTGTATATCTTGTCGATTTGATAGAAAAATAAAGAATAAGATAACATGCCCTGTTTAAGATACAAACATGCAGATTAGATCACATTTTGTGACCACAGACCCTGCTTGGAGCCCCATAGCTCTGCGAGAAGCCTAATAACATTTTGAAACCCACATATATTAATGATTAAAAAAAAACACCATTGACCTGGAACAATAAACATAGTGTTGACCTTGTATTAAAAACTACTGGTTTATTTATCATGCGTTGACCTGTCGTGCTTTGTATATATTCGTAGTATACATTTTGTTTGAAAATGCATGTATCTATATATCATTGTACCCACTGGAGTGCACACATCTGAAGCACATTGTACAATAAATTTGACAATGTTAAACACAGCTTAATCTACCTTTCTGGCGTCTAAATGGGACAGCACTGAAAGCGCAGATGTTCTGAAAAAAGTACAGTACTTGCATAATGATGTAATATGATCTTTTAGATATCACAATAAATTCTACCTTTTTAATTGGGCTATAAACTGCAGAAATGAACATGCTGATGTTCTTAGATTTTAATTACGACATCAACTTGTGTTTAATATATAGGCTTATATAAAAATTGAAAGTAAACATTGTATCATTTGCATAAGCTGTAGGCAACTTCAGAAATAACTGTATTACTTTTATTAATTTCGAGCTGTTTGTAAACTTCACTGCTTGCAAAAATAACATTTTGCACATAGGCCTATCAACTGAGACATTTATGACTGACAAGAAAGGTGTTGAAACCCAGATATAATATACGGTGACACCCCAAGATTTTGTTAAGCTTAATGATTTATTTTTACTGATGTCCTGTCGCGGATTGGAAAGCTCTAAGCTGACAACGCGCATGTAACATTCCCTGATCGTCCTGGGACTTGTCACCTGTTAGATATAATACTTGCTACCTGTCACAGGGTCTTACAGCTTCTCTTTACGCAGTTGCCTTCCAATAATCACGTATGAGATTCACTTTTTTTTTTTTTTTTTTGTAAGTAGAGACAACTTCTTCAATACTCTAATGGTGGGGTACTTTCATTTTTATTGCTGAAAATTATACCACCAACACCAATCTCTAGCAATGTTTTTAATTCTCAAACAAATGCTTGGATGAAAAACGCCACTGTTGTATTAGTCTAGTAGTCTCAATGAAATATAACCTAGACACGCTTTTTGTACAAACAAAACCTTAAGACATTCTTTGTCCTTCCACTGGTACATTTTTCCTACCCAGTTCTGTGCAAAGTAGAGTCTATTGACAATGCAAAGCAGAAAAAAATAGGGATCACACTTCCCATCTGCCTCCTGGTGAGCGATTGATTCGACAAATCTAAAACTTATTAAGACAGGACTACAAAAGGGCACCTTTTGCAGACTGGGCCATGCTCAATTTAAAAAAAAAAGCGTGATCCCATTTTCAAGGAAAGCTGTTATAAAATTGCTTGCTAAAGCAAATTAAATTATTGGTATTAAAAGAGGTATTGGTCAAGGTTTGGGTGACTAATAGCTTTATGTCAGGCAACATAAAGAAGAAATGACCTGCAACTGCAGCCCCACATTGAGAGACTGGCCATTCTTGGGGTTCGGACAGAGATTGGTTAATAGCCATACCTTGCCTTTTGAATTGGTGTTGTATTCTGATCTGTTACACATTCTGGAGCTGGTTTCTTGCTGCTACTGTCAGCCTGAAGTTGATGTAATCACCAGCACAACAACTGAAATCTATAAGGGTACAGATAATGGAGATGAAATAGACAAAAGATTAGCATGCCGTGAAAAGTACAAGAAGTTTCTTATTTAGCATTTAGATAACTGTCTATCCTTGGGAGCAAGCTTCAAAGTTGAACCCAGTTTAAACCAAGAGGATTAATTCTTTCTCCAGCATGCTTCATTGAATCTCTCATTACCAAACTTTGTCTGTATTGATGTAAGATTTGATTGAAGATTAGAGCATTTAGCAAATCTTGCTTTTCTGCATGTATCGGGCCTTTTCAAGCGCAGAGCACAGTGCCCGCTGGTCAATACCCCTACTTTTATCCAGTGTCTGCTTCATTTAAACTTAATCAACTCCATCAATGAACTGGAACAGGGAAGTGTCCCTGTGGTAGAATGTTGTTCTTTGTTAGATAATGCTTTGCTCTCCTTCCCAATATGTTGGCATTAAATCTAAAATTACACTGTGATGAACCATTTCAATCAATATGATAATGAACATTGGTTTCGAATGTCTGTTTGCAGGGCTTAAGTAAGTAAGATGGCATAGCTGTCATTACTAAAACATATTTTCTCCTATGCCTCTTGCGATAGACAACCTTCTTTTTTTCCCATAGCCACTTCTTTTCACTGACATTGAATATTGCTCATGGTGGAAAATGATGTATCTTTGCAGGGGAGGCCTATATGTCATTCTGGAAGCTGAAACAGACAGATAGGCTGCATGCCTTTTTGCGATGAGTTATTTGCACTGCATCCTCTGCAAGCCAACAAGTTTCCCATAGTATTGTGCAGATCAATCAAGAAAGTGACAGAGCGGATGTGATGTTTTTATACTGTGCATATCTGAACCTCTTGTCCTTGTGCTGCACGGCTGTGGCGTCTGTACAGTACATCATTTTTATACTGCTACCAAAAGAGCAATTTCCAAAGTATTTGCAAGGAAAATGCATGTCCCCATCTGTTCCTAGCTCAGTAAATATGCCACCTTCCCAGGCTCTCCAATGGTGATCATATCTTTAATGATCAACAGACTTGTGATATATAACTTTCCATAAAAAAAAGGAATTCAGATTTTCTTTTTGTGATTGGTTGTGTACACAGCTTTTCCATATGTTTCAACAGCAAAACACAATGTCCTAGTGCTCATTTGTTTAGGTTGTAAAGACAGCAGGCAGGGCAATGTATCATAACAGTGACACCCTCGATTACTTTTGTGTTAGCAGGAGAAAATGAAGGAAGGAAGTTTGTAGAGGTTTAAAACATATTTTACAAATGTACTTTATTAAATAAAGGCTTTGATTTGTCTTTGAAACTCTTTCACTTGCTCTGAATTAATAAGTCATGTTGCTCCACGAAAGGCCTTTTCATTGTGTCCAATATATATATATATATATATATATATATATATATATATAAAATGTGTGTGTGTTGCCTTTTTTATGTAGGCAGTGCCACTCTTAACTCGAAGTTAATCTGATTTACAGAATTAAACCATTCTTTCCGAATGTTTGGTTTATATTATAAATATGCATTTTAATAATTTAAAATAACTTAAGGCTTTATAACTTGTTTTATACTAAGGATTAGCCTTTTTATTACTCGAACACCTCAGGGTATCAAATTACCATATTTCTTATTTCGATTACTTATATCAAAGGTTTTTTTTTAAAGTCAAATATAGTACCAATTCCCAAAACGTAGATGTGCTACAATGGCAAACAATAGGATTGCTAACTTTAAAATGAAAAGAAAAAAATGACATGCGTTTTATTTAACAGTATCGTTAGTTTCTTAATATCAAAAAATTCCAGTGTAACATTTGGCATGACGTGGCGTTGAGCCAATACAGATTGTACCGCAAGGTTTTATTACCTTTGAAAATAGAAAATCTGTTTTATTTGATACGTTAGTACAGTACCTCCAAAAGGCAATTTGGAGAGGTCAGTGTGCAATACCCAATGTAAGAGACATCTTTGCTGTGCTTGTTCCTAACGCTGCTGCATTCTTCCAGGTATTCAAGAAAGATTACAAGGTGAGTGGGGGATAGCTGATGCCTTCTGCCCAGAATCACTTGCAATTGGCCGAATGCCTAGCAGGGGTTGGATTAGAGCCTGTGACATAAGTGGTGGACCTCTGTAGCAGTAGAACACTCTAGCAAATAATATAGAAAAACAATGCTATTAGCACTGCACAAAACAGCAAAGTAAATGATAAAATATCTATGTGTGTGTAACGTAATATTAATGATGTGTTTATATATTGTGGTGTCAAATAAGATAACACTAAACTTGTACCATCCAGTCCCCTCTGACGGGTCCAGTCTAACCTACAATAATACATGACAACAGCCTGCAAACATTGCTCCCATTCACTAGCATTATTCATGCATCATTTACATAAAAATAGGATACATAACAAACATGTATGTGGGGGGAATGTTTGCTTTTAAAAACAAACAATATTCCTTTACACCAGTAGCAGTAAGTTACAGTATTCGCTCCGGTATAATTCAGCGCTCTCACCTTGAACAGTCTAATTCCCAGGATGTTCAAATGCGTACTGTGCTTTTCACTGTGCCACTTCTCAGTAAACATTAAACACATCAAATTTTTGATTTTTTTCTCATTATTGTCAGAGTAAATAACAGCACATATTCAAAAGTGTGATTTCTGGCGATAAAGATATAAGTAATCCGCCTTATCTAATCTAGTTGTCACAGTATGGGGTCCTGCTCACAGCAGAATGAAACACTTAGAAAACCATTCAGTCTGTCCATCTTGCTCAGTTGTTCTGTATAAATGCATTATGTGTTTAATATAAATGTAATTAATGGTTTATATGACTATATTAATTGAAAATGACTTTCCATGGTTCTTATCAGAATCTGATATTAAACAGAAGCACACACCCACATTTTGTAACACTGCTTTATTTTCCCAAGCTTTGCCTGTTACAGATACGTGCACTGATAGATGAAATCGTATGTACCAGACCTTTTTAATGTTAAATCCAATAATCCTGCCCCTAATCTCTGACAAATATCTACAGTATAGTTGCAATATACTGGCATTTACAGGACATGTACTTTGAGAAAGGGCTCATACTGTAGTAGTTGCTCGGTTGGCTGGTGCTTCCATACCTGTATCTCCTCATAACAGTGGCTTGTCAGTGCCATACTGCCTGTGTGATAATCACCCTACACTCAATTGACAGTGTTGTGGTCAGTATTTCTCATTTCCTGTCCAACCCCTGTAAGTGATTTTTTTTTTTTTTTTTTTTTTTTTTTTTTTTTTTTTTTTACAGTTTGAGGTCAAAACCAAAGTGATATGGAAAACTACATTTAGTTACGCAGATGAGATGTAGAGGCCTCGGGGACGAGTGTGATCAAGCGTTATGTTCAGTGTGGCCCCCGAGGGGAGGAGATTGTGCTCTTGATATTTTTGCTCTGTTTGATTCTGTGATTTTTCCCCTAAACGGACAATGGGAATTTCTCAGTGCACAGTCAGCCAAGGTGATTTGTTATGATGGCAGGGATGGTCGCGCAGAGATTGGCTCCATGCTGTGTCAGCCACTCTTTAGTGTCCAGCCCTGCGAAACAAGAGAACTGTTTCTAGATTACAGTGAAGAGTTAAACATTTGCAGGTTTCATTTTTCTATTTCCATAGGAGGGCAGCTTTGACCACATGTTGTAACTGGGTATGGCTGTCATGCTTTCACACATACACGCACGCACACACACACTGGACTGAACAATGACCTTTTATTAGAGGCAGTAATAACAATAATAATAATAAAGGGTTTCATCATTTTATTTGGTATACTACAAAACAATAGAAAGTAAACTCTAAATACAAGAAAGTGTCACTTTCATCAAACATTAATTTAAAAATGATTTTAATATGTAAGTTGTTATTTTACTGTATGTTTTAGGGTTGACCACTGCTAGTTTCATATCATACAGGACTTGTAATGTGTGTAATTAATCAATTATGCATAATAATAATAATCTTATATTTTAACTTATATATTCATACTTATATAGTCTCTTATATTAAAATTATGTTTTTATTCCAGTAAAACTGCATGGTGCCCATATAACCTAGATGATTGAGGTGGGTTAAGGATACAAATGTATGGTTTCATTTAAAATATTATTGCGACCCTTTCATAGCTTCCTCTCCCCACATGGAGAAAACACTGGTCACTGCAGGAAAAGTGTAGCAAACTAGTCCCAACAACAACACTGCATACTGCAATGTTTCTGTCTAGCCAGTTGCCTCTTTACACCCAGCAAGCAAAAGCACTGGGTGTTGCTAAGATACTGACCCTTCAGCCTGGAGGTCTCTGTGGACCCTGACCAGTAGAGATTGCTGTAGTTTAGACAATGAGGTGAACCAACCCCAGCTGATTTCCCCTCCCTAGCCTGCAATTGCAGCGCTCTCTTTGGCCCCCAGTCACAACCATGCTTTTATTACCCCATCTTAATATGCTATTTTGCAGCACTAACTCGTTTTTTGTAGCCGTATTAAGACTTAAAATAAAAAAAAGCTTGATGAGCTTAGAGGTAGCGCTGACTGTTTATTTCATGTCACTGGACTGGTGGATACCAGGGCTAGGTAATGAATCTCCTTTGTTGGCATCATGGGATTACCTGGCTTGTGCTTGATGGAGCAATTTTAGGAACAGGGAGAGCTAGCAGACAGCCTTGTGCCCGGTATGTGTCACCTGGGTATGCCATCATCTGTTTATTTATTTTTTTTTTCTTTTTCCACCAGGAACCCATTAAGTGATGTATGGTGCAGAATAACTAAGTCAGCAAGATAAAGATCCCAGTCTTGAAGCTATCACATTTTAAAAGACAATTACAACCTGCTCCCTGTTTCAGAGGAGTGATCATCTTCAAGCCCCAGTCCAAATACTGGTAGTATTTAAAGAAAGTCAGTACCATCGCTATGCGCTGTCTTGCCTGGTTAAATAAAGCTTAACTGAAAGAAGCTATGGATCAAATGAAACAGAAGAAGAAGAAAACGCAGTTAGTCATTTTTTGCTGGGTAACCAGTCATGTACACATACAAACAAACACAACAGAAACCAAAGTGGGCAGATTCCAAGGCTGATGCTGGCCAAACAGGAGCTATGCCATCTCCTCAGATCCCAGGCCAGCGCACTGTACTCGTTCGAGTGCTCGATGAATCTCAAAGAGAAGCTAGCTCCTCTTTTGTTGTCCTGCAGAGGGTCCTTGGTGCTGCAAAGTAATGACCTGAGGGGGTACTTTGTGACAGTAAGGGTATAATAATGCCTCAAGTCATGGGTGAAGCAGACCCATGGGGTCAATTTTTAAATACTTTTTACCAAGGGAAGAGTAATGCATTGATTTTATTTATTTATTTTTTAAAACCTCTTTTTACAGTATTGGTATAACAAACCACCAATATTTTTTTTTTTATTATTTTTGAGAAATTTCAAGTATGTTTTGTTTTGAGTTCAAGTATCACCTTAGAGGTCAAAGTGAACTATAAAAATAATTTTTCTTCAAGTTGTTATTGTCTGTGCGTGTGTGGCAGGTGTGTGTGTGTTGGGGGAGGGTTGCCTTTGTGTAGCTAATACAATAATAATCTTCAAGCAGTCCCTGTTATTTAGTGGTGCCCTCATTATACTCATGTCTGCTGGATACTTCTGTAAATGAAGGCTTCACACTTAACCATGAAGGAAGGTGGTTCCTTTAGGACTTTAACCATTCTTTAGGGTTGCAAGGTTTTTAAAATGTGTTACTGGTATAGATGTTTGGTCATGCTACAGTAGCTATGAATAAGGGTTTTCACATGAAGATTTATTAGAAATATGTAATTACACAGTAGTAAAAAATATTGTACATCATTTGTAATTGTCATTCTAAGCCAAGTGGACTCTACACTATAGGTTCCCCTTGTTAGGAACACAATTCTGCAGATAAGTAGAACTACTATTTGGCATTGAATCACCCAATTGCATACTAATTCCCTCCACCTGTTGTACTGTGATGTATGCATTTGAGGGCAATAACATTAAGGACATCATACATTATTTAATTAAATTACTGGTACATTTGTGTTCTTTTGCCATGCAAAGTTCCAAAAGGAATTCCTGACAATGCAGAAATTCATTGTAGACTTAAAATAAATGCACTGTACCACATTAACAATACTCTGAGCTTGGCATGAGTTTTTATACACGCCAACACAATGGTTTTTACCGCGGTTCTCTCCCCAATTTGGAATGTCCAATTATTATTTTTATCCCGGTTCACTGCTGCAACCCCCGGTGACTCAGGAAACGGAGGCTGAAACACATGTCCTCCGAAACGTGTTCCTAACAATCCGTCATTTTTCACACTGTGGATCCAAAGCGAAGACACCAGATATATAGTGCCGGAGGACAACACAGATCTGAATGGCTCCATTACAGACCCACAGGCACCCGATCAGCCACAGGGGTCGCGTATACGTGGTGAACTGTGGATTGCCCTGCCGACCTAAGCCCTCCCTACTCGGGCGGCGTTCAGCCAATTACGCACCGCCTCCGAGGAACCCCTTGTCACGGTCAGCAATGACATCGCCTGGATTAGAACCTGCTATCTCCAAGCTATAGGGCGCATCCTGCACTCCACGCGGAGTGGAATCTGCGATCTCCAGGCTGTAGGGTGCATCCAGTGCCTTTACTGGATATGCCGCTTGGGAGCCCCCACATATGCCTTTTAATCCAAAAGTCAGCTACAAAAAAAAGGAAACACTGGCAAGATATTTACAGTTTTGTCTTGTAGGAGCTGAGTTAGTCAATCAGTCAGTTAGCGGCTTCATATTTACTCAAACCCCTGTCCCCTGGGATCAAATCAGAGTCAATCTGGGTCAGACTGGCTCACTGCTGGCTAGAGATGTCACCTGGCACAGATCTTTTTAGTTTGGCTCGATTCTGTATGCAGATGTGTTAGAAAGGCAAAATGTAACAATGTTCCAAGCTGCTGAGGGATCCATAAGTACAAAAGATTGCTTGTTGAAAGATGCACAGTTTATCCTTATGGCAGGGGGATTAACTTGAAAAATAGATGTATTGTCAGCTGGGCTTGATATTAAGCGTGGAACAATTAAGAGGAGTTAATATGGTAATTGTCATTATCTCTGGTACTGTTGGTGAGGTTAAGAATAGGGCTGAGACTTGGGTTAACGTATTACAGTAATGATACAAAATTACTTTACAAGATCTTGTAACAATAATAATTGTTGCTAATTAATGCACAATTATTAAATAGCGTTTTGATTTTGTCTTTTTTAAATTTCTATAACCATGCACAATATGTGCAGATTATAATATATGCACTGTAGGCCTTTTATCCCCTAATTCTACACTTAAAGCTGAACAGAGATTGGTAGTGGACCACAGCTGGCCGTCCTGTCTTGTCTCCAGCCACGTTGTCATTCGTCAACGGTTAAACAAGGCATTCACAGTCGGAAACGACGCAACAGGATTTAAGAGAGACAATAAACATTTATTGTTAGGGTCCAAAGGAATCATGAGCAGAAAACATAACAGCAGTTTGAAAGCTCATATGCTTCAAATAAACGCGCCCCTCGGGACTCAACCCTCCCGGCTCTTAATGCTTTCCCTCCTCAGCTGCTTGGCTGAGTGGGCGACCTGGACCGAGGTCAAAAGAGTTTCTAGTTTGCTGGAGAGATGTGTGTACCACCAGACAGCACTATTGAAGGCAAGAACCTCCAACTATAAAGGGGCAGCCTGGAGAGGACAAGGGGGAGGTAAATTGGAATGAAAGAATACATATATTGTGACCTGAAAAATAAAACCCATATACGTAGCATAACTATTGACCTTTTGGTTGATTTATAAAAGTAATGCTTCATTAACTTTTTTTCAGTTGGAGTTGCAGAGTACAAAAAGCTAGAACATAGGTTAGATTATTCTTAGTGTGGCAGAAGATTCCACTAGTGATCACTGGCACATGTGATGAGGTGTTATTTAGCTCTATTTAATGACTTTCCGTATGGAATCGGCTGTACCTTTAATATATGTCGATAAATAAACATGCCTGACTTTTTATAGTAGGCGAGCAAGCGCATATACATCCATATAAAGCATGACATATGATATTATATAATTTTATGTGTGTGTCTATATGAAAGTAGACATAATCATATATTTGGCATCTGGAAAGATAGTTTGCATGCATTATTTGTTTTATTTCCATATGGGTTAACAGATTGGGAATGTGAATACATTGTGCTTGTCATGTATAATATGATCATACATATACAGTAATGTAAAGTCATTGGCAGCTTTGAATGCAGTGCATATGTAATTATTCGATTACAAATAGTTTCCCTTTGCAAAACATATGCAAATCAAAGTCAGATTTTCCACATTTCTGTTAAAACAATACTAATATTAATAACAGCAATTCATCTGGGCTATAGGTGGTTGTTATGACATGCTAATAGCCACAATGGGGATACTTGTTGCTGAAATTTAATGTTGCATAATACAAAAAAAAAAAAAAAAAAAAAAAACATACAATATAATTTGCACTTGATGAAAACACTGTGAGTAATAATAATTTTCAGGGCTTGGAACAGAGCATTGACACTTAATATTTCACATTTTTTTTATGCCCTGGCTAGAAAGGGTTGTTTATTTCATCATATAACATTTTTTATGCTTATCAGTACATCTCATCCTTTGTGAAAAAAAAAAGAACAAACACAAAAAATAAATAAACCCCCCAGCATCTTGGTTTCATTTGCAGGGATATTGAAGTGTATACTATTTTAATGTGACCTTTTGAGAGTTGTTACAATAGGAGAATAAGATAGCAGCGCATCAATCACAGCCATTATTATTACACTCTTATTGCTTTGTGTAGCTCAGGCACTGAGAGGAAAGGTTGTCTCGGAGCTGGGACTTCCTGATCTGCTGGAGCGGAAAGGTTTTATAAAGTGAAAGCAGTTAATGAAATTCTCAATCAAGCACGGGGAGATCATCAATAATGTTTAATTATTGCCATCAGTGGCAGTGCGTTGTGAGTCGTCCATGAACATTAGTTTTTTAGAGTGGCGGATCCTGCCTGTGCCCTGCCTGCCCTACCTGGATTTCGGTGGGCATTATCCTCTTCCTTTGGCAGCTTGTAAAACCAGGGGATTTGAGCTGGCTATTTAGTGTCAGATAGGGAATAAATAAGAATTCTTGTCGCCTCTAGTTCTTCTTCCTCTATTCCATATTAGTAATTTTCTCTATTATTGTAATTTGTTATCACTTTCCTAAGCTGCCTCATCCCTGGTCTCTCTCATTACAACAAAAATCCCAAAGAAACTACCAGGCAGGATCAATCAGACACAGGCAGCCAGGCCGTTTTCTTGTACTTTATTAAAGTGTAATCAAACATCGGTTAAGTGGAAAATAAATATCCAGATCTAATAAGCTGCTCAGTCAGATCGTGTAAATGCAAATTACAAGCTGGTTCCCATCTCCCGCCAGGGGACTGAACAAGCCACAGCAATTGCCTCATTCACTGCGATTGTAAATCAACTAAAATAATGGCAGGATAATGACCAGTTTGCGGTTTCAAGCAGATTGAATGATAACAAACGGCGTGTGTCTCACCAGCTTTTCATTTAGCATCTCATCATGGCAAGAGCAGGCTGACTAACAGCTTGGCTGCCTCATTATGTTGTTGTCTGCAGCTTGTAAATTCAAAAAGCAGGAAGAATATCACCCGACAAACTTGCTGATAGGAAAAACAGACGATTTAATCCCACCCATCAGTCCCCTAATGTGAACGAAGTGTCTCAGATCGGAGGTGCGAGCTTGCAGTAAATTGATGGCAATCCAATGTATTCCGCTGTAAAAAGAACACAAGGCATACACAGAATAATAGACATATAGATCGCGTCGTTTTCTTGTTTTTGGTGATGTTGATTTAGCTGCTAATTGGTGACAGAAACTGTCAAATAGGTGGCAGATAGCAATAGCAGTCCCTTCTGTCATGATTAGGTGAGGAGGTGTTTATTTATTTATTTATTTATTTTCGTGAAAACTGTTAGGTGAAAAAGAAAGGTAGCAAACTCTTCTCTTTCTGATATTTACAGAAATGTATTAAAAGACAAAGCATGGAGAGCAAAAGAGACTATAATCTTGGTATTACGGACGCCCTTTGTGTTTTCTCTCTTCTGTGAGACTGATCAGCGTGTTTGTTTGTAGAATTGTGTTTGTTTGCTTTCAGGATAGTCTAACACACCAGCACTCACCCTATTTAAACAGGGAAAGACCGATAAAGACTGACTGGAGGATCTCTTGGGGGTGTCTCCAGAAACCCTGCCTTGACTTTCCCTTTCCTCAGGAGCATAAAATGAACAGTAATTAGGCTTTGATACTCTGGCAAATGAACAGTAATTAGAATCTGCTACCACCAGTCCTTAACTCCACTCCTCATAGAATATTCACACCATTATTGAACATTAAGATTAGCTGCTTCCATGCGTACAAACAGTGAGGCTCGCCACAGCCCACAGATGGTCTCAGGGAAGCGCGGGGAGACAATTCGTTGGAGCCTTTGGGCCCACAGAGGGGATTTTCTGGTTATTAGAACCCTGCCAGATCAGAGCCAATTATAAAGAAAACTGTCAGTCAAAGGAAAATTGCTACATGATTAGTGAAAAAAGGACAAAATCAGGTGAGTGGTGTGAATCATTCAGGCAGCTTTGATTTGCTAATCAGGGGAAGGAGAGGAACAGGAGAAGTCCCCAGCTGTATCCCTGGTTTACTCTTTTCATTTTATCATGACCTTCTTAGCAGTTACTGATATAATCTCTGTGAAAATAAAAACCCGAAAGAAGCAGCTCTTCTAAGCACAGAGCCTCGACTCCCAGTGAGCCGTTGGGGTGAGACAGTGTAAATGAGATGAGCAGACCCTGATAACAATGACTGGAACATGAATAATCAAAGCTAAGGTCTCTGTACCTACAAGGGCAAAAGATTCCTAATTATGTTAATAGTTTTAAACAGCTTAATTCCCGTAGAAAAGTAATTTTTTTATGAAGAAGACACTGCTTACTCCAGAGAGCGCTATCTCAGAGAAAGCCAGGCATGGTCTTGCATTTTTAACTACGATTCTGTCTCCCTAATTTACTGCTTTGTGGCACACGTTGACATTGAAGGGTGTGGTAGACCCTTTTGTCAGTGCTGTACTTTTTAGTCTAGTGAAGAGACAGGTAGCAACCGAGAGGTATATAATGAAGAACAGAGGACGGCTCTTCTGACAGCTCTGGCAGGTGATGCATTGGGCCCATGCTAATTCTGCAGAGGCATTGATGGATCCCGAAATCTTGACCACACATCCCATTAGCCCCTGTCTGTGACAGAAGAATGAAGATATTAAAAACCAGAGGAAATGTGGTGAGGTAAAAAAAAAAAAAAAATCTGAGTGAAAGGTGGAGAGCAGTTGCAGATGTTTGATAAAAACCTGAAGTCCTTCACAATATTTTTCCCTGCAAAGTTATTGTTGGCTTAACCTTATGTCTGTGGGTCATCAATGATAGCTACGTTTACAATTTAAAACAACAAACAATGGGATACAAAGAAAATATGTGATTTGCTACCCATGTAAAACAGGTTAGATTCAGCATGTTACATTTTGGATTGGTTTGTATTCAAAATGCATGAGGCAGAGCTGGTGTCGTATTTAAATCATTATTAATAAATGCAAGAAAGGAAGAATGAAAAACCTTTATCTTACCAAGCAAAACAACAGGGGGGAAAAATATACACATTGGAGATGCTAATGAATCACAGGTTAGGATCTAACCAGTTTAAAGGGTCTACAATTGCTCTGTTGATTTTCTCGCTGAGCTTCATTAGGCATGCTCCTCTGCACTTATTTAATTGTATGTGAAATTCATGTATGGTGTGTAGTGTTTAGTACTCAGGACAATAGAAACATCTCCCTATTGTAACAATGCATTACATTAAAAAGTCATAGTGCAGAGTGCCAGAGCATAGAACCCTAAGTTACCAGGAATCCAGGTGTATGTTTACTATGAATCTTTTATCTTGTTGTGCGGATCAGGCTAAAATTTTTGACACGTTATTTCTAAAATATAAATGACCTACTCTTCGGACAAATAGGAAAACTAGTAGCAAGCAGCTACATAACAGTCAAGGCTGTGTCTACAGTCCAGAGTTGACAAATAGCACTGCAGAAGGTAGGGAAACTGAGAGGTTACCCTGACAGACAAGAAGTACAATTATCACACTATGATGAAAGAGCTTCCATGACTATGTATTGCACCGTTAATTACTGTCCTTTTTCTACAGGCTTCTAATATGAAGAAAAACATGCAATGACAAGTGTGGAAAAGAGCAAGCACTAAATTACTGTCAGAAAAATAAACGGAGTAGCACACTGCTGCACAGTGATTTACGGGGGCAATTAGTCACCACCCCACGGAGCTGCTGAGGACAGCACTGCTGCTCGAAGTGTCAGAAAAAGAGGGAGAGGAGGCTGTGCTTTCCTTTCTTCATCTGACTTCAAAAAAAAAGTAAGCGGGACTTTGAGTACATAACAAGTACCACCTCTTCATTTAGTTTATATGACCTTCGAATCAGGGCCGAAAGTAGCAGCAGCAGGCTGGCGCGCACGGCGCACTGGCGGATGCTGATCAAACGGTTCTTAGCCCCGTAGTACCCACTTCCTTCACAGCTGCTATCGGCCCTATCATTATATCAATCACTTAGCCCCCCCCCCCCCCCCCCTCTCTCGCTCGCTCTCGGAGATGGGGTGTTTTCTTTTTTTAGGAGAACTGACAGCTATTTTTTTTCTGTCTGTCACAGTCGTCTGTGTTCCTTTCACAGTGCGTCCTGTTCTGGATTCATTAACTCCAGCTCGACTGCACCTTCTGCTCTCAGGAGGTGACGTGCACCTCAAAACATTGCGGCAACTGTTATTAGGATACCCTTAGAAATTCTCCACAATTTGAATGAGTAACCCTTTCTATTTAAATCACTGTTTTTTAAACAAACTAATTGGCTTGCCTTGCTTAATGAAATATTGAAATGTTAGTCTAACGTCACTAGCTTTTTCAATTCAGAAACTCAGTATCGCCATATTTTAGACTTGCGGCGTGATCCTCGCTGTACAGTAAATTGCTATTCTTCAGGGTCTATGTGATGGGAGCGCTGACATCTGGAATGGATGGGAAGACGAGAGTAACTAGGAGCTAGCGCCACAAAATATGAGCAGACACAAAAGTCATCCAAGTGTTGTTTTGAGTTTCTGTCACAAACTGTCATTTATGATCATATCCAGTCATCTTTTTTTGTATATATTTCATTGTATTAAATACCTTATTGTCTGATTAAATAAAGAAAAAAAATCTGCTAACACCTTAACCACATCTTCAACAAATAATGTTTTTCGTTATATTATTTTATGTGGGGTTTAACGTGTTACATACAGTGGCTTAGCAAACAGCAATAATGATTGTCATACATACATACCTGCATGCATACACACATACACATTTTACACCTTTGTAAGTAAGCTGGGTGTCTCATAGGATTGGCAATGTGTTATGAAGCTTTTCTTCTGTAGGTCGCCAGCTGGAATCGGCTCAAAGCGTTATCTGGTGGCCGTTGGGGGCATGTGAAATGAATGCTGTTGATCTTCAACCCTAGCAGAGAATCAACTTTGTCACAATATAACTTCGTCATAATTTGCATTAATAGTGACCTTTTGAATGCAATCGCTCAAGAAGTGGGTGAGCATGGTGACTGAACTACTGTCACTCTGTTATTAGGGTAACCACTGGTTTGAATCCTGGCTCTGACGATTTGCCGATCTTGCCTGGGGGCCCCACATGGAGTGCTGTGTTGACCTGTCAGTAGCGTTGTCTGTACATGCTGTTAACTTGTCTTGCTGTGTGAAGGTGCGCAGTAAGACTGAAGACAGAAGGAAGCGGGTGGAACAGCATTTAAACGTTAATTTTTTTTTTTTACATATTTCACATGGCATGAAAAGTTGATGTGTAGTGTTTTAAATTTTGTAGGAGAATACTGTCAGTTGTGCCTCACCCTTCTTAGTATGTGTGAATGGTTCAAGGAATGGGTGCGTTGGTAAATTCATCGCTGCATGCACCGATGTAAAGCAGATTCACAATACCGTTATTAGATTTATCAGGTGTTGCTCAACGAACTGCTGTTAAATTCACCGACGCGTCACTGATGAAGCAGCAGATTCACTAATGTTACTTTCGACTCAGCAATGCAGAGCACCAGTGAATTTAACAATGCACCCAATGTTTAAGAACATATGCTTAGAATTTTATATAAACTGCTCTCTGATTGGCTTAGGCTCCTCTTATCCTTACACCATGCAGTTGTGTTGCCATTCAGCTGCAAGTAAACACCAGGGGGCCCGTTACATAAAGCGATTTGCGAGGATTTGCTGTCGCAGACCGTTCGGGTTGCAATTTGTGTCTCCTAAAACTTTCGCAGGGCTGCGACGTCGCAGGTTTTCCCCTGAAACTCATGAGTGCTAGAGGCCATCCGCAAGTAATCATTTTCATCGCAAATTATTTTAGTAGATATCATAGCTGTCATACTACTAGCACGTTGTTGATATGGCAGAGGAATGAGAAGAGAAGGAGTATATAGGGACGGGGCAAACTCTGTTCATGCATATACAGACTCAGAATTAGTATCAAAGTACTGGTAGCCAAGAGCAGATAATTAATTAATAATTTGTATGATTTATTAGATCAAGAAATTAGAAATAAAATGCAATTAAATATGTCACTATACTATAAAAACACTTTTTCAGTATACACATATCATTGCAAGTCTTAACTGCTGCCTATGCAAGCGGTAATTTTCATGAAGTAGTAGCCGACTGTCATGGTACGAGTAAGGCCACTGTTTCTAGATGCTTATTCAAAGTTTCTACAGCTTTGTCTAACCAAATTGGTGATTACATACGCTTTCCTGAAGAACCCGACATAAAGAGGGTAATGGCTGACTTCTTAAACTGTGTGGTTTGCCAAAAGTAGGCTATTTGGAGCCTTAGATGGAAGTCAGTTACAAATTATGTCCCCTGATGAAAATGAGCACCTGTACGTATGCAGGCAACGTTTTCATTCCATATATAGTGATCTCGGATGCCAAAATGTCTATGTTAGCTGCTGTCATGGGAACATTACAGCTTTATTTGGGTGAATAATAATAATAATAATAATAATAATAATAATAATAATAATAATAATAATAATAATAATAATGTAATTTGTTTAGCTTATAAATATTGCTCTACTTAAGTTAGATGGATAACAATACTTACTCAGAAACTGTGTTAAACATAACAGGTGCTATGCTTTCCCACCTCCTGTCTGTTTCGCTTTGCTCCTTCTTTTTGCCTCTTGATTTAGTTCTGCACTCTAAATCTGTCCATTCTTTCGTACTTCTGTTGCCGTTCATTCCCCAACTCCAAAGGCAATTATTTGATCCCTTGATTATGTGACACTTTTTTCTTTTCTTTGTTAGCTAGGCTTCCTAACAACTTGCCAAATAGAACCGATTTTTGTTTTGACCAAAAAGTTTTATAATTGTATTTATTTGTTCTTTAGAAAAAACTGACTTTCCTTGACACACCGGCCATCGTAAGATATTGCAGCTGTGCTTTAAAGTCAGTTGCTGAGTGACTGATTTTTCAGAGCGCAAATCGCTAAAAGGGATTGCAAGCGATGGTCCTTGCGATGGGTTTTATGAAACTCTCACAGCGAGGACCTCGAAATCCACACAACCTCATCGCAATTGCAGACTTTTATGAAACGAGCCCCAGGATGCCACATTTCCTTGAGCCTTCATGTGCTGTTTCTCTGTTGCCAGAATATCTTTTGTAACATTTTTGGGGAAATTGAGTGGCAACATTTTGAAGTTATTTTAACAACGGTACCAATAATGCACACCTACTGTATAATGTAATTATATTGGGCTATGATAGTAATGTGACACTATTTTACATTCCTTATACAGTATCTCATAGATATGATCGAAAGGCTTATAACCAACAGCATTGCCATCAATTGCCAACAAGTTAAAGACTACTATACTCTGTCTGCCTATCCACTACAGTAAAAGACTAATTCATGGTTTTCTCTGTTACTTACTTATATACATACCATCTAGCAATATTGTGTTCTTTGTTATAATTCATAAAATACATATGCATTGCTCTATCTTAAAAATATGGCTATTACAGCGGCTAGAAATCTTCATATACTTTTTTTTTTTTTTTTGCAGTTCCTAATATGTATATATCTACAGTGGCATTATCTACTGGATAATTGCCATTGTCTTCCATTACTCCCTCACCTCACAGGTAATGCCCGCAGTGCTGGCGATTATTGCTGAAATATGATTTTGATCAGTGATTTGGATTCTAAGAGATGAAATCTGGGGACTATGATGAAATCTGAAGTGGAATATCCTGAATAAAGAGCCAGCATTAGATATTAATACACTCCAGTATGCAATATTCAGCCTCATCTACACCTATATTGTGAAAAGGAGCTATTGTGTTGTATTCCCCTGGAATAAATGTGTGTGCGTGTGTATATCTTGTGTAGAATCGGTAGAAAAACTACATTATTTATAACTGAATTGAAATTATTCTCATATGCATATATAAAATAATTCTCAGTAATCTGTTATTCAGGAATTATACTATAAATAAATTATATATATATAAGAAACCTTTACTGCTAAAATTCATTTTTATGTGACATTTACTTAGAGTGAGTGACAGTTGCCAATATGAAAATACAACTATCGGTCTGTCTGTCTGTCTCTATCTATCTATCTATCTATCTATCTATCTATCTATCTATCTATCTATCTATCTATCTATCTATCTATTTAGCCAGTCATTCTTGAAGTACTCACATCAGATAAAATAAAGGACACATTTATTTAATGAAAAGTTATACGTAATGAAAAAAAAAGAATAGTTACTTTGTCATAAATATATATATATATAAGTATCTATTGAACATGCAATATGCAACATATATTAATATTCCTTTCACAAAATTGCATTCCATTAATATTAATCTCACATATAGCGACGGCTGTCTTCTGTTCATCACAGTGGAGCTTTGCAATGATGTTGCCTACATGGCTTCTCAAGAAGATTAGATGCAGAGCTTTCGCCATAAATGACCATTTTTAAGAGACAATGTTTTCAGCAGGTCAGCGACTTAACCTGTCCAAGGCACAATTATGCTTTGCCATTTTCAGAGATACTTCCTTTGAATGTGAATTTGAATAAGCCCTAGTCTTACGAGGGAATATGACATGGCTTATTAAAAGAAAAGAAAGCATATGTGCCTATTTCTACAGGAGCTGAAAAAGGTACCAGTCTGAAATGAGTTTCTTAGGGTAGCCGAGATGAAGAGACATAAAAGCTCATGAATCAATCTAGTAATAGGCAAGGCCGAATGTAATAAATAATACAGTAACAACCCTAACTAATGAGCTGTTGCTAGTACATTTCACAGGCTCGTTCTCTATATAAAAACACTAATAATCCCTTGGTGTAATCAAATGATAAAGCTTTGCCGTAAGGCAACACCTGCACAATTAAAACTGCAGATTCTTTTGCACGTTTCATTAATTTCAGGATTTTGTAAAGGCCCAATGAGTACACTAATAATCTAGTCTACTTGACTCCATGTCTACTAGAAACAGGGTGTCTAATTAGGTAAAGGTAATTAATTAGAGATAAATGGAGCTAATCAGACTCAGTTAACACTATTTTATTCTCTGAATTAAGACATTTAGGACGCCTACGATTTCATTGGTTGCGAGAGACTCTTAGTCAACGTTTAAAAAAAACTAATAAAAAACAACAAATGCAAATGAAATGTAGCCTTGCATTTCCGCAATGTAAACGAGCAAAATAACTTTACCGAATGACACCGCGTCGATGTCCTAAGGAACAAGTAAGAAGCAGAAATGCTTTCCCCATTCAGAGATTCAGAGGAATTTAAAATGCATGGATAAGTACATGCACAAACCACTTAGTGTGCAGATTGAAGCACAGTTATTCAAATAAGCATTTTTGCTGAAGATGTATTTGTGCTAAGAAGGATAAAATGAATCTGCAAGACTGGGAATACTTTGGAAATATTAAATGTATGCAGTTTTTAATATTGATGTGCAGCATTTTGTTTTTGTAAATGGCAAACATTTAGTAATCACAGAATTTCATATCTTTCACTCTTAAAATAAAATATATTACATATTTTGCTTTAATTCAATATATATATTTTTCAAATTGTCAATACTAATTTCAGCAGGTTCACACATTTTTTCTGTACCATTAATTGGAAAATTTGTGCTTGATTGTGCTGATGGTGATATAAGTGGTGTGATATCTAACACAGCATCAAATTAGCAAAGTCTGTATATGCATTCCTCACACCAAATCAATTCATTAACAAGAGATAGTGAAACCAGAGCTGGAATGCAGATGGACTACTTTAGATTACAAAAGTAAACTCCACCAAAAATGTATTGTCTCCCAATTTACAAAATACCAGAGACAAAAACTAATTGTTATATAAACTTACTAATATATAATAATAATATATATAATAATAATAATATATATATATATTATATATATATATATATATATATATATATATATATATATATATAAATATATATATATATATATTGTATAAATATATTATATATATATAATAGTTATGTGGCTCGATTTGTGCGATTATGTGGCTTAGGCATGCACGAAACACGTGTTATTGTCACTTATAAATATTTAGACCTCCATGAAAAATAGCAAGCCTTTTGAAACAACTGTTTTAATGATTATTGTAATGAATGTTGACTTTGGATAAAAAAACTAAAAAAAACAACCTTTGCTGTTCTTTTGGAATGATGCCATCTCTGTTGTGTGTAAAATATTTTAGGAATCAGATTTTTTTTCTCTTGTTTTACACAAGGGAACAAGTCGACTACCAGAACACGGGACTCTCCCTCGGTACACATTATTAGAGTTTTTTAAGAGACAAGCAGGCAATTTGGCTGTCATTGGGATTGTTTGAAGAGAATGTGTTTATCCTTGCGATTCTCAAGAGGAAAGGTATCAAAAACAGTATCACCCATGAGCAGCTGACATTGCTGTTATGCATTTGCCAATATTACATTTAATAAATGGGTCTGCTGCAATACATTCTGATCAGGATATTTTGCCATCCCAACGTGATGTAACCTATGACCCCTGCTTGTCTTATCTCGCACGGCCTGCATTTGTTTCTTGCAGGGCTATACTAATTATAGCAGCTCTGTTTAGAAATACCTGCAATAATCTTTTTACTCAGGGGTGTCATATTTATGATGGTTTTGTTTTGACAACATTCAAAGTCTGCGTGGTAGTTTTATTTATTTTTCTTTATCATTCCAGGTTTTTTTTTCATAAGTGAGACAAAAAAAAACAAAAAAAAAACGTTTTGAACTTTTGTTTTCTCTTATGTAATATTAATAACAGTGGTATTTTTTTAATGGCTGAGAAAAAAAGATATATGAAACCACTTTGTCATGGCACTGTCAATAGTGTGAAGGGGCACAATCTGCAGCCACTGATTCAGCGTGAGTCAGAAAGATGTTTAAATGATGTGGAAATCAGCTGGGAAGCGTGTTCTGCAGAATGTCCCATCAAATCAGAACGTTTGAGTTCTTCGTAAAACATCACCAGCCACGTCTACTGCTTTAGCCCTTTGTGTCAGTCTTCTGTCTTGCCCATTGTGACTGATTTGCATCAGGGAGATGCAGCTCTTTTGCATCTGAAATACATGTCAGGGATTAATTTGCCTAACAAAGGAATTAAGCTTGTGAAGGACAGTCTGTTTACACAAGTGTGTGCTGCAGGTGGAAGGTGTTTGCCTCGCTTTAAGTTTTCATGCACTGAAACATGTGAAAGAGCTTAACAAAGCTTAACATGGTCATGTATTGATCACGTGAAACATCAATACAGATTTGTCATGGTACTGTGTAATTTGTCAAGCATATTTCTGTTCACTGTCAAAAAAAAAACCCAACAATTATCTTTGGTAAATGTGTCGATAAAGTAAAGAGCTTAAATTGAACTAATTTTACTAAACCCAAGACTCCTTCCTTGAACTTGAACCTCCGCTGTTTGTTTACTTGTGTGCAGTTCCTAAAAAATACATTGTGTCCCCAATTTAAGCAAGCATAAAGGAAAGACAGAGTTTCAGGCAGCATTGGTCACTTCATGTGACTAAATTATGTCTAGTTTGAATACACCAGCCTGCCACAGAGATGGGACCTGCAGTTCTGATCAGGGACAAGTGAAGATACAAGTGTTCAGTTCATCATGATGTAGAATTCCAGATACTTTGTTACTAAAACTTTCCAGAACACTTGATGTAATGTGGTTGTAATTACACTGTAATTACTGTGTAACTACTCAACACCAGGTGTAATTACAGTGTTATAAAAAATGTGGGTCAATTTAGTAAATTATGCATGTGGTTAAATAATAAAAATACTAACAAATGCACAATAATAAAATAACTGTACATTTAAAGACACTTGTATTTGTAATTATATGTGTTGTTTAATAGTACAACCTGTGCATCTCACCACACAGTGACATAAACTCTGTAAATGCTAAATTAGAGCTATGTTTGACATCAGAGATCTACTGTATGCTCACATATGACATACAGACAGCCTCTGTATTCTATGAAAAAAACGTGTAACATAAGAACATGCTTGAGTATGCTTCCACTATATAGCTGTAGCAGGTAATAATACCAGTTAAAAGAAGAGGCTGAAACTGGTGAAGAGCTTTGAGTCGTAGAGTCTGCAGTATTCAGACTGAGAAACTGAGACGTGTGGGCGAAGAAACATTGCTTTCTGACTGTAAAAATAAAACGGGGCCTTGCTTTTCCAAGATTCATTAGAGGAAGAAATAATATGACCTGAATCAAGAGCTGTGCCACACATACATCTCTATTACACAGACAAGTAAGCATTCATTTAGCTAGGGGTGAAAAAACATTATGCCTCAATGAATGGCTTTCATATTCAAATAAATGATGAATGTGTTTATTTATTTTTTTTAAAGGTCCTGTTTGCATTGAAGCAGTTTGCTTTCCAGTGCATGGGCATGTTGTATTCAATTCAGCAATACATCTCAGAGGCTTAGGTAGTGTGTAAGTGACAAGATTTGATAGGGGGCTAACAGCCAAAACCAGTTCTACTTGAAGATCCTCCCATTCAGTTTAATTATATTTTATATTGTCAATGTCATACAGTGAAATATTTGGTAAAGGACGGTACCAGTGTAAGTCATGCATCATTCGATGTGATCCTGACAGTCTGTGCATTATCATCGTTTTCATTAGAGGTGAATGCAGCCATGGGGTGTCCTAAGAAAATGGTAAATAGGATTATAACAGTGTTAGAAAGTTGTCCAGAAGACAAGAATGACTGATTATTAGCTTAACATTTCCTGCACAATGCAGAGGATTTTATTGTGAACATTTATGGCTAGTGCCAGGAACTTTCAGTTAGTATTTCATCACATGTAACTTTATCCCTATGAAATCTGTGGTAATTGCATGAACAGTCACTACGTTTGATTTATTATCACATATCTGCTGTGAAATAGGGAATCGTAAACAGAGTTTTCCTGACTGTAGTCTTATATGTTTTGGGCCAGAAGGCATGAAAATGAATTTTTACATGAACCTTCGACACTTAAATGCTAAAATGCTACTGATTTGGAATGATAATCGGTGCACTAATGGAAGCTGATCCCTAGCATAGCTGGGTGACCTATCCCACTATTAAAATGAAATGTGAGCAGACAGTTTGAAAAGCTCTCTATACGTAACGATAACCCAATAGAGCTCTGGTGAGCGGCTCAAGATTAGTGCTCTTTCAGCATGCCCTGCCTGTTTTTCTAAAGCCTGAGACATGCCCTCCTGCTCAGCAGAGGAAACATGTATAACGCTTAAGTAAAAATGTGGTAGACTCACCTTTACTGCTTTAGAAAGCAGTCACCACAATTCGGAACGTATGACAAAACTTTGGATTTTGCTTATACTGGAAATATAATCAAGAAAATAATATGTTTTTAATGTATGGAGTTCCATCTAATCACAGAATTGCGTGCTAAGTGTATGAAGTAAATATTACTGAATGATAGCAATAGTGTAACGACAGCTAGTTCTGCATCAACTAGAATTTTGGGATTGAGGCATCATTTTAAAAAAAAGAACTATATTAACATAATTTAGAGTTTTTATTTAACATTGTGCAATCAAAGAAACCACACAACGATATTGCAAAAGTCTACCAGAAGCCATACTAGTAGCATAGTGTTTCCTGTTAGATTTCAACATGATTTTATTTTTTACATTTTTGTCAGTTTTTCGTTAAGTTTATGGAAAACTACAAAGTGGTATATAATTCAATATGTGTACGAAGCAAAATGTGTTAATTCTGTAGTTTGATGCAAAACATTTGGCTATAGGTATACATGCACTTAATGTGTTTTGAAGTGTATCCAAAAAATACTATGAAATTATGGTTATGCATGCCTTTGTGATGAAGGAGCTAATATACAGTGGCACTATATTAGCAAACTAAACAAATATATTTCAATAAAGTACAAGGGCTTGTCCCATCTCATTTACAGCAATGCCCTTCTTTTGCTTGTGTTTCAGCCACAGGACTGAAGCAATGGGAACGTGTCACACAGTATAGTACTGCCTGTGCTCCTGAACTGGGACCTTCTGGCATTGCAATATTTTACATATGAGGAGAGATCAGTGCAGACTGGTAAGAGGGGAGTACCGGTATGCAAACTATAAAGTAGGGTGCTTTCATCTACGTTTGTCTCTATCAGGTTGACCTTGATAGAATGAAACATTGCTACGATGCACTCCCTGTTAGCTATTACTCAAATACAATATTTGCCCCCATTAACTAACATTTGAATACTATTCTTTTTAAACAATAGCATTTTGGGTATGTAATACATGTGTATGTACAGCTATGACCAAAAGTTTTGCATCACCCTATAGAATGAACACCTTTTACTTCATGAAGTCGAATGAAACCTGCTAAATAATGTTACGTTAACACATTGAATTACATGCCACTTTGTATTTTTCATATATGTAATGAAAAACTGACAAAAAAAGGAACAATGTAACATTTTGAAATCTAACATAAAATACTGTACTATTATTATGGCTTCCGGTAGACTTTTGCAATATCGTTTTGTGGTTTCTTTGATTGCATGAAGTTAAATAAATGATAAAACATTTATGTTGATATAGTTTTAAATTTTGTCTCAATACTAAAATTCGAGATAATGCAAAACATTTGGCCATGGTTATATGTGTAAGAAAATGTATCATAAAGATGATAGTTATTTCTCCACATATTAACAAAAACAGTTAGGTAGCACTGTTAGACGCTGACAAAGTGTTTGTTTAAAACTTTAATTAGTAAGAGCCTATCCCAGAGGCTTGCGATGGCAGGGAGTGTAAATGGAGAAGCTGTCCCAGCTTGCTGGCTCCACAGTGGGCCACATCTCATGCACAGATGGGCTGCTGAAGAAACTGTGAATGGACAAATGATAACAGAATATTTCGAGATTCCAACAACAGCTCATTAGCAATCTGTCAGAGGTTTTTTTGAATTTGTGCACTGGTGTACATAATGCAGTGAAACAACATAATCATACGATATAATGTATGCAATGCATAATTTAATTGAAAAGGGGCATTTTTTTTTTTGTCTCCTGGAAATAGTTGCCAACTAAACCACTTTTTTTTTATTGTGTCAATTGTGTTTTTTTTTTCTGCTGAGGGCTATACTGTTTTTTAAAGTCACATTTTCTAATTCCTTTGCATATAGTTTATGAAATTATGCACAGTCTGGTTGGTTACTTTGGCAACCCTATAAGCTTTACAACCTTTTTTAAAATTATTATTTCTATTGCATTTAATATACACATTTAGCTTTGAAGATCTACTTGAGGGAATATTAAATGTAAGCGTTTTTTTCTAGTCTGCATTCCTAAGACAGTTGGATCTGATTTAATTAGCCATATACCTGTATATATATATATATATATATATATATATATATATATATATATATATATATATATATATATATATATATAATTTTCATTGTGAAGGGATTTTTTCCATGTTTGAATTGAAATGTTCTCCTGCTATGCTTTTTTTTGCATGTAAATTTTGATGTGAGCTTAAGTCTCCGGTCTATTAGCCAGTGCT
This sequence comes from Polyodon spathula, assembly GCF_017654505.1. NCBI lineage: Eukaryota > Metazoa > Chordata > Actinopteri > Acipenseriformes > Polyodontidae > Polyodon > Polyodon spathula. The sequence continues at coordinate 4,824,173 of NC_054547.1, read as the reverse complement.
GCTTATTGTGGTTCAGACAGCGTTCTCCAGCCCATTTGACTTACCAGGCCTATTTATGTTGAATTGTTTTAAGCTATATAGGAAGATCTCCAGTGTTTCCTTGGGATGCTTTTAACTCAGTCTACACAGCGTCGGAGTTACTGCAGATTTTTTTCATAGGGAAGTATTCATAGTCGGAAAACAATTTTCAGTGCTAAAGAAGTTAATCTTGGCACCTTTTACCGCTGCTACCCATGCACTGACTGGAGAGACGAATCCGAACACACGCGTCCTCCGAAACGTGTCGCCAGCTGTCCTCTTCTTTTCACTCTGCAGGTCCGCCGTGCAGCTACCCCAGAGCTACAGAACAACTTTGCTTAAAGGATTGTGTATCTTACAGAGCAAATACTGGTCAAATTTAGCCTGTGGCATTTTTATTTAAGGAGTTGTGCTTGGAATCTTTCACACAGATGTACAAAGAGGCTTAGAGAGTACTTAAGTTATAAAAAGAGGTATGCACCTAACATTGGTGGTAAAATTCAGAATACAATACTGTTTAATGTTTAGTTGCCCTTGTGAAGTTCTCCATAAATGTCATCCTGTTACAGAGATAATAAAGACGAAACCATTTGAAACATAAATAAATTAATAAATGTGCTTAGCTACAGTGTACAGTGATCACTAAAATAAATAATGTTTGTTCAAGATTATTAACTACAGAAAGAACACAGATATGAGCCAGTATAAGAATGAGTTTTGTATGTTTTGCCGCTGTTGTACGAAGTAATGTAAATGTAAAGCAGTGGTTGTTTATTTTTAGGTTGCAGTTGTTGTCTGGGATACAGTCGCAGCGACTTGTCTAGAACCCCTATACTGTATGTACCTCATTGCTTGTGCATGTGTGACTGTGTTCATGCATGTGTGCACATGTAGGGGTCTCTGCGTATTCTCTAATTAAAGTGCATGTTATGAATGTTTGGTGATTATGAGTGTTCTTTGATTTCCACATGGGCCATGTGCAATGCTGCAGTTTAATTCTCTGACGGTTACTCTGAGGACAATGTTCATGGTCTTCCTTCTAATGGTGCAATGGGTCAGCAGTCGGTTTGTAAGCCTCAATTGCTTTTAATGAGTTCTAAAAACAGCTTGTAAGACCTCTGGAGAAGATTATCCACCAGCTTTAGTTAACTCGAACTGGTAATATCTAAAACTGACGGTTGTTGGCTGGCTTTTCTTCTTCCTTCTTTTAAATGCCGCTCGACCACCAGCTGTCTTAGACTTTACTTGGCTCTCACATCAGGCTGCTAATGCTATGCTAAGGCATGTTTTTGATGCCTGTGACAGGGCAGAGGCCTTATGTGTTGTGTTGAGTTGGCAGGGAAGGAGTTAATCTCTCCCTGCCAACTCCACATAAGAATGTGGCCGGAGTGAATAATAGAATAATTAATGCTTTAATTAGGCTCCAGCCGCAGCTGCATATAAGCAGCTAGAAATCCTTTGTTTGGGAGAAGGAGTTTGGGTCAGTAACCGCTGTGCTGTGCTGTGGCATGGCATGGCTGAATTGTGTATTAGTCAGTGAAGGCGAATGCCCAGCCTCAGAAGTGTTTTGTTTAAACCTTTTGTGTTTTTTTTTCCCTTGTGCTTTTTCCTTTGTTAATTTAGTAAATAAGTGTGCCACAGCATGTTAAACTGCTGCTTCTGTCTCTGGGTCTGCTTCCTGACATTTGCCAGCCTTGGCTGTGATGCTCTCCTGATAAGCAAGAGGCTGTCCTATTATGTCCTTTTTGCATTGACCAGTTCACTCCAGCATTAAACTATGTGGCCACAGGTCAGTGCCTTTTTCTGTCCAGCAAGGAATGTGAGTGGATTTCTCATTGGTCAAGCTTAGCTTAATCCTGTATTGGTAAAGCATCAGTCATACACCATTGATAGGGCATCTGTCAGACCTGTAGTCCATTTTACAACAACTGCAGTTTTCTCTTGAATGGTGGGGTCTTATGGCTAATGGTTGATACCAGAAATGCCAGCACATGCACCACTGTCAAGGTTCATTTTCCAGTAGGTTAAAAATTATAAATATTGGTTGTTAAATCATAAACTAGGCCCATGTTCATTGAATAGGGGTGTGTGTGTGTGTGTGTGTGTGTGTGTGTGTGTGTGTGTGTGTAAACCGCAAAACACCAGGAATTGGAAATCTAAAGCTGTTGAAACAGGCTACCAGGACACAGGAGATAACAAAACAAATGCAGGAAAGATTACAGTGAGAGCTATCATTTGGAGCGCACACACACACACACACACACACACACACACACACACACACACACACACACACATATGCAGGTATGATTTCCTTGTATAGAATCATGCCGGTACCTTTTCATTGCGGTTGACCTTGAGAGAGATACATTTCTAAACTTTCAAACTGTTCTTAGATGATGAACACAAAAAATGATTAAGAATAACTGCATTAAGTAGGTTTTGGTTGTCTTGTTTGCATAATTCAGAAATATCTATAGATATTGTTTATACGTGTATTTTTAATATATGGCTTGTTTGTTATTGCCTGTAGCAGGTGTAGGCAACTCCGGTCTTGGAGTGCTGTTCCATTCCATGTTTAGAAGGTATAATTAAAATAAGTCCTTTAGGACCACATCAGGGGTTTAATTGGTGAAATTGAATGATTAAGGACATGGTTGAAACAAAGACTGGGGCTAGAAGGAATAACTTTGCTCACTCCAACCAATTGGCCCTCCATGAAATGTATCCAGACAGGCAAGCCAAGTGGCAGGTCAGTGGAACTCAAAGCAAACACAGTCTGTAAAACAAAAGGTGTTCTTCACATGGTGCTGTGTATTTCAATCATCCATGACTACATGTAATATACCATGCATATGTCATTTTTATAAAGAAGACTGTTTATGCTAAAGTGAGAAAACTACAACCATAGATGAACTACACTAATTAATATAATTGAATAATAATCATAATGATAATAAACCGTGAACAGCAATGTTGCTTTCGTCAGAAATTCTTATGTTTTGTTGAGCTTGCAAGTTACATTAGTTTGAGCTTGTTTGTGTAATTCAGCAATGATATTGTTACACTGTCAAAGGAAGCACAATTAAAATCTGTGCTTGCAAGCTCATTTAAAACTGTTTAGTAGGCTGAACATACATTTTATTAAACAGATTTGACTTTGTGACCAAAAAAAAAAAAAAAAAAACAACAAGCATTTGTCATCCTTAATTGTCGTATTTGGTGGAGCGTGCTTTTAAATTAAACAAGGACACTGAGGTAAAATCTTTATTTCTGTGCGAATAGCAAGCATTGGAAAAAGAACCACAAGTTGTTAATTATTATCTTAACATGAAGCTGTTACACAATACAAATGTAATCAAATTGAATTCCCAGAAGAGGCCTCTAAACAAATTGTGCATGTACAGGTACAGACTGACATCCAATTCAGAGAGTCTCTGTTCAAGCTGCATGCACACTAATGAGGTGCTTGCAGTCCTTTGGTACACAGTGACAACTACCTTTGACCTTTCTCTGTATCATCAGGGGAATTGTGAACAAAAAATCCTGGCGAGACACAGTTTATATTGGGAAAGGGTTATCGCTGCAGCCCACGAAATATTTATTAGGCGTGCACTCAAAAGTATTACAGTTTAACAACCACTTATTAATATTCTATCAAATAGCCCTTTAGTAGTATTGTCTATATTTGATTAGTTTGTGCTGTCACTTTTAGGGATCAGTACCCAATAATTGATTGTGTGTGTGTGTGTGTGTGTGTGTGTGTGTGTGTGTGTGTGTGTGTGTGTGTGTGTGTATATAGATACATAGATATATCTATATATATATATAGATATATATATAATATATATATATATATATATAGATATATTATAATTTATTAGATCAGGCGTCGTGTAACCTGTCCGCAGCACATCAAAGTGAACTGTGTTGATGTCCCTGACATTTTTATTTTATGTTGATGCAGTGGGATCTACTGTTGAAGGACAATTAAATGTTCAGTTATCAATTAAAAAAAAATAGATTGTTATTTAAACCCAAGTAGCATCTCTTGCTACCAGTACAAACATTACTTGTGTCATCTGGGGCATAAACTTTAATGAATATAATGAAGTTTTTGCCTTTAGAAACCTAAGACTAAAATAAGAAAACAAATAAGAACTCCTTCCAAGGAAAGAAATTGTTAACTAACCTTTTAGAATAATATTGAACAGTATAAAAGTGAAGCAGGTCTGCTGTCACTAGTCATAAGTAATTTTTCATTTGATGGTTACATTTACTGATTGGACATTTTCCATGCTTTTGTTGCAGTTGCTCACTGTCTATAAAACGCAAACAGCTGCAAAAAATCCACATATGCTTTGGATGATTTAGCAGTGGTATACATTTTACCCTGCTATGCCCGCTGATAGTAAAAACTCATCTAATTAACCCTTGTGCTCCGGTGTCATGTGATTGAACACGACAGAGCTGCTCCTTGGGGTTTCTGCTACTGAAAATATTCACAATAATCATTTGTTTTGCTTTTCTATTTAAACCCATCACATTGCTTGGCATAGAGATAATTACTGGTCTTCATCTGTGCTTTTATCAAATGTTCATTAATAACAATAAAGGTGGAAGGTTAAAAACTCATTTAATTGCCTTTATGTTAATGACATTATGAATAGCCTTAGCTACAAGATTCTAATTCTGTCCAGTATCCTGTTTCTCAGTATAGCCTCTAGAGGACTGCTTGTTTTACCAGCATTACTGATTCTGTGCTTTTCCCTTGCAGGTGGGTTTTGTACATAATCAGAATTAATGTGCAGCACATTTTACAAGGGACAGTGAACGTGCTCTCTGAATAAATAATTATCTCAAGTGTTTTAGGATAAAGAAAGGCACGCACACGCACACAAACACAAACACACACGCACACAAACACACACACACACACACACGCACACGCACACGCACACGCACACGCACACACACGCACACGCACACGCATTTGCAAATTCCGAATACATACAAACTCATTAAAAGCAATTTACTGTTTCTTTGTGCTTTAAATGTTATTTACAGCTTGTCAGTCTTTTAAAGTAAATTCACTTCCACCTCTGAAATGTATAAGCAAACAGGAGTGTTGTGATGACTAAATTAGCTGCATGCTAAAAATGGTGAGAATGAAAAAGCCTTTCGGCTAAGCTATTGTAGCCATGAATATTGCAGAGGTTGATTTCAAAGGAGCTTAGACCTTATGCAGATCCCTGTTAGCTAAGAAGCAATTCAGGAAAATAGTTTTGATTTAGACTAGCAAAGGCCGCAGCAGAATATTATGATTATATTGATATTCATATATATATATAATATATATATATATATATATTATATATATATATATATATGTATTATAAATTTCGGTGTCAGCTGACCTCCTACAACTTATTGCAGCTTAAAAATTACCATGACAAAAAAAATAACAACAAATGCATCACCTTAGGGAATATGTCATTGCGATCCATTTTATATAGTATTACTTTTATTCAAGTATGTTTCCTTAATCTACATGATGGTAGCCCTCTTTTGAAAACCAAGAAACACAGTATGTAGCGTGGAATGCATTTTGAATGCATAAATATAGAACTCTTGCAGGACACTGCAAGGTAGTAAAACAGCAGAGTTTTCCTGGGCAAGATGGATGAAGCACTATATAAATATTTTTGATATGCCAACAATACGTGCTATAATGAAGAAAACTATAAACCATGAGGCTTTGTTAGTGTATCACAATTGCCAAAACAGAAATGAGGCCAAGGCGATGATAAATGCGCTCATCTCCCTCAGCTGAAGAATGACCTGGATACACCTTACATCTGAGCACCAAGTGGGCCAACATTTTTCACAGCAGCACTTAGCAGTGGACAGTATCTGGACCTCCTTCGAAAGGGCTGACCCTCAGCCTACCCTCAGTGGTTTTCCAAACTGTAATCACTTCCTCAGACTGTAATTTCATCAAATAGCATGCACCTTTCCCTGCCACTTATTGGCCAATTAAGTCAAGTTCTCACAGAGGGGGTCCAGCTGGCTTCAGGTTATCCTGGATGAATTGATTGAAGCCATTCTGCAATCTATGAACCTGGTTTAATGATCTAGGTGATAATACTTGTAATTTTTCTCAGTCAGGGGAATTCGCTGCAGCTGTTGTGTGCAAATCCATGTTATGATACACTGAAGCACTAACCCTAATCTGCACTCAGAGTTTTCATAACCATGAGTACATCTGCGAAATGTGACATTTAAGATGGGCAAAAAACAGGGCCAGATCCCTTTTATTTTAACCGCCTAAAAAAAACAAAAAAAACATTCGCTTTAATGAACTTCAGCTGTGTTCTTTAAATTAAACTAAATAAAACAACATTTGATGATTTTTAATAAAGGAGTGCTTACAAGACTGTACCTACAATCGTAGAGCTAAAAT